>NC_134457.1:178637618-178962306 GCF_047948215.1 Lycorma delicatula
TTGCTACAAGAACGAAGTTACGACTGGGGCGTGGACAAAGAAGCTTATCCCTGAGATAGGACCGTATCTGGGGAGGAAACATGGCAAGGTGAGGTACTACCTGTCACGGAAGATTTGGTGTATACTTACACAGGTTCAGAAGAAGGGAGCTTCCAAATTGTGTCTATTGCGGTAAAGAGGACAGTCCTTGCCACACCTTTTTTGAATGTGCATGTTGTGAGGATCTATAACCCAGATAGACCATAAAAGAGATTACCCCGGAAGAGATTACTACCACAAATAATATTTTTTGAGAGATAAAGAGGAATGTCTGACATTAGAGAGATTCATGGCTAATGTTATATGAACAAAGGAAGTAGATTACAAGGAGTGGGAGGAGTTACTTTAAGGAAAAAAATGACCGAGACTCGGCTGCTGGGGCAGAGCCCGGGAACGGCATAGCCGGGCCCGGTGTCCCTGGCCTTGGAGGTTAGAGGCAGAGGCAAGATGAAAATAAGGAAAAGATCCGGAACCGGTAAGCCAACCTGCCATGCCGGTAGGTGGGGAGGCTCATTAGAGTCACAAGGACACTCCTCTGGGCTGAGTAATACTTCGTTTTTGAGCTGGTCTAAGGGAGCAAAAAAATAACTATCGTACAGAATTTTTTATTTTAAGAAACCTTAAGTTCGTTAATAATCTTTTTAAAATTTTTATATTTGAGTTAAACAGTACAAAACTATTTTCTTTCGTTAAAAAAAAACAAAATGTAATTGATTTATTTAAGAAAGATAATTTAATTTTTAGGAATTTTTGATTTGGTAAGAATTTTTTTCAGTAAAGTTCAAGTGCTGTGACTAAAAAGGGAAATATTTCTGCATTTTTCAATCGTTCATCTTTACATATGTTATATTTCGTGAAAATTCAAAATCTCTCATCGATTATAATCTTTAATTAATTATTCCAGAGGAATTCTTTTGATAATCACATCAGAGAGCGTTTGAATATTAGTGAATAATTTTAAAAGCAAAACTTATTTAATATATTTTTCCTTTAGAGATTTTCCCATTGAGTTCCAGTTGTGTATTAAATTCGTGTTATGGAGTGTTGAACGGATGTTTTATAAGATATTATGTGTTTGTATTTAGGTATATGCATCAAGGTATTCAGTTAGAAAGAAATGGTGGGAAAGGGAGTTAACACAAAAGCACAAAAGCTTACCAACGGTAGTAGCATCTCTTCTACGCTATACACCCTTCTAATCGTAAAGGAAAAGCTGTTTGCATAATTATAAGGTCACAGTCCCTGTGGAACAATGTCTCGACACCTCTCTGTTCCACTGGCACTAGCGCACAATTCTTTTCATTTTAAGGGTGAGGTGAGATCAGGTCGGGAGACTTTCCTCTTGATTAAATTTCCTTCCCAGTAAACCACATACAAGTTGTCACGCACATCACGCGCACACTAATGTGCCTGCTTCTGTTATATACGTGCAAAAAAGTAGATACCATATATATATATATATATATATATATATATATACACAAGTATATAAGCCGAGCCAAGAAAGATTATACTCTTTATTTAAAACTAACTTAAAATATTTTCTTTTCTTATTTGAATTTTAAAATACTTTTCTTTTTCTTGAGTTTTAAACCTTAATAAAACTTCATTAAATGACTATTTTTTTTTTTTATATAAAAATAAACTTGTTTCACCTTTTACCCTTCTTCGTGAATCTACATACAAAAACTTGTTAACAATTTAGGTTAATAGATATTTCTATGACGCTGTTATTAAGTAAAACTCATATAACCTCAATAATATATGCTTATAAGTAGATACTATACGTCTAAGCAAATATAGTTTTATTACAATTAATTAATGTTTTTCATTATTTTGTAATAAGTTGTATCAAAAAAAAATTATTTATATTAAAATATAAAAAACTTCTTGAAAAATAATAATAATTTAAATCATAAATTATATGTAGCATAAATAATGATTTACGCTACAATGGGTAGACTTCAAAATTTGACTAGTCAACCAAATGGAGCTCCGTTTACAGATATTTAAAATTATTTATAATTAATAGATAAATCCAAAAGGTAATTGGAAAGATTATTTATATAAATTAGAAATGTTTGGAAATAATTTATTTTTCTAAATGTTTCTTTCACACAGACTTTTTGGTGCATTCTGTAGTTGCACTATCGTAAATATGTTTGGTGCACTATTTACTACGCTCGTCCAATTGAATTTTAACGTAAAATTGAGGTTATTTTATAATCTTTACGTAATGTATTTATATTTGCTCTGTTTAAATGATTGTCTAAGGAATACGTATTAACATTAACACAATTAACATTGATCAATATTATGTAAAGTATTTAACGAATAAACCAATGGTAATACACCGATTCTACAGTTTTAATAAAGGTTGGTTAACTCTTTGAACATGTCAGCCTCCGTGGCGCGAGTAGTAGCGTCTCGGCCTTTCACCCGGAGGTCCCGGGTTCGAATCCCGGTCAGGCATGGCACACGTTACAAATCATTCATCTCATCCTCTGAAATAATACCTAACGGTGGTCCCGGATGTAAAAAAAAAAAAAACTTGAATATGATAAAATATTGTTTTCTGTAAAACAAAAGTGATTTGCAAAATGTTGTTGCTAATCACTTGTTCGGTTAATCACCGGCCGCCTTTTCATATGTACTGGGTTATACAAAAATTTAACCACATGTCATAATGTTACGATATTTTACACACAATAATTTTTCTGACAACTAATTCTGTTGTGATATAATTTAATCTTTGTGTTTAGTTGTAACGAAAGAAGTTTTCTTCTCAACGCTTTCGAAAACTTGATAGTGTTATACATTGTAAGTAGGCCAAATAGTAACCGCCTGAAATTTAAACAGTATGTGTAATAATCCTTACATCTCTCATTTTTTAAATAAAACGAAGATGTTTCAATTCTGATCACTCAGCGTTCCGAAGAACTACTCAATTATTAAACCTATCATCGTACCGAATTTTAAGTGTACAACAATTACGTAAAAGAATTTCAGAAAGCTGTGTATCATCTACATGGTTTATCAAATTTAGTTAATTTTTAAAATCAAAAATTACAGTCTTGCATATTAATATTGAACAAGATTGTTTTTTTTCTCTATTTTTGTCTAATTTTTTCTATGTCTGCTTGAAAAAATTGAGACAGTCAGGCCTTGAAGGATTTGTTATAATAATTTCAGGGTGATTTTACTTTTCCACCTAGCGCTACAGCAGAGCTATAGGTTTAAAAGGAAAATATTATAATCAGTCCAATTTGGGCATATGTGTTTTCAACGGTTACTAACGCTTTGACAACTAAGGTACCCAGAAAAACACAAAAACTTGATGGCAATGTTCGATTGACTTATAAGTATTCGATGTTTCTAAACTTATATCTTCAGAACTACCGGACCGATTTTGACCAAACTTGGTTAGATTACTTCTGTATATGAAGATTGATGCAATTAAATTTTCAACTAAAAAGGTTAACCGGATGAGGCTGTAGAGTAAAGTAAATCTCAGTATCTCGAGATTTTGCCTAATTAAGGTCATTAAGGTTAGGTACATTTTTTTACGATTAAAAAATAACAACCTATGCAAAATCGCACCCCCACCCCAAAATAGTTTCTAAATAAACTAATGGCTAAGTGGTATAGTGCGTCATTAGTATCCCCTCACCACATGAAGCGTTAGTGTTGCACTGAATACAGCTGCTGTAGTCGTTTTCTTCTTTTTTTCTGTTTAGCCTCCGCAACCACCGTAAGGGATTACTTCAGAAGATGAATGAAGATGATATGTATGAATGTAAATGAAGTATAGTCTTGTACAGTCTCAGGTCGACCATTCCTGAGACGTGTGATTAATTGAAACCCAACCACAAAAGAACATCGGTATCCACTATCTATTATTCAAATTCGTATAAAAGTAACTGCCTTTACTAGGAATTTGAAAGTTAGAACTCTCGACTTAAAAATCAGCTGATTTGCGATGACGAGTTCACCACTAGACAAACCCAAGTCTCTCTCTCTCTCTCTCTCTCTCTCTCTCTCTCTCTCTCTCTCTCTCTCTCTCTCTCTCTCTCTCTCTCTCTCTCTTAGTTTAGCCTCCAGAACCACTGTAAGGTATTAGTTCAGAAGATGAATGAAAGTGATATATATGAATGTAAATGAAGTGTAGTCTTGTACAGTCTCAGGTCGACCATTCCTGAAGTGTGTGGTTAAGTGAAACCCAATCACCAAAGAACTCCGGTATTCATGATCATAGCAGATCTACCGAGTTTGCTATGTTGTAACGTCACAGGTGGCGGTAGAATTAAATAAATGAATAATATTTAAGATGTAAAAAGGTATTTAAACTAGTTGCTAGTACCGTCACACCCGTGCGAATTAAATACGGTATGCGCGCACACTTTAGTTAGAATCATTGAATTAAATAAACAAAAAATATTATATTTAATAAAATGATAAATATTTTAAATTCAATTTTGTGTGTGTTTGTGTAAGCCGTGCATCAGAAAAATACCGCGTGACGAGAAAGTACTACAACTGTGTTTTCAGCTTTTTAACATTCTATGAAATCTTAGAAATCAAACGATATTGTGAAGAAAAAAACGCTCAATATACATAATACTCTACTAATACTCATAATCTACTAATACTCATAATACTCATATACTAACTCATAATACTCATATCTACTAATACTCATAATACTCTAGTTAGTTAAAGAATAATACATAGTAAGAGAAATAACTAGTCAGAATAATAACTAGTAATAATATCATCATCGTACAATAATTACATCATCGTATTGTCCTGATTCTAAGATATCGTAAGTACCAGGTATAAACAACTTCATCTATGTACTTCATCTATGCCGTTCATTGTTTCTTCTAAATCCTTTTTACTCTCGGCTAGAATTACTATATCATCAGCAAATCGTAGCATCTTTATCTTTTCACCTTGTACTGTTACTCCGAATCTAAATTGTTCTTTAACATCATTAACTGCTAGTTCCATGTAAAGATTAAAAAGTAACGGAGATAGGGAACATCCTTGTCGGACTCCCTTTCTTATTAGGGCTTCTTTCTTATGTTCTTCAATTGTTATTGTTGCTGTTTGGTTCTTGTACATGTTAGCAATTGTTCTTCTATCTCTGTATTTGAACCCTAATTCTTTAAAATGCTGAACATTTTATTCCAGTCTACGTTATCGAAAGCCTTTTCTAGGTCTATAAACGCCAAGTATGTTGGTTTGTTTTTCTTTAATCTTCCTTCTACTATTAATCTGAGCGCTAAAATTGTTTCCCTTGTCTCTATACTTTTCCTGAAACCAAATTGGTCTTCTCCTAACACTTCTTCCACTCTCCTCTCGATTCTTCTGTATAAAATTCTAGTTAAGATTTTTGATGCATGACTAGTTAAACTAATTGTTCTGTATTCTTCACATTTATCTGCCCCTGCTTTCTTTGGTATCATAACTATAACCCTTTTTTTGAAGTCTGATGGAAATTCCCCATTTTCATAAATATTACACACCAGTTTGTATAATCTATCAATCGCTTCCTCACCTGCACTGCGCAGTAATTCTACAGGTATTCTGTCTATTCCAGGAGCCTTTCTGCCATTCAAATCTTTTAATGCTCTCTTAAATTAAGATCTCAGTATTGTTTCTCCCATTTCATCCTCTTCAACTTCCTCTTCTTCCTCTATAACACCATTTTCTAATTCATTTCCTCTGTATAACTCTTCAATATATTCCACCCACCTATCGACTTTACCTTTTGTATTATAAATCGGTGTACCATCTTTGTTTAACACATTATTAGATTTTAATTTATGTACCCCAAAATTTTCCTTAACATTCCTGTATGCTCCGTCTATTTTACCAATATTCATTTCTCTTTCCACTTTTGAACACTTTTCTTTAATCCACCCATATATATATATTTCTTTAAATATTTCTTTTCTTTAACCCATATATATATACTAGTAGATCTGGCATTGTTATATTAAGTGTATACCCGTGCATAACAAACATCTCCTGCCAGGCTAACAGTTGTATGGAACCAATAGAATATATATATATATACTAGTAGATCCGGCATTGTTATATTAAGTGTATACCCGTGCATAACAAACATCTCCTGCCAGGCTAACAGTTATATGGAACCAATAACATGTAAACCCTCCCGGTGAAAATAATAATAAATTTTTAAATTTCAGCGAAATCGGTTGAGTAGTTTTTGATTTATTAAGGCTCACACAAAGCGAAGATTGTCTTTTTATATATATGAAAACGAGAGAGAAAGTGATTTAGGCAGATGTACCAAAAGTTGTTTAGATTAATTTAGACTTTTATAATAAATCTATTTTTATGTTTTAAATTCAAAAAACCTGTTAAATTTATTACATTAATTGAATATTGAATACAAAATTTATCATATTAGATATTTTAGAAATGAATAAGAACAAATTGATTTTGATACAAAAATTGAAGTGTAAATATTTTGTAATATTTTGTAAGTGTATAAATTTTCTGGAATTTAACGTAAAATAATTTTGTGAATTTTTTCATGAAAATAATGTTAATATTTGTTTTTCTCTTAAGTTATATTTTTAGGTGGTTAAAGTTTACCTTTTAACGTAATAATAGTTCATAATTAATAATATAGTATTTTACATCAAGCTTGTACTATTCCTAAAATCAAGGAAATTTATTTAAATGTTTCCTTCCATTAGTAATATCATATTACTAATTCAGTATCGCTTTAAAAACTTTTACGAGATGCGTTTTAAACTCGCAAACTTACAGAATAGTGAAATAGTAAGATTAAGTGTTTCATGTAACGTGTAGAGTAGGTGTTTGTGAGTAGTTTAGATGTGTGTTTGTTTGTGAAACTGAGTATGTGAAACGGAAGAGGGAATGATGCACCTGTTAGTTCCCAAAACCAATCACGCAACTAGGATAACGCTTTAGTTAAAACACAAATCCTGAATCAGTATTTACAATACGGTTTGTAAGTAACAAAACCGCAACCACTATAACAATTTGTATGGTAATTTTATATTACTTGGTTATTACATTAATAAAATAAAAAGAAGATTGTGTAACTATATTCTACGTTTTATTGCATCTATGAAGTTTATTCTCTAGAAATATAAATAAGTTATATCAGTTTTCGGAAGGTTTTACACATTGAGTGTTTAATAACAGTAGTATTCATAAGTTTCTGTTTTATATTTTATTTTATGAATATATTGTTTCTTGTTACGGTAACTTCATCAAAAAAAGCTGACAACACACTTGTTTCTGATGCACGATTTATACACAACTTAATTAAAAATATTTATTATTTTGTTTAAATATCATATTTTTTCGTTTATTTAATTCAATGATTTTAACTAAAGCCCGCGCGTACCGTACTTAATTCCCGCAGATGTGGTGATACTAGCGGTGACGATCGGCACTGACTAAGCTATTGTAAATAGAACAAATTTCGCTGGACTAATATAGCCTAATTATAGAACTAATTACTAATATAGCCTAATTATAGAACTAATTATAGGACTAATATAGCCTAATTATAGCCGGTAGGACTAATGCACCAGGAACCGAGCCAACCGGGAGATTGTGTTTAAAACCCAGCCAGACCGGTTATATTTCTACACTTTAAATATTATTCATATAAAAAATTAACCTGCCCAAATTTGAAAAAAATCGGTCTAATAGTTCTGGAGATGTAAGGTGATTTAGAGGCCATCGGCAAACACACGTACATACGAACCTTAACATCCGGAAAATACTATCCTGTATTTTTTTTTGCGTTCCTTAGATGTGAAAACATCAAGATCCAGTGAAAAACGCATATAATCAAATTATACCGATTACAATACTTTACTTTCTAGACCTATAATTCTGCTGTTGTTGGGTTAACTAGATGGGAAAGTAAGAAACAATACATTTGTACTGTAGTATATACAGTATAAATATAAATATATATATATATATATATATATATACGTATTTAGCAAATAGATACTGTCTGAAAATTTATCAGTGTATGAAAATTCTTGTTCTAAAGTAAATTTTTTAACTAATTATATTCTTTGTTTTAATTTACTTACACAGCTCATTTAAAAAAAATATTCTATAGATTGTTCTGTATCATCTGTTTCTTTACGCTATTTAAAATTTCATATAAATCTGTAGCGAACTTAAATCAATAATCCATGTATGTATTTTTTGTTCGTTCGTCTGTAAAAACTTAAAGTTACAGGAATAATTTGTTTAAGCTGACTTTAATTTAGAAAACTTAATTAAAATTGTCAAGGTAATTCTTGACGAAAAACTACTAATTTATTATTTTTTTTCATAAAAAGACTATACTTTTTATTTTTTTAGATAATAAAATAGCCTGTAAATTCTATTTCATGTTTAATAGGTAATATTTTTTTTTTTTAATTTTACACTCGGTCCAATCATTTTCCTGATGATGAAAATTGTTTTATGATTCCTTCATTCACATAAAATTAAAAAAATTAAATAAATACAAATAACATTTTTAAATGATTTGAGGATAATATTTTTCTTCCTAGTTTTACTTATGTTAGTTAAAGAATAATACCTAGTAAGAGAAATAACTAGTCAGAATAATACCTAGTAATAATATCATCATCGTACAATAATTACATCATCGTACTGTCCTGATTCTAAGATATCGTAAGTACCAGGTATAAACAATCCCGTTCGTAATTAGATACTCGCAGCGTGAATTACTCATACTCTTTTCTTATAATTAGCTAAGTTATGCCTTGAATAATTCTCGTGACACTTCCCCCCGGAAATGATAATATCAGGCTCATTGTGTTATAACACCTCCCAGACACTACATTACGACATCATTTGTAAATCTATAATAGAATATTCTCTAGCCAGATATTTCCAGATTTTTGGTCAGAAGTATTGGTGACTCTCGTACTGAAACCTGGTAAAAATAAATCTCCTTGACTAGTACTCTGTGCAAGGTTATGGAACGAATGATACATCATCGTCTAGTTTGGTACTTGTAGAAAAACTCCCTGATTGAAATTCCCCGAACAATCTGTTTTCCGCCAAGATAGATTTGACAAAGTCGATCAGGCTGCTTTTGAATCTGTCATTCAAAACTCCTTCCTACTTCGCCAACGATGCGTTGCTGTATGACACGGGTTATAGGAGAGGACTTCTAAATAAACTGCATAATTTTGGTAAGCAAGGGAATTTCTTTGCATTTATCAGGGGTTTCCTCAGTAGTCGGTCCTTTCGAGTTTGAGCTGGAATTATTAAACGCGAAACTTTTACACTAGGAATCGGCATATCACAAAGAAGTATCCTGAGTGTTACAATTTTTGCCGTAGCAATAGATACCATAACAAGCTGCGTACGGAAACCCGTTATGTATTCTTTATTTTTTGATGATTTTTCAATTTACGTCGCATCTAGAATTTTGGCTACTGGCGAGAGACTGCTCCGAAATATAATTATCCATTTAGAATCGTGGTGTAAAATGACTGGATTAAATTTTCTTAGGAGAAAACGAAATGCATTTGCTTTTCGCTTTTGAGGGAACATGTAGACCCTCAACTGTTTCTTCAGTGTGAATCAGTTGAAACATGCTTGCGGATTAGGAATGTGGTTTGACTAACAAATAACGTGGATAACATATTTAAAGGAGCTGTTTTTAAGGATTTTTAAGGTAAAATCCTTAAAAATGCTCGACATCCTGACAGTTCTATCTAATACTTGTTGGGATTCTGATCGAGTATGCACGTTGTACTTTCACCGATTTCTAATCCATTGCCGATTAGAGTATGAATACGTGGCTTATTCGTCCACACGGATTACCGCTCTAAAGATGTTCGATGCAGTCCATCATTCATTTATACGTCTTGTTATAGGAGCGTTTCGCTCAAGCCCCTGGTAAGTCTACTAGTAAACATGGTGAGCTATCTCTTTGGAATAGAAAAAACCAAATAATATGTAGCTCGCATTAAAACGCAACCAAATCATCCTATCTTTAATCCGGTATTCTTCAACCAACATGTTAATCTATATGAGGAATGACCAAGATCCTCTAGCCATCAGAGCTCATCGGCCTTTTTTATCTCTAAATATACAATTACCTTCAGTACCTCCTGTTACTCAACGCTATTACCAGCCTCTTGGCAGCTTACCTTCGTGAATTATTGCCTTAATTCCGATCAATATCGAAAAAAGGAAACGAATCCGGTTATTTTACAAAAAAACGTTTTGGTATTGTAAATAGCGTGAATACTATAATAATAGCGTGATACTATAGTTTATACAGACGGCTCTAGACAAGATAATTCTGTGGTTGTGCTTTTGTGGTTACCAATAGAACACACATGTTTGGCCTTCCCACCATCACCAGTGTTTTTGTCGCGGAGTTGTATGTTATTAACAAGGCCTTAAATATATTTAGCTCAACACTTCAACACATACTTGTCTATTCAGATTCCATCAGTGCCTTGCAGGCACTAAAAAAACATCCTTCAATTTGCTGTTTTTACGATTTGCCTGTTTTTGTTAAAAAAAAGTTTGATTTAGTTAAACCCATTTAAATTAGGTTCTCAAAAAAAAATTTACGATTTATTTCCATTGAAAAAAGTAAAAAAAAATTAAATATAAAATAACTTGATTTGAAAATATATTCTATCCGTTGTAAATCTCCAGATTCCTGTGAAAGCAAGAGTAATTATGAATATTTCCGTAAGGAAAAGTAAATAATCTACGTAAGGAAAAGACTAATATTTCATTTTATCCCAAAATTTATTTATTTATTTTTAATTTAAAAAAATTAAACATTATAGTTTAATTTTATAAATTATGTATTAATTTCTATTATACACGAGTACTACTTTAAGGTTTTTTCATTTATAGTTTTTCTTGACGCAATTTTAATTCCGTATCTATTATTTGTTTTCAGTAACTTCTTTACTCATCAATTCAACTTTTTATTGTTAAATTATGATTTCTGTCAGTAAAATTGTTTTCATTAAAAGTAAAAATTTTCTGAACTAGCTATTCAGCGCAAAGTATTAGAGAAATAAATAAGAGAAAACAAGTTTTGATAACACATTAGTGTAAGCACTGTAAAAGATAATGAGAAATAGTCTTGGATGCATGATATCTTTTATTCAAAAATTTCAGAACGTTTATAATTTATCTTTTTTATGAAAACGCATATAATAAACATTACATTCAGACTTAAAAAAATCTACGAAAACGTTTTCTAAAGTCAGAAATAACTAAGGATCTTGGAAGATTTAGAAAGAGGCAGAAAGAGAGAGATAAAAAGAGGGAATGAAAGTGTGAGAGAGATATTTGATAGGTAAGGTAAAGTGGAACAGAAGGAGTAGGTTTAGCTTAGGTATGAATCATGTGAGGAGCCGAGAGGCTAGTTCAAGCCATGAGCGCATTCGACCACATAAATCCCTACACTCCCAGGTGGGTCAGCAAATTACCTAACAGCCACCACAAACGTTTTACTCCCCAGCTCGCTTCTAACCACCACCCAAACCTAATGAAGGAAACCGTCCTTATATCGTTTCAAATTACAACCGTATGATCCCCATTTAAAATAAATATATCCCTAATCTCTTCATTTATATTTTTATAAGTTACAGCATTTATTCTTTAAATAGGCCTACCTATTTCATTGTTTTATCTAAAGTTATTTTTATTGTTGCAGTTGTTTATTTTCTTAAGTAACATAAATAAATTTTTCAGATACTTCGAATTTACTCTTAAGGGCCTTTATAAAAAAGCGTTGTATTATTTTGAACATTATAAACTAATTTTTAGGTAAATTACAATTGTCCAAAGAATTACAACTTAAAAAATTCTTTTTTTATCCCAGAAAAATATACGTGTAAATCGATCGTTAAACAACTGTACTTCATAATATGATATCGACAAGATATAGAACTTAAGTTCAGGTTACTACCCGACACCTTTAATTTTTCGAAAAGAGACAGTAAACAAAATAACCAGATTTTTCCAAATTACAGTTTCATTTTTCTATGTTACTCCATTGGAGTAAATTAACATTTACAGGAAAATAAATTTACCCGATTAAACAATTCTTTAGTAAATATAAAATAAAAATGGTTAAAATTCAAATAATACACTAAAAATGATTTTTAATAGTAATATACAAGATAAAGATATTTACAACAGTAATACCACATACAAAGTAAAATGTAGATGCAGTGCAACATACATTGAACAAACGAGAAGAAAACTAAAATTAAGATATTACACATGAGATCTTTTAAAAACAAAAATCAAGATCCTAATTATGCAACGCATTTAATAAAAGAAGGAAATACACCAATGAAAATTAAAGAATCAATGAAATCAATTCACAATTGTATAAAGAAAGAATGAACATTTTAGAAAACATAGAAATTTTCAAATTAAAACGTAATAATAAAACGATCATGAACGAACAGATCAACAATGAAGCGGATCTCCTTTTCAAGAACCTCAGTTTTTGAGCTAATTTTAAAACCCTATTACCAAGACGCTTACCAGATCTGATTAATCTGATTCCTCTATCCGAACTTGACAAATACATTTTTACATAAAAATTACAAAATAGCGGACAGGGGAAGAACGAAGGAGAAATTACCAAATTTTCCTAAAGATAATTTTTTTGTTTAGTTTTACAAGTAGAATCCAAAAAAGTATAGCCAGCCAACCATTTTAGAAACACTCTATGTATATGTATATATTATCTTTGGAGGTGGATAGCTCGTGTCAGTGATTCTATCGCCATTGGTGTAGTTATGGCAACAACTCACCAATCCTGCAGCATTGTTAACCGAAATTGAATGATGAAATTATAAGCTGGAATTACTTATAATATTCCTAATATATTTATATTTTTATAATATACTCGTATATTTGTCATTTTATTAAGATTTTTTAACATAAGAAATACTTATACCTTGGATAGTAAGTTAATTACGTATTACACATAGAAAATGCACGTTATCATAGCATAACGTTAATGTATATTTTAATACACATTTTGTTTCATATAAGCTGTAATAAAATAAAAGATTGAATATAGCAATAGTTTTAATTTCATGAAAAAAAAAATCATTAAAAAATTAAATATAAATAATATTCTCTACCACAGAAAATTGAATGTTGGAGATAACACAGTGGAAGAAATAATGAATTCTATGGTGGTGCACTTTCTCCTTCCCTCACTCAATCGCTTTCCCGTTCTGTCTCTCTGTTTAAACAATGGTTAAATAATAGTTTCTTAGCGAATGAAGTAAACATAAGAGAAACTATCTCATTATAATTTGATATTGCAATGGTTAAAAAAGCACTATTGATGAGTTGTTGCCATGACTACACTAATAGCCATAGAATCACTGATGCGAGCTATCCACCCCCAAAAACGTATATATATAAAATTTATTTCTTAATAATACATATTCTACGTACATATTTTATAACTATTTATCACGTAACCAAAATTGCAGTAAAAAATACTTACTGTAACGTTAAATAGTTCATATATGTGCATATCGATATAATTGTTTCATTATTTGGCAAATCTAATCCTTAACAGCATTATTAAAGAAATTAATGTCATCAAAACTGAAATAACCTATCACTTTTTTTACGTGTGCCTAAAAATTATTGCTCTCGTGCTAGAACCGTATTTAAAATAAAATGTTACAATCCATGTAATTTTTATTCAAGGCTTTTAAATGTAAGGCTTAATAACATAAAAAATGATTAATTTAAACTTCATTTATTTAATCTATTAAACTTGATATATTTATTAAATTATCTTAATTAAAACTTCATTTACTATCTTAACCCAGTCTTTTAATTATTTTATTTCAAGTTATTATTAAACGTTACTTACTGTAACGTTAAATAGTTCATATATGTGCATATCGATATAATTGTTTCATTATTTGGCAAATCTAATCCTTAACAGCATTATTAAAGAAATTAATGTCATCAAAACTGAAATAACCTATCACTTTTTTTACGTGTGCCTAAAAATTATTGCTCTCGTGCTAGAACCGTATTTAAAATAAAATGTTACAATCCATGTAATTTTTATTCAAGGCTTTTAAATGTAAGGCTTAATAACATAAAAAATGATTAATTTAAACTTCATTTATTTAATCTATTAAACATGATATATTTATTAAATTATCTTAATTAAAACTTCATTTACTATCTTAACCCAGTCTTTTAATTATTTTATTTCAAGTTATTATTAAACGGTATTACACAAGCAGTTATTATTGTAGTGTTGGTAAGTAAGTGTCGTTTGTTTTTGGAAATTAATAGGTTAAAAAACTCACTAATTGACTGCAACAGTATGTATCATATCATATTCATTATGTTATATGCTTAAACGATACAAATATATTATTTAACTAGCTGTACCCGCCACGCTTCGCTGTGGCACATTGTGGTTGCATGGATGAGAAATGAGAAACAAAACAAAGCATACGTTTCATAGAAGTTTAATTTTGCAATACTTGTGGATATACAATTTTTTTTCCACTGTCTGCGTAGATATAAAGGCTATCTGATTTGCCGACTCGGAAACACGGACGTACAGTTGTCCATGTGAGAAGCAATCCGCATCTAAATCTAAACCACACAATTCTGAAGATTGAGCTTTATTGATTGTGATTGCAAATGCCAATCGAATTGAGAATTGCAATCTTTTAAATTGAAATTGTGTATCGGTCGGGATCATGGGTATTCGAGGAATGAGGACATCTTCACTTTTGCCGTTGCAGAGTTTTGGCTGATTAATATTCCGCAACAGGATAATTGGCACACCTATTTTCAATTTTAATATGTATGGTGGCATCCCTGGCAGATCAAGTGAGTTTATAAATTCCGTTGGATAATTAACTACTTCATCTGCTTCCACAACGGTGTCTATCGACTTATATGTAATTTCCTCGCTTTGAATGCTGGATTGAATAACATTATTAAGTTGATAGATATCTTTATTTTTTGCGGCAAGGATAGCTCGTTCACTGAGCCAATCATGATTTCTATGATTAATTTGAATATCAGGAAATACTTTTTCGATCGGTTCTTCTTTCGAAGTTACTAAATTACAAAAAATTATCAGGAAATGATATTCGTCTAGACGTCTCATCGACTGGCAGCTGTCCGTTTCCAATGTCCAGTAAGTGTCGTGAGAATACCTCAGCTGATGGATCGTTCTGCAACTGGACACGCATATTCGTAGTCGACTGCTATGTACGTACGTGTCGCCACAGTGTTGAATATTTCAGGCAAGCATTTATTTCGTCTGCTGGTGTCGATCGAGAAATTACAGGCAATGTTTGCCTAAAATCTCCTGCGAGCAATATCAAAGCATTCCCGAATGGTTGAACGTTTCCACGCAAATCTCGTAACGATCGATCAAGAGCTTTAAGCGATTTTTTATGTCCCATCGTGCATTCATCCCAAACAATGAGTTTACATTTTTGTAATACTTTTCCCATACAGGATGCTTTGGAAATATTGCACGTGGGCGTCTCGATGATTTGCATGTTTAATGGCAACTTCAGAGCTGAATGCGCAGTCCTTCCACCTGGTAACAATGTCGCAGCTATTCCAGACAAAGCAAGAGCTAAGGCTATGTCATTTTTTGATCGAACCGTTGCTAGAATCAATCTAATGAGGAATGTTTTCCCAGCTCCTCCTGGCGCATCCAAGAAGAAGGTCCCCCCAACTCCATTATTTATCATTTGCATTATGCGATCATAAATGCCTTTCTGTTCACGCGTTAATTTGGGAATATTTGATTGAACATATGACTGAAGATCACCAATGTTGTAACTCTGTTCATGGCATAAATCCACATCAAATGAAGCAATCGCAGCTCGGGTGGGTGCTGGCATCCCAATTGACTAAGAACTTTATTTGCATTAGCTAAGCACTTGTCTTTAATATTTATCAATGCTTCGTTGTAAATATCTTCTGTAAATTCAGACAAAAGTGAATATTTAACCTAACAAAGGATTTTTTGGCCATTATGTAGGGATATTATTTTCTGAGTATTTGGTTATTTCGACTTTTTTTGTTTGCATAGTCTTAAGTCTATCTGGGCTATAAGAAAGTTGGGTGTTTTAATTTATTTAATGTAAGTCATCCTTCTTGGTGGCTTTTCTTTTTGTTTTGGTGTTTTTTGTTTTTTTTTTTTTAATAAAATACAGATGTTTTAGCTGTTAAATATTTTTCAAAGAAATTTGTTACTTAATCAGTTGTGATTTTGTTTACATTGGCAACGGCCATACGGGCTCTTTGTGATTGGTCGTTGTGTTTGACAGCGGCCATCTTGCATTGATCTGATTGGTTTTCCTTTGTTTACATTTCCAAATTAAAAATGTACAAATTAAAAATAGATAGATAGATTTATTAAAAATAGATGAAAACAATCTTTGATGCGGGTTATATATCTTGCTAAAATTTGAGCTCAATCAGTGCAGAACATTATGAGTTTTCGAAGTGTACACAAACGAACTTAACATTTTTATATAGATAGATTTACTGTAATCATGTAGATCTCACTTTGTTAAAATTAGTAGAACATTATAAACACTAAGGTGTAACAAAACGTTTTATACATATTATATAACTTTTCTTCAAATTTAAAGCGATCTTACAAAGATTAAAATATTCTTCAATACTCAAGTTAATATCATTAAAGAAGATAAAAAAAATATTGCTTTACGGTTCAAGCGATATACTGAAAGAATATATAGGTACATTATGCAGCTCCTTTAAAAGAAGAAATTTTCGTTATTTTTTTCTTTTACTTTACTATACCAAGTTGTAGGCAAATCGCTATTTAAAATATGGATTATAAAATATTTGTATTGACTGATATTTCTGGATGGATTTTCACTGATTTTATAATGTGCATTTAGAAATAAAAAAGTGCTTTAGTTAAAAGTTTTGCAAGTTTCTCAGTAACACCTTGTACTATTTGTTTAAATATCTCTGTAATGAGTTGTACTTTTATATAACTTTGATTAAGTTAGAATAGGACATACTTTTTCTTGGAGATTTGTCGTTTTTTTATTAAAAATTAAAATGCTAACATCGAATTTGAAGAAAACTGTAAATAATTGCTTCAATTTGTTTAAATATATCGTAATCAATATTAGATATAAAATAAAAGGAAAAGATGGTTTAAAGAAATTTTTTTATTCTTTTTAAAATTGATTTTTTTATTTAGACTAGTTGTTTTTTTAATTTAAAAAAAAACATAATTTTTTTTTTTTAATGGTGACGTTAGTAAATTACTTTCTTATAATATCGTGTTTTCATTGTACATGTTATCTTGTTTCTTCTAGTTTATTTATATGGATTAATCCATACTGTGTTGTCCTGAGTCAATACATATTAATGATCTGATGTTATATATAAATCCCAGCGTTAAAATTGTTTAGGAAATTTTTCAAATGAATTTATTATATAATTATATTTCTATTCCTTCATTGTGATTTTCCGGATTCATTTGGTTGAAAAGGTTTAAAATGAATTTTAGAATAACTTTGGCTTTTTTTAGTTTGAAATAATATATTACATCAAATACTTGAATCAAAATAAATATGGAAAATTAAACGAATTGCAAATGTTTTAACTGTTTATTGTTTAGTACCATATGAGAAAGAATTGCACGCATGTACACAACTTTGCAGATGTACACCGGTTGACTGCACAGTTCTTCCATAATCATTTAATGTCATATTTTTGTTACACGAAATATATGTGAAATATATTTTTTTTGAATTTCTTATACAAAATTCTTCAAAACTAAAAAATGAAAAAATAAATTTCAAATAAATTAAAATAGAAAAATCACAAAAGTTAACTAATAATTAAAACTATAATATTTTTTAAATGTATTAACGTAGTTAAAATAATATAACTAAGTAGGTATAATTGATAGTTTTGTTATTGAAATAATTATTTATACTTAAGTTCGCAAACAGCTTTGGTTTCTTATTATTATTATTTATGAATGAGTCTATTCAACTGTTACTTTTATTTATTTCCCCTGAATTTTGAATAGTATCATGTATGGATCATAATATAAATAATGCTATTTTTTGATTTTCCATTTTAATCGTTGCAGAAATTTACTGATATATACCTTACACAATCTTTCTCAGAAATTCCTAGTTGCGGTTTACTGCTATCCGTTGAGCCTAATGGTTTTGACCTCTGGTGTTTTATTTCCGGAATCGCTTTGAGTGACTTATCATATTAAAAATTTTCTAGAATCAAAGTTGTAAAGTCAAATGGATCTGATTAAAAGAGTTTTAATTCATGACAGTTTAGATAACTTTCTAAGTGCAGCTGAGTTTCTTGTTCAGCTATCGAAAGTAGTTAAAGCGTATTTTTTTTTTTTTTTTTGAGGTGAGGAATCCTATTACGGACACTCCGATAAAGCGTGTAGGATTCACAACAGGTTCCGCTTGATGTTACTTAGTGCGGTGTGAGCTTGTGCATACCGACTAAACCACCATCCCGCTATCCTCCTTTCCAGAACCGCCGCAAGGCATTACTTCGGGAGAGGAGCGGCTTCTTATCGTGAGGTATGACTACCTACGGCTGCCATCATTGAAGATGTCATCACCGGGAGGGATGCCTACTTCATAATTCGGGACGACCTCATTGGCCTGGGACCCTCCAGGAGCTCCGCAGACAGTCTGTCCCCAGACCTTAGCGCCAAGGCATCACCATCGACTTTCTTTCCTAGCGTCTTCTTGCGCTCGTAGTTTCGACATTACAATACTGGCCTAATCCGACACTGCTTGCTAACTCTCGATTGAAGTGACCATTATCTCTTCGAGATCTTCAGGCGGGAACAATCTGTCTATTTTCAGCTTGGCCACCAATGTCCTCCCTGAGCTGAATCTCGGGCATTAGAAAAATACATAGTACGCTGTTTCACATGAGATATAAATACGGCAGAAAACATGTTTCATGAAATACACAATAACATTCTAGTAATAAAATTTTGCAAGCTTATTAAAGA
The DNA here is from genome assembly GCF_047948215.1 of Lycorma delicatula. NCBI lineage: Eukaryota > Metazoa > Arthropoda > Insecta > Hemiptera > Fulgoridae > Lycorma > Lycorma delicatula. Next base: position 178,656,772 of record NC_134457.1, read on the forward strand.
AGCTGAATTATTGAAGTATTCTTTATTTTTTGTAGTGTATTAGTGTATTTTAGAATGTACATAAAATTATTAAAAATTTAGAAAAATGAAATGGTTTGCGAAACTATAAACTATAATTTGTAAATCGGTTAAATAATTATATTTTGTATCTCCCCCCCCCTCTCTCTCTCCTCTGTGTGTGTGTGTGTGTGTGTGCGCGCGCGCGCGCGGGTGTGTGTGTGTGTGTGTGTGTGTGTGTGTGTGTGTGTGTGTGTGTGTGTGTGTGTGTGTGGGGGTTGTGTTTGTCTATGAAAAATTTTATTAGCGATCACCAACAAGTTGTGATAAGAAGAACAATTTCTATAATTGAATCGTTTGAAAAACGATGTAGATAAGGCGTTGAATAGGATATAAAATAAGAGTTTTCCCTGTTGCTTTTATACACTCAACGAAGAAAGGAAAGGATAGAAAAAAGAGAAACGTGCAAAACGAACTGAACAGCTGGATAGGAGCGATTGATTAACGTCTGCTGAGCTTGATCGACCAACCTAGCTTATTGCATTATATCCATCTATTTTTTTTTTTTTTTTTTTTTTTTTTAATTTAAAAAAATCGTTAAGTAATAGAATAACAGATAAGGAAAAAATGAGATACTTGAACACTCAAAACCAAATGGAATGTTGGATGATTCAAATAAGTATTTTTAAGAACGGTATAAATCTTTTTGCTCTTCTTTATTAACTCCTTGCTCACTGAGAGATGAATTTTAAGAAATAAAACGATACAGAAAAGCCATAAAATACGTTATCAGAATTGAAGTGTAAGAATATCAATATATTCATTACTCCCTATTATTCTATTGAGTCACTTTCATTTAAAATATTTCTGCACAAAAATTCACGATTTTTTATTCTTTACAATACCAAAACCGTTTATGTTTTCAATAAAAAACGTGATTTACTTTCAACATTTAAGTAAGCTGTCTTTTTTATTCATAGTTATATACTTCTATTTTAAATATTCTAATTTCTTAGGACCTTTTACTATTTTCTTGAGTTGTCTGTATAAATTTACGTGTTGTAAAGTTAACAAATTGAGAAAAACGAAAGCTGTTGAGGTTTTTCACCCTCCAAATAAAAATCGTTTTTAAATTTATGGCCGCTTTTTTCTAGATCTTTCATACCAACAATCTTTTAGAGTTACTAATAAAAAATAGTTTTGTTTAGGCTGAACCAGTGATGATTGTTTAAATTATTTACAATTTAAATGTATATTATTGCCGTATCAAGAGAGAAAGAGGGCAAAGAATCCTTCAAGAAGCTTAACTCAGTGCTCATGGAGGTGTTTAGTTCTATGTTTGAATATTTTCACCTGCAAAATAGTTTCGTTAATAAGTTCAGATGTTGAAATCATAAATGTTTCATCCTAACTAAAACTTGCATAATTTTCATGTCTTATCCAAAAAATTCCGATTTTGAATCCAGTTAGGGTTTGGAATTTTCAACCCCTTATAAAATGTTTAATTAGCCGGTGAGCTGTTGTATTTTATCTGTTAGTAGCTCTGCCAATGAACCATCCGCCTCTATTTTCCACCCTAAGACCTTAAAATAAGTTTTTTCGCACCTAATTATTCTTATTTTTAGCATTTATCATCACATTTTTGTTTTGTTTTAAAATTTCAATAGTTTTGGTAAACGTACTGGAGGCATGCAGAAGTTACATCTGAATTAGTTTAATAACGAACCATCAACATTTGTTGGCTCCAGAAAAAATATAGATTACAAGAAATATAATTACAAAAAAGGTAATTGAGATACGTACTGTTTTTATTTTTGGTTGAAGGCAATACTGATTTTAATTAATTTATTTATTTATTATTACTTATTTTAATAGTACAAAAGTAAAATAATAGTTTTAATAATTTTTGTGACGATTGTATATGTTGTATATTCTATAAAAAAATCTTATGCTATATTTCATGTCTGAATTCTGCAAGGTATTACTAAATTTAAGAAATGATGATAAGCAAGAATTCCAAATTTTAATTTTTTTTAAATTTCTAGCGGACTAATTTAATCCATAAATTAAAGATTAGTAATTTGTGGGTAGTTCTTAACTCGCAACTTCTTTAGAAGACAGATTTAAACAACTGGTAAAGTCTTTTAATTGTTTGTGGAGTCTTTTTCAAGCCGGTTTTTTATTTGGCTGTATTCTATATTTTATATTGCATTCCAGTTGCCATTATTTGTTTGTCTATCTTTCAGGTTTATTATATCATGTTTGTCTCCATTATCCTTTATCCTCAGTTAAAATTTTGATTTCAAGGTTGTTTCCATTTCATTTATGATCGTTTATAATTTTTATCTTTTCTCGGCTTCTTTTTCTTGGCATATTCCATGATCCTTCTATAGTAATGTTTTAGTTAATAATTTTCCTTATAATACGACTATATTTTATATTTCCTTATAATACGACTATATCTAACCTGAATTATATCTAACTATATCTATACTTCTTCTTCTTTTTCCTGTTTAGCCTCCGGTAACTACCGTTTAGATAATTCTTCAGAGGATGAATGAGGATGATATGTATGAGTGTAAATGAAGTGTTAGTCTTGTACATTCTCAGTTCGACCATTCCTGAGATGTGTGGTTAATTGAAACCCAACCACCAAAGAACACTGGTATCCACGATCTAGTATTCAAATCCATGTAAAAATATCTGGCTTTACTAGGACTTGAACGCTGTAACTTTCGACTTCCAAATCAGCTGATTTGGGAAGACGCGTTAACCACTAGACCAACCCGGTGGGTTAACTATATCTATACTGAATTATCAGAACTAAACGAGTGTAGAAGTATAACTAGAATTATGCTTCTATGCTCAGCATTTATTCTCATAATTTCTTCTTCATTAGTCAATTTGATGTACATTTAATCTTCTCCAATCTCCTCCGTGATTTTATCTCAAATTCCTCCTTACTTTTATCCTTTATTTTAGTGACCACACCCATTTATATATATTCAAACGTAAACTCCTAGCGTAACACTTCAAAAGACCGCTTCTTGAGTAGCTCTTCGTATGTAGCTCCTATATGTACGTAACTCCATTTTAAAACATAATTACTTCTTTCCAATATATAAATGCCTTTTCCTAGCTATTGTTGTTGTTATTTCACTTTCAATTTTGAAATCTTTTGTTAAATACGAGTTTAAATAACTGTAATGTTTTACTCATTCAATTCGTCTTCCCTCTGAATAGAATTCACTGAACGTATTAAATTTTGTATTTTTTTTTTGTCTCTTACAGGAGGCAATAAAAAAATGTATCGCTCCGACTAGAATTGTCATTTTTTTAAACTGAATAATACTTTTTATTTTAGTATTATCAGAACAAGAATATAAGTTCTGCAGAAATTAATTTTTCCATTTTTTATAATATTTTTTCTTAATATTTTATTTTGCAGAAAATGGAATTAATTCTTTGTTTTGATCTGTAGGTCTGATAAATTACATATTAATGAAATTCATTCCCAAAAGCTTTCTGTCAAAAGTAAACCACTCATTTACAAAATCTCTTACGTAAATTACTAAAGCAATACCGCAAATTAATGGAAACGGGTGCTCTTTACCTTTAATAATACAAGGTTCTCATTTCTCCTTTCTCAGCTTACTTGTGGTTTCAGTTCTGTTTACATGTTTTATTAATGTCTTTTATAAAATGTATAAATTACCCATCCTTTTGATTCTATTATCATGTACAAACATGTATTACGTATAAAATTATTTTATTTTACAATAATTTTATTTTATAATTTTTGTATACACGACCTAAATTTTATTTTGTATTTTAAATGAATTCCATGTTATAAAATGTTATTTTTTTATCGCATAGTGCGTGATTTCCACAAAATTTAGTTTAAAATAAATTAAAAGACTCTCTACCAATATTTCTTATACAGAGTGTCCCATATAAAACGCAACCAAACTTATATTGGTAGGTATTGAAATAATAAAAAGGCATGTGTAAATGTAAATGTAATTTTGATTATTACCATCCATTACCTTACATTTAGAGTAAATGTTGGAAGTGGCCGCCATCTTCTTGAATACAAGCTTCAATTCTTTTTACAGCGTTTCTTGCAACTTTTTTCAAAGTTTGTAGCTGGATATTTAATACAGCTTGTTCAATATTGACTTTCAATTGTTCAAGTGTTCGTGGTTTGTTGCTGTAGGCTTTTTCTTTGAGGTAACCCCCGTAGAAAAAAATCCGCCGCAGTCAAATCTGGAGATCTTGGTGGCCACAAGCCTCGACCGATAACACGATTACCAAAGAATTCCTCAACGAAATCAGAAGTTGAACCTGCGTAGTGCGATGTCGCACCGTCATGTTGTAACCAGCAGTGTCTGTCTTTCTCTTCCAAGAGTGCAATGAACTGAAATAAAATATCCTGATATCGTTCTGCATTAATGGTGTACTCGAAAAAATAGGACCGATTATTTTCTTCCGCGATATCGCGCACTACACACCCAACTTCTGCGGGTGTAATTGTTTTTCGTGATAAACGAGGAGATTTTCAGCACTTCAAATTCTTCTGTTTTGGCTGTTTATGTAGCCATCCAAATGAAACCGTGTTTCATCTGTGAAAAATAACGAATCCATAACATTAATTCCCTCACGCAGAAATCGACGGAACCATTGACAATATTGTAGCCGTTTTTCTTTGTCGGGCTCAAGAAGTTGATGAACCGTTTGAATGCGATAAGGTCGTAATTGTAATTGTTTGGTCGCCCGATGAACAGTTGATTTAGACAAATTAATTTCAGCAGACAAACGTCTGATAGATTTATTTGGCGAGGCGAGTAATCGGTCTTTGATTTCAGTAACTGTATCTGTATTCAACACTGACGCAGATCTTTTGTGTTCCTTGTTATTAACAGAACCAGTCTCTCTAAATTTTGCAACTAACCTTAATACTGATGTTTTGTTAGGAGCTGGTTTATCTGGGTACTTTGGTGAAACAAATCTTGCACTGCAACCGCTGATTTCGTACTGAAGTACGACTCAACAATGAAAACGTTCATCTAGCGAAAACACCATCTTGTCTCTAGCAATACACTGAACGTTATGATTGCATTGGTGTTACTATCGGTAGTGTTCTACTGCGTCGCCGCGATGTTCATATGTTGGACGAGTCCATTTCAGTAACGAGTAGGGGAGTAAACTTGTATTTTGAAATTTCATGGATGAGTGATTGATGGGTTGCGTTTTATACGGGACAGCCTGTATATCCGTTCGTTTGTTGTGCGCGTGCGCGTGTGTGTATCAGTGTATCGATATAAAATGTATTATTGTTATTTTGTTTCTTTCTGTCTAACGTTTCTTTAAGTTTACTTTTAATTTATCCTTCTACGATTTGCGTTTTATCCTTTACTTAAAATCGTCACAGATTCAGCGCACTGGTAACTATGAAATTTAAACTACAAAAATAAATTTATAAACAAAGTAGGCTAAATATGAAAAATAGTAACAATGTTAACTCAACTACTGACAGAGTAAATAAATTATTTTCAACATGAAGCAAAAATGGAACCCAAATGATGAATAATAAAGAGATATCTAGACCTGATTACGTGTAGGTGTTTTAAAGCTCTAAATATTACTTCTAGTTTTTAAACGTTTTTGTCAATTTCAAGACAACATATACTGTAAGTAGTCTTATTTCTTATTTCAAAGAGTTAAACGAAGAGTTTGGTTCTAACTACAAAAATTTAAACATTTTTTGTTAAACAACCCACTACGCAATAGACAGTGTGCACTTCAGAAGCGTTTTAATTGAATTCTTCATCTCAGTTTTACAGAGAAATTTCAGCATTCTCTTGATGTCGCTTGGGTTGAGCAAATTCTTCATATTTGAACCCAGGTTTAACTTACAACGTACAGACTCGAACATGATAAATCTAGGAATAAATGGTTTATGGACCCCAAAAATAGTTTATATTTTAAGCCTCACAATTAGACTGAGGAGAATCAAACAGGTATGCATGAGTTAGTAGGCAAGAGCGAAGAGCGAAACATAGCTGAGAATTGTTCCCAATCCTTAGCCGTGTCAGGGTGACCGGGTATCTTATGTAGTCGGGGGTAAAAGGTTTCTCGAAGACATTTACCCGGATTCCAAGTTGGATAGTGGATGGACTTAACAACCAGAACTTATTCCATTGAGCATGTAGTTTGGTACAACTTTCCTTTGGGATGTCACTCTCACAGATCAAGTCTAATCGAAAGCCATTTTCCGTAGCTCTCTTGATAACCTAATAAGCTTACTCATTCCCGATGAGTAAGCTTATGTTAGAGAATTACTCTAACGAGCGGGTAGGCTCGTTAGAGTAATGGGCACTCCCCCCGGGTTGTGTTTATGCTTCACGTTGATCCGGCCCGTGGGAGGAGATGAAAAAAAAATTGCAAATACTAAAATATTTCATAAATTTAATTAAAAATTATTTAAAAGTAAAGTATACTCATTTTTATTCTGTTATAAGTTCACGTGCATAATAGTTTTTAAAAAAATGTTATTAATAGGAAATTAATTATTCTGTTAAAAAAATATATAAATGCTATAATGATTATCATGTCACGATCTGAAAATTAGATTTACATGGGAAAATTGATCCCTTAGTTAAGTTACGGAATTAATCCATATCTAAATTTCCTTATAATTACTCATATGAATGCACAAACGTTTACCGAAGTGTTTAGCGATAACATGAATTCTATCATCAATTAATTAGCATCAAACGTAAAACATCCATCCATTGAAATAAAAAAAAGGTTGTTATAAAAGTATTTTCCAGTATTATCGATAGAAAAATAAACTCTAAAGTTTTCACTCAAAAAAAATGTTGTCTTCTCATTTAATTTCGTAATTATTTAAAACTTACTCTTTATATAAATAATACTATTTTATTATATTAATAATAAATTAAGGCGTAAATTTGATGGTTTCATATGAATTTTGGTCTGAAAATTTGAATAACAGGTCCCACCACTGTATAAGCCACAGTTTAGAAAATCATTATTGTTAAGCCTAAGAAATTTAAGTTGCAAAACACAATTTTTTTTGGTTTGGTGTACAAAAACTTTTTAAATTGACAGAACACTAATATAAAAAAATAAATAAATATTAAGATTTTTATAATAGTGATATCTTTTTTTGCATTTTTTCGTTTTTATTTAGATTTCAGATCTGTAAAGAGAATTGTCTGTCGCCCATAATTTAATAGAAATGACACGTAAAGTCTATAAAATTTAATAGAACTAATGTTGTGGGATGTTATGTACTTACATTAAAATTTGTTCTCAGATGCTCCTTCTACCTTTTGGCTACCTTTTGTAGGTAGCCTCTCGGGTACATCTCAAATTAAAGCCTAAAAGTAGTCAGCTAGCATATTAACACTCTATTTGTCTTTGAAACCTTTTTTTTAATACTTAAATGTCTTGATAGGAATGTTCACCATATTCATCGTTTATTGTTCAATGTTCAGCAGGAAGAAATCCAGATGTGAATGCAGGAAATGCACTTTTAGTGTCATATTACAACCCATAGCCTTCTATTTTATTACTTTATCTACACTATCCTCATAACCTTTTATTTATGGACACCCAAAATAAAACGCTTTATTCAAATAAAACTTTGAGCACATACAGCAATCAAACAAACCAAAGCATCAATGCTTTTTTATAATCATACTAGCTGGTCAGGGCTCGCTTCGCTCTCCCGACCACCTAATCAGGACCCTCATCGCCTTCATATCATCATGTTTGTGAGAATATTAAGTATTTTACCAATATTCATTAAAGAAAAAAAATATATTAGTAATTTTACTTAATTATATTTCTATTGCAATGGTGACAGAAAATAAAAATGTGAGCACACACAACAAACAAACCAACGCACCATGATTTTTTATTAGAAAATATATATAATGTATATAAATGAAAAATCTTTAACGCTAAAATGTATAATTATGCATTGTATGTCAACAATTTTATAAAATCGTAGTTGATGTAAAAGTTCTGATTCATTTTAAGCATCAAAAAACAGATTAGTTTTATGTATCACATGTTAAAAAACAAAAATTGTTTTATCAGTGTAATTTATAAAGAAATTAATCACAGAAAACCTGTATAAGTAACTCGGCTGAACATGAAAAGAGATTGAAACGTGGCACAAAAATGTTGTGTAAAAAAAATAATAATTTCAATAAAGAAATTTTCAAGATCAATAAAAGATAAGACAGTAGAGATAAAAATTAGATAAGACAGTCCAGTAATTTAACAGCAATTAAATCTCATTTTGTTATGTTAAAAAATTAACATGAAATATTAATAATAAAAAAAAAAATTAACATATTTGATTGCCCAATCTTTGGAACCATCCGACAAAACTTAGACTGGGTTCGTATATGAAATTTCTATTAAACCAGAACAAAGGTATAAAACGTCTGTTGCGATTCCTCTCCTACAGTGAAATGAAGAAAACGATTTAGTGATTTTTGTCCGATGTATGTATTTTATTTTGTATTTCTTGTTGTCACTTGTCTATGTTTATTCTTTATTATTCCTGTTTATTTTTGTTCTTTATGATTTTATTTGTTTTATATAATACTACATGATAGTGTTACTGTAGTCTCTAATAACCATAATTGTTGATGCGACTGTAAATAAAAGCATTAAAAAAAAAATTAACATATTATTTTTTATTTTGTTAGCGGGCATTATTAACAGCTGACGGACAATTGAAATTCTTGAATTGCATTTGAATAGTTTTTATCCTTTCAAAATAAAATAAAATTATAGTATTTGAGAATCTCTTTCTAAAAATGTCTTTTCAGTTTAAAATAAAAATATACTAAGTTAATTTTTTTTACTGGTATTGTATTGGAAATACGCCTATTGGACGTTGTGAATATCTCTAATAGGATTCCAAATCTGAAAACCTCTGCTTCAATATTTCAGTTTATACACAACTGGTTCTTTTTCAACGTCTTCATATTCTATTAAACCGAGAACAACTTTGTGTCGATGAAGATCACAAGGTAATTCAGGAAGTTTAACGTAGCTCGGAGCTCACACAGATTTGTCGTTCAGTACGGCATGGTGAATACTTTGTAAACCAAATCTATACTGCTTGCAGAATGTTCAAGATTTACTACTGGGATAGTCCATTACGTCTAAATTTCTTTCGCTAACTTCAAGATAACTGTGAGAAAATAAATTTTAATGTATTTTTAGATGAGAAAATATTTTCAAGTGAATATAGTTAATAATTCGCATAATCATAATTTTCAAAAAATCCTTTATGACACAATGAAAAATAGTCCAACTAAGGTTTTCTTTTAATGCTTGCTATATTATTACTGATGAATGCAAAATCCTGTTTGTTTACTGGTAATTTAAGGAAGTTATTATACGTCAAATCTAAAAAACTTGTGTTTTGGGACACCAATTTTTTTATTTCCATCTTTTTTTTTTTAATTACTGGACATAAAATTCTAAGATTAGTTTCATTCAATTTTTCAGGTCAAACCATATGAAACCATCCAACCAATGATGGTTTCCAAGAAACCATTAAAGAAAATGTTGGATTCTTTAAGTTCCAAGAATTTCATTCGGACAAATTTTTTCGCAAGCTATAACTCAAAAACGTAGCGTTTCAGAGCTATACTTGCATGAACGTTTTTCTTTATTTTTGTTTGTTGAATTGATCCGACATATTTTCTATTTTTTCTAAAGACATTCTATATACACGTTTCTCAATGTCTGGTGGTGATAGTTTAACAATTGGCGGCCGTATATAGTTTATCAGTTTTAATTTATTTTTTTTTTTTTTTAAAGGAGTTTTGAGCATAATATTTTTTTCTCGATTACAGGATAGTATAAATATTTGAATGTTAAGAATTTAGCGTAGAATTGAGAAATTGATCAAAATAGGTAAATTAAAAAGATCAGAATATAAAAATTAAATATTATTGTATAAAAAATCAATTAAATATAAAGCGCAATTTTTTGCTGTCGTGGTTATTTGCTACTACAAAACAAAATATCAACAGTATATTTTAATATAAAATCGTCTAAACGTAAAATGAAGATATATTTTCATGGAAATGTAGAAAAGAACTATTTAAATTGCAAAAATTTAATTGAAAAAAAAAAATAAAAAGTGTTTCACCATTAAACAAAATAGTGTTATTTTCAATGTTAAATAAGTTGTCAAACTTAACTTTCTGGTTTAATAGGCCAAACACTAATTACTAGTTATTAGTTCTTTTGTTTTCATCATACTTAACCACACTTTCTTTTAATTTTCTTCATCTAAAGAGGTTTTTCTCATTTATTTCAAGTACACAAAGGAAACACCTGTTGTGGTTTGATGTTACGAAATAGAAAAATTAATGTTGCACGCTTATAATGTTGGAGCTATTGTACTTTAGAGAATTACCAACAGATTATTTCATTGTTCTTACTCGCAAGTGCTACTGTGTAATTTTCTCGTTTAAAACGTAGAGTCAAAACGTACAAAGTAAAAAATTAATTTATTTTTTTTTACAGAAAATTTTATAATTATAAGATTTTTTTTATTATTTTTTAATAATTAATATTAACTAGTTATTAATATAAAAATTTATTCTTTTTGCGCAAAAGAAATTCTCTTAAAAAATTATTACATGAAATAATAATACCAATTAAACAATCCTATTTATGTTAACGTAAATTAACATTCTATTTATGTTAACTGAAAACCATAATATTTACGTATCATGTGAAATTTTAATAATTTCAGATTAGAAGAATGCAGCAGCATTTAATACTAAAACTACTACTATCAGTTCATGTTTGACTGCACTACTTGTTTTTTGAAGTGTTAGGAGCATCACCGGCTATGGTCATTAGCCTCTTTCACATCAAAAAAAGAAAAAATACTTTTCCCTCCTAATTAAAAAAAAAAAAACCACTAGTAACATAGCCAACAGACTTGTCTTGTCAATAAAGATCATCTAATAAACAGAATTGTCATGCGATTAAAACCCCAAAAGAAACACAAGAATGGCAAGGGTGAAAATGGTCATTACCACTTAAAAACAAAAACCATTTCTTACGAAACTTTCTCAATCAAATTTACAAGAAACACCGTGAAAATCACCATTACAAAATATTATAAAACACTAATATAAAAATATAGTGTCAAACACTAAGGATGTAAAAGGCCCCTTATCACTTAATATCACACATTACTTATAATAGAAGGAAGATGTTCGTTCAAAGAACATAAAAAAAGACACACCTTAAAACTCTCATGTTATAAAAAAAAAAAAAATTATATTAAAATAAATTCTTCATAAAATCAATCTCTTGTTACATTCTATCGCCTCCTTTTCACCTTTGGCCAACCTTTTTTACTTCTGTTCTTCATCTTCCGAAGAGCCTAGATGTCGATATCCATTGTATCTGAGTCCTCAGAGATGGAGTCTTCAGTTCTTTCGCCGTAAGTCAGTTACCGCTAGAATATGTATAGCGGTCGATTGTCTCGCCCTCTCCGCTAAAGGCCTCCGAGCTTTCGGAGGCTCCACTGTTTTTTAACGTCTTCCTTTACCCGAATCATCACTTCTGGTTTCGCAAATCTCTCGGTGGAGATTTTTTCCTCCTGCACTTTTACTTTAGATATTGTTGTCTCAATCTTTCTCTCAGTTACTGCGTTAGTTGTAGGCTAAAATTTGGGTTTTACGGAGCTGTTTTCAACAGATCTTTCTACTGTCTTCTGCGACGGCTTCAGATTGTTTCCTCTCTTGATGGTCGACTCTTCATTTTATCCTCTATGATACGAACGACTATCTTAGCCAAAGCTGGTGCCAATTCTGACAGCACATCTTGTGACTTTATAGAAGCTGCAGGAGCAGCCGCAACTTTCGCGTATGAAGCTGTCTTTAGCGTTCTGTCGAGCTTAACTTTCCCTGCATCAAAGTAACTAACGTTCTGTGTTGTCTTAATCTCTTGGACAACTACTTCCTGTTTATAAATAACACAATTTCTAGACCTTGCGGAATTGTGTCCACAACAGTTGACACAGACAGGAGGATCCCCACACACACACACACACACACACACACACACACACACACTTCTATTTCCTTGTACAACTAGCTGCCGTACGTCCGAATCTGTGATACGCAAAGTAACGAAGAGATGTTGGGATAATCACACATCCAACCTATGATAACCGGATACTCTGGTTTATTAAAAGTTAACACATGTGATGCACAGGGTTGAACGCATGTTAAAGCAACGGCATGCAACAACACCTTGTTCCTGAAGTTCATCTATAATCTCCTCTTCTGTGCAGTTTAAAAAATCCCTGCCCACAATAACGCCCTTTGAGGTGTTCAAAGTACTACGGAGAGGTACATCAATGTCCATAACTCCAATCTACTTGGCTTTTAATAATCGCAACGATTAAACGTCGTTGACAGTTTCCACAAAAAAACCCACTCCAATTTTCCTTGTCTCTTTGACCGGCTCTCCAGCAGCTTCCGGGATGCCACGAGCTATTACAAAAGGATTATTTTTTAAAAATTGCCTTCTTTCATCTTTATAATAAATATTTCCGTACTGAACCTCTATTCTTCGATCTAAATTAACGTGTTTCCTTCTTCCTTTCTGGATCTATTACCTCTTCTTAATCACTAAATTCTACACTCTTCCTTCTCTTTGACTGCGAAGACAAAGGCTCTCCAGAACAAGCGGTTTTACTAATCCTCTGTCACAGAAGATGTGGATGGAAGGTTGTACGTAATCCTTTTAACACACCAGTCATGATGTCACCAAATGAGGACGGAGAGACAGTTGGGCGTGCTCCGGATCATTGATTCTGCCTGGGTTACTCCAGTCAGCCGCCTTCCACAAATTTAATCCGGGCCGGGGAGTCAGGTACTGCATGACCACGATACCGACATCCCAGGGCTCGCATGCAGCAGTAAGGACTCCGATACCCTTACCCATGGGACAATCCCTGTCAAGTTCATTAAAAATTCCTCTTTTATTTTTATGTTTCTGGACTTTCTTTTGTTCATACATTTTGTATGATTCAATTCACTAGTGTAGCACTTATTTTGATCATGAATTTAGAGATGGTTTTTTTTTATATCTTCGGACTGGATCAACCGATTTTCATGACATTTTGTACGATGATTTCTGAATAAGAGTCATTGATCTCAAAAGATTAGTTTTGATTACAGTACTGGTCAAGAGAGCAGAGTTATATTGTCCCGTATTTCAAATTTTACACAAAGAGGAAAATTACTTTTTTACAATTCTTAATTTGTATATTTTAATTTAATATTTCAGTTGACTTTTCTCTTAAGTCAGTTTGTCGAGAGCGAAGCCATCGATTAGTAAAATATTCCTTCAGAAGACATCAAAACGACAGTTCAAGGGGGAAACGTTTCTTTAACAATTTAAATGAAATAGTCTGCTAAATTTGAATGGATAGTGTTAAATAATGATATCATGTAGACTTCTTCATTGTGTAAATATTATTGTAAGAGTCATGCTCGCTTCTTATTACTCTTAAACCTAATTATTTAAAACCATATTGTTCTTTTCAGAGTTATAGAATAATTAAACCAGTAAAAATTAAATTATTAACTTAAATTATAACTTCAAATAAATTTAAATCATTTGCTATACTAACGTGTTTAATATGTATAAATTAATTAAATGTAAATCTACAGTTCAAAATATTGGTAAATATAATACTAAATATCAAAAGTAATAAATAATGTAAAACTTAACCTTAAAACGTTTGTGTTTTTTCCTTTTACGCGTATATAACCGGCAACACTAGTGTACAAGGAATTCACTGAGCAATTAAATATAAGAAAAGAATTGTACAGATGGAAAGAAACTCTGAGTTAATTAATCATGTTAAAGCAACAGATAATAAAGATTCTGATAGAAAATGATGATTATTTGATTTATTATCAGTTTTATTGACTGTTTTATTTTCCATTCCAGTTGTTTGGAATTGCAATATTCCGTGCGCTTTTATCAAATCATAGGCTGACTAAACCTTTTTCGACGCGGTTACTCAAAACCACAACGAAAAATAAGAAAACTACCCTTTAATTTGGATTTTAAAACGTTTTCTTTATATCCGTAGCCTTCGTATGCGATTATATTATCTTGTTATACTATTGCTGTATTAAGATTTCGTGCAAGTTGCAACATATTATTAGTCGATTAAATAAATAAAGCGTAACTTAACATTACTGTGGCTTATAAAGATATATGAATAACAAATAAAGATTTATTTTGGTAGTCGTGATTTACCCTGTCAATCATAGTAACGCACGTATGCATTAAATATTGTTATTCACTATTTACTTAATTTTTTTTGTTGTATGTGTACTATGTTCAACTTACACAATTACATAAGTTCAATATAATCGAGATGTTTTCGTTTTGAAATGTTTTGTGATAAATGAAATCAAAAATAATATTATTTGCGGTATTTAAATACATAAATTAAATAATTAAAAATCATATAATGCTAAAAAAATCAATGACGGTGATAATAGTTCTTTAGTTGAATGAATAATAGCTCATCTCTACGTATGATATTTTATTAAACATTTTAACGATTGATTTTTTGACAGTAGGTTTTCGATTGCTATGTAAACTTACCTACTTTCTATCTGATCGTTGATCGATTGAATTATAAAGTAGAAGGTAAAGATTAATAAAAAGGTGCACAACTTAAATTACTCTATATTATATATACTAAATATATAGTTGCTAAATGTTGTTTCCATTCATAGTCAACGATGAAAGCAATTAAAAATAATTCAGATACGTTAATTCGTACTGTAATAACTCATGAATTGAATAAACTAACAATTACTTTAAAAAATATTTAACTGATCCATCTTTCTTTTATCATTATATTATAAATAACGAACGTTTACTGAATTATTTTCTCGTAGTATTTTCCATAACGCCCCACATATTTATTTGACAGCATTATTATCCTGAACTCACACTCGGACGATTTTCTCCGATTATATATTGACAGATATCTCACACAGCTATACAATAACTCCTATGCGCCTACCTTTGTCTTTATATAATTAACCAGTAATTAACCAGTTAATAATATTAATACACATTCCAGTATTTAATTTCCACTCTTAACCAGAATACTAGGATTCTATTGCATCTTAAGTCCAATTACATTTAAGTCAGCGGTAATTCTGTAAAAAAGAAAAAAAAATGAATCAAATAATACGTATAATTATTTAAAAATATAATGGACTACATTGTTATAACGACACATAATTTTCCACCATTGTACTCTCACAGTATCTTTAATTAATACATTATCTTTTAACAACTTAAATAATGGTAAATTATCTGCCAGCTTTAATTTCTTATTATACAATAACTATTTCTGAAAGATATAACGCAATGGAATGTGTATTTACAACTAACTGCTCTTTAACATCTTTACATTTTTATAGATATTGATAATAATGCTAATAAAATTTAGAAACGCAATGTATTTCATCACCAAACTAGTCTTTTCTACTAGATTCATTCTTTTTAAAGCTTAAATTTCTTAACAAAAGCAGTTACTAGTTTTGATGTAGTTCCCTTTCTTTTAAATGGTTACAATTTACATATGTTCATTTTTCTACAGGATTCTTGTTTTTGCATCTTCAAAATATTTTTTTTAAATAGTAATTCTATTGTTAAATTAATGGTATTTTCATTTATATGATTAATTTCTACATATTTATACTAAATAAATTAATTACTGAGAGTACTACTTTTAAAAATAAGATATTTTACTTCTCTGCTCCTTACGCTGTTGCGTTTTCGTACATAATTAAAATATAACTAAATCGTATACGAGTAAATGCAATAAAAGCGATTTTATTACTTTTATAAGTCACTGTCTGTTTCTCAATTCTCCCTCTCACTCTCTCTCTCTCTACAATAAAGGGTTGTTAATGTAGTGATCAGAATCAGTACTGCTCCCTCGTCTGGTTAAAGAGTAAACTTTGTCAAGTCAAACTTCACGCTAATATAAGGAAGGCATCCCACACAGTCATTCTTCCCTTCATAAAACAACTACGAAACAAGTTTCTGTTCCTGTAATATACCAAAATTGAAGTAATATGAAATAAATATTTAAGCAATTACAATTATATTATAATACTTTACTTATTTTATGAAAAAATTAATAATATTAAGTAATTATTAAAGGAAAAGCTGATGACTTACAATTATTTTATAAATTTACAGTTAATACCATTATAAATAATATGTAGTGGCAAACAATAGCATTAGTGGCGACTGAAAAACCAGCAAAGAAACTAATTTTAAAAGTAAAATGACTGAAAATAAAACGTTTAGCTTTTTATAAAAGGTATTAATAGTCATTGAGCCTATTAAACAATTACAGTAGTTTATCAAATGTGATGGTACAGCAGTGACATGTTTGTTAATGTGACGATGATAAATTGCAATGAAAGGATCACGTTCGATTATATTATAATCAAATAACTAACTAACTGTATTACAAAGAAATTCATTTTTTTCTGATAAAAACTTAACATTCTGAGGAGAAATAGAAAACAATTTGAAATAAATCTGATTAGTCAAAGATAGGTTGCAGGAATGAAATAAATGTAATGCGTCTGAGAAATCTCTTGCTTTCTGTGTGCATATATACTTCCTAGAATTTAGAAAATGGTGGACTTGATGTAATAGGTTAGTTATATATTATATTTCTGCATAAACGGATAGTTAGTAATGATCTTACTTTTGTATATCAGTAGAATGGGGTAAACTAGAAATTTAATAAACATCTTTTTAGTTCCTTTGAACATTTTACTAACTTTCAATAGTGATGCCGTTCTTTTAATTTTTCTCTTTCTTTTTTTTCTTTTCATATCACTACCTTTCCTTAATTATAGCACATTTTGTCTCCATTTCTTTCAATTTCAGATATATTACTTCTCAGTTCCTAGCACTGTTGCATTACACGAATATAACATAAGGAATTTATATATATTCCGTAAAAGCGACTTTGTATCCCTCTATAATTGTATATAAAATTCATCTTTTTTTTCATAATTTTAAATATTTTCCTTACGTTAAAGCCACTCCTTCATTTTATCTATTCTATTACATAAAGAAGAAGTGGGTTGGGATTTCGTTGGTTCGGAATAAATAAAAAAACTACTCTAACAATAGCAACCATACGTTTACACATGTTTCTTGTCATAACTGAGAAAGATTTTAGATATATTTCATCTCGAAAAATCTTGAAGAGCCAACCGATGGATTGCATTCAAACTTTCCATGGTCACATCGTATCAGATCGAGGCCCTAGTTCCCTCGAAGGTTAAGATATTAAAAATATTCATTATTTTTTCACCCTCAAAATGGGTGAAGTTGTAAATTAAAGATATTGATTAAAAAAAATTGATTATTATTTTTAGCTCGTTATTATATTTCTACCTCCTTGGCGAAGAAATAAGTTGTGAATCGTTCCTCGTCAAAGGTGTGTGTACTTCAGTTACCATAACCACTATTATTCTGTCTTTTGTAATTTGGCTTTTTTTAGGTTTCTATAAAACCTGAATACTTTAATTGTTATTTATCAGTATTATTCTCACAATCATGAGAATAACAAACAGTACGAAGGTCCAAGGGGTAGATCCCTCTGGTTAGATGGGAGTGGCGAGCAAAGCCAGTTCTGTGGTCCTGGGATAGGCTCCGAGGAGCCTCTGAGTTGCTCCGCGATTCGCCTGGGCCAACCTGGGCGCTGAAGGTCCAGGTTCTGATTGGACAGGCCGGCTAGTTCTTTATATATACATACATATATATATTTTTTTCATTTTACTCACCTTCCTTTAACATAAAAACACACCATACTTTTTTTTAAAATCTTATCCCACAAATGATAAATATCATCTTATTAATACATTAAATACTACTTTCTTTCAATCAGAGGACCCAAATTATGGGTCTGAGTTAAAACGAAAATTGTACTCGTAAACGAAAATTGTATAACTCAGTTATACAAGTAATACAAGTTTTAAAACAACAATTTTCTTAAGAATAACGTTACAACATTATTCAAGTAAACATAAAAAAATACAGTAAAATAAGGTTTGGCAGTATTTCGAAATAATAAAAATAAAATATTAATAATTAATGGAGAATTTACAGAAGTTTTAGAAATAAAAAGCGGTAGGTGACATAATTTAATCATTCCGTTTAGAAATCAGGTCAACCAATAACACGGTTGATTTCATAACACGTTTCATGTTATATTTTACTTCAGCGTATATTGTTAAATTTCAGTGAAGAAGATGAGAAGTGTTTAAAATCAAATTAAGTTCCTTATAATTACAAACCTCTTCCAAACTCCCTTCTCTTTACACCACACTAAGATATTTTACACAGCGTAAGAAGTTCGTAATACCTTGTATGCAGCTGCTAAAGTGATAACGCAGTTTTTCCTAATTATTTACAGATGTTTTTTTCTAATATGAAGATAAATATTTTTTAGGGGTTTTTAATTGTTTATATTTGTTAAATACAAAAAGTAATTAAATATGTAATTACTTTTAATTCTATAAAATAATGAAATTTATCAATTAATTGTCAATAATTTAAAATATGTTTCAAATGTTTGTCACAACAGATAATTTGTTTTATGAAACGCTAGGAGGAAATTACTTATAACTAGTATATAACTGTCTAGCAAGAGTTCTCCATCCACCGGACCCTCGGGGCCCGGGTCGGCTCGAGCAATCCCTGGAGCCGACCCCGATGATAACCTCGGGGCCTCATGGTGACATGGGACTTACTTCAGGGTCGCAGAGCTACCCCATGGCCCGCCGTGGCCCCAGGACCGAAGGATAAAAAGAGGCTAACATCACGGCTAACCCCGACATTGCTAAAAACAGGCTAACCCCTGCATGGAAACGAGGGTTGAAAAAGAAGAAGGCCCGGAACCAATTGTGAAGCCTTCAGAGACCCTTGGCTACTGGAGCAGTTAGGGCGTATCGTACAGTCTCGACCGAGGTGGCGTTGGTGATATCTGGGGTGCCGCCGTGGGATCTTGTGGCGGACGAAATGGTGGAAAGCGCAGAAGGGCAATCGAAGAGCCAGGTGAAAGGGGAAATGCTAGATAAGTGGTAGCAGAGGTGGTCTAGGAGTCAGGTGGGTAACTGGACGAGGAGGCTAATGCCACAGATTAAGCCATGACTGGTCAGGAAACATGGTGAAGTCAACTATGAACTGACGCAATTCTTGACTGGCCATGGCTGCTTTAATAAGTTCCTCTGCGATAGAAAGAGGAGGAGTTCGCCGGAGTGTAGGTATTGTGGGCAATGCGGTACGGTTGAACACACAGTGTTGAACAGAACTGTTTTAGATGGGAGGTGGCTAGGAGGGAAGTACTGGCTAACAGTAGCCAGTACTTCCACCAACAGATTGATGTTATGGCACCAACAGTGGTGCCATAACATCGGATAATATGATAGAGGCAATGTTGCATACCCCTAGAAACTGGAACCTAATTGTAGGATGGTGGGCAACATTTTGAAAAGGAAGGCGATGGAGGAAGTTGAAGAGGAAGAGGATGGTACATAGTGGGGTAGTGTAGGTTGTAGTTGAATAGCCCCGTTCATGAGAACTGTGATGCTGAGGTGTCGCACTTCCGATGAGTAAACGGGGACTCCCAAGGTGAGTAGGAAGGGAAAGTGTAAAGACCGAGTCTTGATCGGAAGTGTCCTTTTTGGGGAACTTCTGATTTGAGGCAGATGATTGAGAGGACCAAGTTACGACTGACCGGGTGGTACCCCATGCCGAGGACGGCATAGCTGGCTCTGGCATGGTCGCTCCAAAGGTTAGAGGCAATGGCACCCCTAGGACCGAGTGTGCTTCCGCGGCGGGCCGGGGCTAGATGGAAATGACGATCTCCATTTTCGTCAGCTGAGGGCTCCGCATTGTAGTTCCTCGAAGTGTTTGTTGCCCTCATGGTTGTGAGAATAATACTGATAAATAGCAATTGAAGTTTTTAGGCTTTATAGAAACCTGAAAAAGAAACTAAATTACAAAATACAGAATATTAGTAACTAAGGTGTGTGTGTGTGTGTGTGTGCGCGCGCACACACACACACACACACACACACATTTAACGATGAAAAATGCATAATTTATTTCTCTTGCAAGGTAATAAAAATATAATAATGTAGTAAAAGGATTATTATTTTTTTTCTTTAATGAAGATTTTTAATTCACAACTCCACACCCCAAAGGAGCCTTGGCCCTCGGTCTATCGCTTTAAGCTTCCTTGGGATAATATGACTGTATCCTAAAAATTTGAAAGCAGTCAGTCGGTTGGTTCTTGCGTGATGCCTAAACAAAAAAATAAACTTTCGACTGTATGTAAGATTATGATTATTTTTCGGATGTAATGATTGATATCCATTCAATTGCGATTGAAACCTAATAAGACTATAGCAGTTATAGTAATAGAAATTATTCAATTTTTTTTTCCAATTGGTTGTTTATAATGCACTAGCTAGTTTTCCAATAGCTCTATATTTAAACACGCGATGCGAAATACTGAAGACTTTCGTGAAAGATTCACATACTAAAATTATGAGTGAGCACTCTAATCGCAGTACTGATTTCTATTAATAAATATTAAATGATTTGTTTCAATTACACAAGTATTTCTTGGTGTATGATATTTTGCAGAAAAAAAGAATTGGCAGAAGGTAAACCCTAAGATTATTTGAAACTCAGCTATATTAAGGTATTAATTAAAACGTAAAAATCGTATTATTATGTCTAAAAATCCATAACAATATTACGGTGGAAAGTTAAAAATTATTATTTCCTATAAAATGTATAAAAAGTAGTCATTTAAGACTATAATCATAATAAATAATCATTTATTATAAATAGAAATGATTTTTTTAGAAATATTCATGAAAAACTTAACGAATATAATTTTTTAAATCTTTGAAATCAATTTTTTTAATCAGTAGGTACCAATATTTACATGAATAGAGTAAAAACAGAATAATTACTGAAAATTTATGACAGAAATATGAGTCATAAACTTTACTCTTTAAAATTATAGATAAAAAAATCCCATTCGGTACGCCGCAAGGCGAAGGTAGATCTCACCGGTGCTAAATAGGACATAAAATAATTTCCACCTTAAAGTTAAGAAAAACTTCAAATTTACTCAATACGATAATGGTTGCATGTGAAAAAATGTTTCACATGTTTAGCATACGACAATCTCCATCTTCTTACAATTCCAGCAACATTTCATTTTGGTCATCCCTTGCCGTAAGGGTTGGTTATATCAAAAACTGTTTCAGAAAAAAGTTTTAGGCAATGTTTAGTGGACTAACGACCACTTTAAACCAATTCTATACTTATTTATTAAGGGGTATGATATTTTTTTTTGTCTTCGAAACCCCATTTTCTCCACCGTCTAGACCAATGGTTGGTGATATCAAAAAAGGTTACTTAGATATAAGCTTTAGGCCCTTATCCAAGTAATTGTAAGAATTTAAAATGAATTTGATCGATATTTTACTTAATAAGATAGTTATAGCGATACTTTATTTTTTCAAAAAAGGCCCCCATTTCTACCACCACGGTTTGATTTTGCCTATTAATGAACTCGACCGAGATTTTGGATCGTTATATTTTATTTGAAAGTGATTGGTGCAAAATCACGGCAGTTATCGTTTCCACAAGAAATATATATATATATATATATATATATATATATATATATATAAATACGTAATATATAAGTTCATATATATAAACTTATGAACTGACGGTGGTTTTGGGTTTGGGAATTGAAAACGCGAAGTATCAAATATTCCTGGAGGTCAAATCATGATACCCATTACAATAGGTAATATTTCTATGTAATATTTCTTGTTTACCTATTGTATATTTCTTATGAAATCTACCTAAAATCTGATGTGGACTTCCTTTTCTTTTTCTGGAAGCCTCCCAGGGCTGGACCCGCATTTTAGCATAACACAGTCCTGGGAGGTGTCACGACTCTAGGCGCTTTTCATATACTTTCATTGAATTAGATAATCAAAGAAATACTGAATATTAGATTAAAGTAAACTTTAAATTTATTTGGCTTACTTATAAAGAGTTTATTAATATTTTAGAATTAATGTACTATTTAAAATAATACGATAGGTTCTTTGATAAAAATCTGAAATTGCTATTGAGCGTAAAGCTAAAATATTTTATGAAGTAAGTGAAAATTAAAGTTTTTTGAGAGAAGAGATTAATATTTTACGAAATATAAAATTTTTTATTTTTTACCATTATGTTCATATATTTACAATATATAAGTAACTGACACCAGTCATTATGACGGATGAAAAGAATTTCGTAGCTTGTGAAAAATGTCATGTCTCTGCGAGACTCGTGCCCGTAACTTCTAGATAAAACACAAACTCCTTAACTAATGGCAAATTTAGATCCAAATTCAAAGAAAATTTATAATATAAGACTGTAAAACTTTGCATTATGCTCCTTTAGCCATTCCTGACTACGAAATTCCATCTTTAAAATCAAATCGATTTTTTCTTAATTTTAGGAAAAGTAATTAAATTTACAATTTATAGACTTTTTGAATAAGTGTTAGTGTATTTTAATAAAAATCAACTATTATGTTATAAGGTTTTTTTTCATTAATCTATTATTTATTTAGTTTTATATGAACATTCATTTTCTTCTTCTTCTTTGATCCCTTAACGAAAGTATGGACGAGGGTGACCGCACAGCCAATACATTGTTGTGAGTGCCGCTGGAAAGCGAGCATTGTGTACAATATGTTTTCATTGTTTCCGGACGATAGCTGCGAGTTTACATTTCACTGCGAGTTTCACATTTAGTCTCTGGTGTTTTAGATAATCCTCAATTTGCTTGATTCATGTTTTCTTTGGTGCAGTTAGATGGATCTTCCACTGTGCAGGTCGTTGTCACCATAGGAGACAGTATGAAAGTCTGTATTCATGCATTCGGCATACGTGCCCAAACCACCGAAGCCTGCGCTTTTGTATTTCGAGTTCAGTTGTAGGTTGTTCATTACATTTGGGTTTGATTGTGTGATTTCGTAGACGATCACAGAGTGATACAGATAGTATTTGCCGTAGGCATCATATTCGGAACTAATTTGTTTAGGTCTTCTTTCAATAATGTCCATATTTCTGATCCATGTAATGGATCATATGGTGATGTGTTTTCCACCATCAGAATAGAATAATGTAAACACTTCATCACCATCTGGCACCGGTACTGTTGTCGTTTTAGACCTCATAAGTCTGAGTTCTAAAAGCGCTATGATGAGATGGCGCCGTGGCCAGATAAAAATTGGGTCAACCGTTACCAAATCATTATCATTAAATAGCAA
Organism: Lycorma delicatula; assembly: GCF_047948215.1. Classification (NCBI taxonomy): domain Eukaryota; kingdom Metazoa; phylum Arthropoda; class Insecta; order Hemiptera; family Fulgoridae; genus Lycorma; species Lycorma delicatula. The sequence continues at coordinate 178,680,296 of NC_134457.1, forward strand.
CCACAAAATGTTTTCAAAACATCAAATAAAAAAATTAAAAAATTTGTTAGGGGCTCAAATATAGCATAAAAATATTCATTCAATAAATATAAAGTAACATCAAAGTCCAAGAAAAAAAAATCCAAATAGCTGCCTTAATAAAAAATCAAGGCTTTTTCTTTATTTAAAAATCAATATCTATTGATCTTGTTTAAAATATTTACTTAGTAACTGTTTATTTTAATTGAGAATGACACTGAAACTTATAGAAATAAAAGCAAGTCACGTATTGTTTAACGTAAAACTTATGAAAAAAAAAATGTACTACTTTAAGCAACCTATAATAAGTATTTATTTTTATAGGAATAGTCTCTGAAAATATCTCTTTACTCGTACCAGTATTAGGAAATAGGAAAACAGAAATAGTAACTTTTACGATTCTAGGGTTCTTAATTTAAGTCCTTTTTTACAGAAATTACTGGTGTGAATATTTATACATGATAGGACTGGTTTATATAGGTTTAATAAAGTCGTATTCCAATTACAGTTTAGGTCAGAGTAATTGGAAATAGAGGGAATGAACATACACATACACGCACACGTATATACGAATATAAATATATATATATAGAAATATAGTGAGAAGGGAATATGTACTCTCACCACCTTGGCTGGTGGATTCACGAATTTCCTTCACCCTTTTACTGTATTAATTAAGAGAGAAGAGGGAGGATATATCGAGCCAAGAGAAAACGTGTGCGAGTGAGTGAGATGGCTAGACGCTGGTGGTTCAGATCATACTCAGGTAGCCTAGCAGGAATGAGGATCCGAGCAAGCGTACTCTAATAAAAGCATCAAATTTGAATGTGGTCATTACCACTGGTATTGCTTCATTAATTGGTAACTTGTCGACGAACGCTCTTACTTCCACCCTGTAAGGTATTGAAATTATTTTACTGCGTAGAATAGTTTAATATGAAATTATTGTAACGTTATTTCAACATTGAACTTCTTTTTAGTAGATTTTCAATTAGTTTTTATTTTTTTAAATAATTAACTACTTCATTATTTTTATAAGTATTATTTATTATGAGTTTATTATTAATGATTTTTTATATAAATTTCAAACTGTTCAGTTGGGCGAAAGTTTATTTTTAAAACAGTTTTTTAAAGGAAACATTAAAAATTACGGCCAAATTTCTTTGAAAAAATTAACGTATGAGTTACAATTGCAATTTTTCTTGGTGTAGTACGTTTTACTGCATAACACGAAAACTGAAGGTTATATAAAACTTCACAAATCATCATTGTTCAAAAAAAGGTTATATAGGCTGATTCATTTTTCCCCTCTTTTTTAAAGATAATAGTACAATTTTTTTTTTGCAGAAAGCACTAGACTGGATAGAAGAGAAATGGGTGATGATAAGATAAATGTCCATGTACGGTAACATTTAGATATTTTTGCAATAAACAATAAAGTTAATGGGTACAGACGACAGTGCTCGAATATATCGAAAGAATGCACGACGACATTAAAAATTTTCAGAGTATCTGCCAGGAGGTACAATAAATTTAGGAAGATCAAAGAAGTAAAGAAGAATCAATTCATTCCTTATGGATAATGTAATAGGTTTCGTACCTAATAACTATGGAAAAGAAGAAGAAATCAAGTAAGAAAATTTTTTAGGAAATTTACGGCTGATGATTAAAATACTAATAGGCAATTTTTAACTTTTTTTTATTTACTTTCAGACCAATTAACGCATAATTAAAACCATACAATCTGTCCTCTAAAGACTTCAGATATTTTGTTGGCAAAGAAGCCCACAAGATGTAATTAACAAGTAACATAAATAATATAAATAAAAATCCCGATTGGTCTGGTATGAGAAAACTATCGTAAAAAAAATATTGTAAAACGAATGCAATGTAAATTAATAAGGTTAGTTTTACAGTGATATATAGCACGGAAATTTAGCGTAATGGCATCTATTGATTGATGTGTTCGATAAAGTATCTGGAAAAATTAAGAAAAGATATCACACGGTCTGACCGGAGTAGGAAAAGATCCAGTGTGGGTAGAAAAGTAATGGTTAGTGACAGTTGAAGATAGTATGAAAAGAAACGAGAAATATTGGACCGTATGGAAAAGAAGTAAGTCTTAAGGGAAAAAAGATTGAGTGACGCGATAAACGATCCTAAGTTGGAGGTAGTGGAGAATGGTGAAACTATTTCAGTACTTATTTATTCTAGTTAGAAAAAGTAACGTGTTTCTATTTCATTCATTTTTTAACGAAGCAGATAACTAACCATAATTGAAATCAGCGTTATTACTAGTCTGTGACTGTGTAACTGTTGTAACAGTAACTGTTGGATACAAAATTGTATTTCCCACGCTAATTTTAATGTTTGTTTAAAATAAAAAAATAAAAATTAACATGCAGGATTTTTTATAATAGTCAGCTTATATCACAAACATTAAATATGTGATTAAACAAATTTTAATTCTATTTGATCCCTACATTATATTATAAAAAATAGTAATTTCATGTATATGAAATACTAATATGTATATTTTATACTAATGCTTGTACTTCTTTATGTCGTCGTTGCGTTGAAATAAATGAAAAAACAGCTTGCTTATCCCTGGTCCATTTTTATTTTTTATTTTTTTAAACATGAACGCCATAAAATCTTGAATGATCACTTTAAAAATAATCTCGTTAAAGCTACTTAAAGATTCTAATCTTAATTTAATTTGGGGTGTGTTCATACGAGTTCATTGTTAGCATTTAGTTGGCTATTCCAGTAAAACTGACTACTTATGAAAAAGTAATCGATTTATTACATCTTCCATTTAAATAAACAAATTCTGATTATAAAAGTTGGACGTTAATCAACATAGGTCATTCCTTAATATTTATACGGTTAATATCATTTAAAAACTTTTATTTACTCCTTTGTCAGTTATGGTTTTCATACCTACTTTGTTACTATCAAAATTATAATTCAGAACATTGCTGTCATTAATATCTTTTGATATAATATATTTATTGTCCTTTAGAAGTGGAAGAAGAGTATATAGCGTGCATTAATATATTGTGTTGACATAGAAAATTGTGTATTCCAGAATTCTTTTAAGAGTCCCTCAATTTACAAGTCTACAAACGCATAAAATAAAAAATTAAAGTAGAAAAATTTGAAGGCTGTTAGTAATATAATAATTGCATAATTTTAACATACTTGACGAAATTCATAACCTAACATACACAAACATTTTATTGAATTTACAAACATTAAACATACAACGATATAATAAATGAATAACAATTCAGATCAAACACTTCTAACCACCTCAGAAACACGTGACTATCTAATTCAGTATATAGCCATCGTCAACATCAGATCATTCCAGTGTAAGAATTGCAGCGTCAGTCACTAAAAATGACTACTGAAAAAGAGCAAAGACAAGTAAAAACGTTTTTTAGTGAACTTTTGAAAACATTTTATTATAAATTTTTTCTCTATTTTATTATATTAAAAGTATATTTTTTAAATTATTATCACCGTCGATCATTATTAAAACTATAATTTTTTTAAATCTTCCACCAAAAAATAAAATCAATAAAAAAGTTGGAAAAATGGGTGAATGAGTCCATTAGGACTCGCGTTTACTATCTACATATTTTTTTCTAAAAAGAAAAACTTACAGACTATTAAATACTGTACATGCCCGTAAAAAAAAAATTGTAAGGGTATAACCATTTCTTACTCTTTGCCATTTACTCATTAAATTCCTTCAATGATGAATAATCTATATATATAATCATATAGTATTTCAAGAATTTAATTTTTATCAAAATTAATATAAAGTAAAAGTATTTTTTTTACTAATTTAACAAAAATCAAAATGATTAAAAAAAAAACTAGAAATAAATAAATAAAAAATAATATTGATTTAAAAAAATGATATAATTTGCCTATAATTTTTTATAAATTATTAATTGATACATTAATCTGATTCTTCAGCAATCTCAGAAGTAGCATTGAAAAAGATAATGTTCATATCCATTTTTTTGACCTCATACAGATCGAAAAATTATTGTACTTAACCGATTTAAAATATACAGTCATCATAAAAGAATAATAAGGTTTCATCTAGGGTATAATAAGGTTATATTAAGGTTTTAGGGAAATTTTTGAGAGATTATATTGGTAACATTGAAAATATCCATCCAAAATATAAAATCCGTTTTAATTACTGCATTAGTCTTTCATAGTTGATATGTATCTTTGTTTTCTATTTAAGAAAAAACCTAGTGTATTTTTTACATTGACAAACTCAACTAAATAATTTTATTTTTCAACTACATTTTGACGTACGTATGAAAAGGAACCATCAAATGAAAACAACTTACAACTCTGGTTCAACCAGTTCAAAAAAACAAGATCGTATTTCAAAGAGTAAATGGAAGACCAACGGTATTTAAAGAAAGTGGTTAATGACTTAGAGGATCTGATTCGTTCAAATCGGAAGAAATAAAACCATCTGATACTGAAACACGTTTCCAATTCGTTGTTGAAATTTTAGACAAGATTGGATTAGCGAATTATTTTTAAATGATGTAACTATTATAATTAAATCTACTTGATAGCTTTGTTACGCAAATGGCAGATAATGGAACCTGAATACTGACATGTAATTTCTGAGGAAACACACGACATACATAAAGTATCGTTTGGTGGAGTTTATTTAGTTATCCTTATTATTGGAAATGTTTAAATTAAAATTATAAATTACAACTGCATTCCTCAATCGGTTTGTTGAACTTGGCAACGTATATCAATTTTTTGAAGTTATTGCAACTTTACACTGTAATGTTAGCCAGTGTTTATCTAACAAAAAGTGACAGTTGAATAGCAAACCATATACTCTAGCAACCAAGCAGTCAGGATCTGACCACCTTGTTTATTTTTTTTGTAGAGATAAATTTAAGACAAGGTTTACTCACAATAATTAAGTGGTTTGAATCATTTAAAGGAAAAAATTAAGGAAGCATTACAATCATAAAACCTTTTGCACAGTTCGGCACAAGAAGATCTACTTTTCGTTAATTTAATCTGGTTTTAATATTTTAATAAAATTTGGTTTAATATTGCTAACAATAGATATTGCTGGTAAAAAAAACGTCAACTTTCCAACATGCAGCATTGTAACGAACCACGCTATTAACTTACCCGGCTCGTGAAGTTGACACCACGAATAGGAGCAGGATTGTACTGGTGGTGGGGGACTTTAACACAAAGTCCTCCGAATTTGCTGGTCGAATAACACCAATTAGTTAGTTACTCAAATAGTTACTAATTAGCTTTCACCTGAGTATGCGGGTGAGTCTGCTCAGCTACATTAACGGAGAAGGCAATACGTTCCATCGAAGTGAATCGAAATCGACCACAGACTTGGCATTTGTTACGGAGGATCGTGTTGGCGACTATTGTAACTGGAAGCTGCTGGAGGAGGGATATCTATTAGCCCATAGGCTCATCATGTTTGATTCACTGACAACTCACAGAATTCATTCTCCGGCGAGGTTGGTCACCTCCAAGGTAGGCTGCATCGAGTTCTGCTGAAGGATTGGAGGCCGTCTGATCGGAGTTGAGTCTCCTGAGGAGTTTGCAGAGATATTAGCGGATGAGTGTAGGCTTTCTCGGGTGACTTACACCCGGCTGACGTGAGGGCACGTTTATCGGTGGAGTGTAGAACTTGACAGGTTGCACAAGCGTTCATGGGCCAGGAGGAGGGCCTACTAGCGCAGTAGAGGACGAGACCCTGTACGCTCCGAGCATTTACGACGGGCGTATGTAACGGCCAAGGCGGTTCTTAGATATGCCATTAAACAGGCGATGAAGAGGTGTTGAAGGGAACTTGCGACAGTGTTGACGGATATCTGTGGGGCCGGGGATAGCGGGTTGTAACTGGGAGGTTTGGCCAGTCGCTGGCGGTTCTGACAGAGAAGCAGGTGCAGGCCAGTGTGAGAGCGTTGTTCCCAAATGATGAAGACCCCCTGCCGGAAAAGATAATGGTTGACGACATTCCGCCCTTTCGGGTCAAGGATATGCACAAGGTGATGAGACTACCCAAGAGTCCTGGCCCGGATGGCATACCGGTCGAAATAGTCCGCATCTTAGTGGAGGAGACACCGGCGGAGGTTCTCCGAGTATTTAATAACATGCTGCGCCGTGGTTCCTTTCCGGAAGAATGGAAGCGGTCCAGGTTGGTCTTTGTGAAGAAATCTGGTACGGTAGAAACGCTCACTTCGTAATAGGCCCATCTGCTTTATTAATAATCTCACGAAGCCTTTTGAGAGGATGCTCGATGCCAGGCTCCGTGAGGATACTATAGTGAACCGAGGGCTGCACGTGAGGCAATATGGCTTTCGACCAGGGCGATGACCAGGGGGTGGTTAAGATTGTGGGTGCAGGATGCAGCAGCGGCGGGTACTTGGAGGACTCGCAGGATTCCGGTGGTGATACTCCTCTATGTCCGAAATGCCTTTAACTCCCTCAGCTGGGATTCCGTCTTCGGGGCGCTGAGGGGGTGTGAGGGGTCGCTGATGGGGTGTGAGCGGCTATCTTAGGAAGACGTTGGAAGTCAATCTTAATGATAGGAAACTGCTATGGTGACGCTGAGCTCTGGTTCCAACAACTCAACCAATCGAGTTTTCACATGTACAACTTCAAATACTCTAGCAAAACTAAATTTCAATGAAATTGATTTTGGAGATTTTCGACCCATAAAATTTTAAACATAGGTCTATATATATATATAAGACAACCCCAATTTAAGTAAAGAGTATTTTCGTACTTCTTATACTTCAAAACGTAAAGAAAATTCATTTTCACCCACACTCTTTTCCACGCCACCGAAGGTAATATCATACTTTTCTTTGAAAAGTCTGTAAAAAGATAACTTACATCGAACATTGACAAAAAGTGAATATCGATTGGACTCCTGCCGATTGACGAAGGAAACGCATTTATTTATTATATAACAAAGTTATTTGAGATGGAGAATTTGTCAAATAAAGTAATATAACTGCAAGAATTTTTGTTTTTATTCATGCCTTAAACTCTAAAATTCTTTTATGATGACCCAGTATAGTACAAAATAGCTGTTTAAGTAATCTTTATACTAATACGAAAGTTTAAAAATTGAAAGATGGAAACACGGTGAAAATTATTATGTTGTTGATTGATTTCACAAAACTATAATTATGATAGTAAAATTGTTACCTAGTTCAAATTGTTCTTTTTAATGTATAGCGTAGTTAGTTACTTTATAATAATAAGCAAGTCTTAAGTTTTCAAATTATTTGTGTAGATCATACACTTCTATTCGTATAATTTAATAGTTTGTCATTATTATTGAGTTCATGCATATCAAATATATGAAACTGTGTATATTTTGTACAACTTATTAACTACCGTTACAAAGTTACAGACTACAGTGGAAGTTTGAATAAAGTTTAAAAAAGTAGCAATTATTTTAATAATACGTTCTGCTCAAGTATTATCTAGTTATTTTAGTTTTATAAAATCAGTAACATTTGCAGTTATCATTGTAATAAAAATACATTTTTTTTACTAATTTTTTATCCTTCAGTTTGACTTTGTAGTTTTCCTTGAATTTATAACAATGCTAATTTATTGTTATCTATTAGAATTAAAAGTCGTTTAGCTTTAATGGGAAATGTAATACATATAGTTTTTATTAAAATTCATTTTATTTGTAGATGTTTTTGCAATAAAATATAAATTTTAATTAAATATTAGCACTAATAAATAATACGAGTATATTAAATGTTTTATTTTAAATGTGATAACGTTTTTAATAATCAAAAAGATGACAAATAATTGAAATTGAAAAAGGACACCAAGTTGAAAAAAAATAATACAGAAACTTTATTGAAATGTATATGCTCTAATATTATTTTTAATAAGTCTGTTGTTTTTTATGTAATATTTAATTCGCGCTGATCGTAGATTTTCTTAAAATTACAGCTAAATATTGACAAAGGGTATTCAAAGAAAATCTTGAATAAACTATTTTAACGGGTACAGAAGCTTCCAGAAAGACTAAACAGAGAGAAATAAAGAATGAAGAATCTAGAAGAAAGAACAAAGGGTTTGTTTCTAGAAATAAACTTATAGAAAAGCTTAGAAGAAACGGACAATAGAAATTATGACACTCGTACAATCAAAAGGACGGGTTGGGTACTGGTACTGCAGATCCCCGGAGATATAAATTCTGCCAGGAATCAACAGTTACAAGTTAGAGTTCATTTCAGTTTGCGATAAAAGCGATTATGGTGTGCGGGAGCATTCGGAATAAGTGTTTGGTAACAAACGATTTAAGAGTGCGTCACGAGTTTTCCATTTTGGATAGTGGTTGAAAATAAGAAGCTGCTCGATGAGCTATTTGTAAACCCAACAAATCCGCGAACCCTAAATTGGGTTGGAGTTGCACGGTTTGGCATAAGGTCCACTAAAAAGTCTCTTAAATATTACTGGGTGAATTTTTAAAAATTCTCATAAACCGCAGCGCAAGGGTGCCCGAACTCACCCTGCGTAATAAACACATCTCTCTTCCTGCTCTTTAGGAAAGCAGCCCATATTAACCTTTTTAGAGATGTGAGACGTTTATAATTGATCAATAAAACAATATATACTAACACCTGCGCCGAAAACCGCTGGTGCCATGATCTACAATACCCCCTCCTTTTCCTGCTAATATCTATATATATTAAATATCTATATTTAATGTTAATATTGTAACAGGACTATTATAATGGACCAAGATAACGAATTTCTTCCAATTAAGAAGAATGAAAAAGAAAATAATAATGAAAAGAAGAATCTAAAAGGAACTAAAAGGGATTCTTTTCCCAGACTAACAGGTCCGTTTAACAATCTGTTCTTTATAATACTGATAATGGCACCTCCAAAGCTATTGTTCGACCAGAAGGCTACTGGAATAAGAAGTTACGGGAAAACGAAAAGGCGCGGACAATGAAGATTATTACGCTTTAACAGTTAAGGAATGACGTGAGTACTGGTTCTGCAGGCCAGGATGTATAAATATTGTCAGGACCAGCGGGAACAGTCAGTAGGCTGCGATGCCGAGTTCAACGCAGTTGCGGTAACGGTGATATCAGTAAGTGTGTGGTAACAACGAGAGAAGAGTACGTCACGAGCATTCCATTGTGGACAGTGGGTGAATGCAGGAAATTGTTCGGTAAGTTATTAATAAACAGTGGTGAAAGTGTCAGTATTATATTCATTCATAAAGTGTACGGTAGTCTACTGTAAACAGTAAAAGTAAAAATATTTACAAAAAAATTGTATTATGGACAATGTTATTGACAACGACTTCTGAAACTTTAGGCTTCTAGTGTTATCTAGTTGTTAATGTATTATCTGGTTCTACCGATCATTGCCATTTTTTTAGTAAATTAGACTGTATTCTGGTTTCTATAATTTAGCTGTATTTAAACAAATCTTGTCCTTATTTTGAATTTTCGATTTTTTACGTCATATATTTATTATTATTGTTGTTGTTTATTATTAGTATTATTTTTATTGTTGTTGTTATTATTATTTATTTTATTTTTCATGTTTTTAGAGTAATACTCGTGAATTGTATTTGTAAGAGATTTTTAATTTGTTAATCTCTCAATATCCTGGTCGAGTTGCGAACACCCAATAATTTTAATATTTACATAAAAATAAAATTCGATTCAGTTATAATTATTTTAATTAGCTTAAATCAGCACATTCAGCGAACTTATATAGACTTTGATTGTTTATTTTGGCTGTCGATATTGGATTGTCAAACGTTAAAAAAAATATTTCTTCAACAAAGAGAAGTAACCTTTTTTTATTATTCAAAGCCTGCTAAAAGTATGAGAATATCTCGGTCTTCTGAAACAGCTGAACTGCGTGATCTCGATCAGCTGCTCACTGAGAACGCTATGTCCAGACTCGAACTGTATTTTCGTCTACAGTAGGAGAGTATCAGAGGTTCTACGGGAAATTTTGGAGAAAAGAGAGCTTTCCAGATTCACGAGGATAACATGTTCAGCGGGGATCCTGGCTAGACGAAACGGGCGAGCAAAGGGAACCCTGACCAGCTAGTCATATAATTTTTGTTTCATTTAAAAGGTTTTTTGTTGATTTTTATTAGCTAGATTAAATTTTTTAAAGATTTCTCTTGACTGCAATAACTCTAGTAAAATAATAAGTATTGAAAATTACATAACTCGCAAGAGAAATTAATGTATGACCGAACATTAAAACAAAGAATAACATATTGGAGAAGGGGTTTTAGATTTACTGTGACATTTTCGATAATATTATGCAGGAAATTCACGGCTGAAGAAGATTATCGGATTAACGTGTCAAGTTGCGCGTGAAAGAAACTTTTTAATTAATTAATAGAGATTTCAAAGATATAAATATATTAACCAAAAACTGAAAACGCTCGTTTTTATAGAAAGACGTAAATATTAAAAAATAATACGAACATTATTAAATAAAGAAGCATTGAAAGAAATATTTCAAGTTTTTAAAATATTCATCATAGTTTCTGTAATCACCTCAATCACAGTTCTAGAAGTACAATTACAGTTTTAAAACTGCGATTAAAATGGAGTTGTATACTATTACATCATAAGTTCTCTGCAGTGTGAGCCACTGCGGTCTTGTGATTAGGCGTGAGCTACTCGGCAGTACTTCTAGGTGGATTCTGACGCATTTCATAATTTACAGATTTCATTGTAATTAAATATTAAATTCAAAATTGTTATTTCTATATGTATATGTAGTATTATCAAATTTATAGAATTTTATAACTACAAATGAGAGTGAAACAATGGAAATATTTTTCACTCTTTACATTTACTATTTTTCACATGGCATCCTAGATTTTCTTTTAACCGTAGCTCTGCTCTTAATTAAAAAAGCTGATAACAAAGTCGTTATACTTTCTCGGTATTGATTATTTATTCGATTGATCTGATTATTTATTTATTTATTTGTTATTGATTATCTTATAGTTGAAATATAATGACATGAAAAAATTAATAAATTTAAAAAAATCAGTATTTTAATTATATAATTCAAAAAGATAGTTAAAAATTATGCAATTAATAGAAGATAGCTTTTTCGATTTTTGGGAGAAGGGAAGAATTTGAGGGAAATTTTTTTTAAATGGTAATAATAAAGCATGTACACATATACTAAGCTCAATATAAGGTGAAGTTACGTTTGAAAAATTTTGAAAAAATTGATGACAAGAGTATTTCCACACTCCCCGTAGATATTGACACCAACCTTTACCAGCAAATTATCTTATATACTGTATACGTATATCTGTGCCAAATTTTATCAAAATCTGTTTATCCAGTCAAACATTATTAAGCTTCAAACACGCCAATACAAGTACGTACCTATGAATATTACCCCCAACGTTTTTTTGTTTTTTGGGATTCCTGTGCCATGATGAAAAAACACGCAAATGGGGTATCAAGTGATACCCCATTTTTTTAACGATTACCATACTTTCTTTCTTGAAGCTTAGCTGTATAGTTATGATACCAGGAAAGTAAAACAGTTAATACAATTTATTTACGTAAAAACTTAGTTAAATTACTTAAAAACCTTAGTTCAATTAAAATATAAAATTATTAATTTAAAAAGTGGAACGACTTAATGATATAGAAATCTAAGAAAAATTGAAAACTATTACCTACTCCTAAAAGGAAAAAATAAAACACTTGTACCTACAACGTTATTTTGTTTCAGGTATCAGTAAATCAATAGTAGGACAACAACGTTTTGTTAATTCTCTAAACACTTTCAAAAAGCTTAGTCTTCCTTCCAGTTGATAGATATTTTCATAGGAAATGGACGTATTGCTATAGTTTTAGCAAAGGTTTAATAGATTAAGTTAGTGTTAAATTGTACACTTATTGATTTACCATTACACAAAATTATTTCAATTAATATATTCACAGATCCTGATTTTCCACCTTTTAATATTTTTCTCCCCTGTTTTTCTGATTTCGTGTTTATTTTTAACAAAAACCTATTCGGAAACCTCTAGATAAATTGATTTACATTCAACTTTCAACGCTAGATTATTAATAACATATATTATAAATATCGTAGTAATATGCAAACTGTTATTTTCAAATTCATAAGTTTCAATTATTAAACGCAAACGATATGCGTGTGTACTTATTTATCTAGACTATGATATAAATGTGATAAAAATTTGTATTTGTAAATTATTATTTGTATTAACAATATAAACAGGAAAAGCATATAGGATGTACAAAAGCTCATTGACCTATCTTGACCAAATCATTAAAAGAAGTAAGGGTTAGTCCACACGCAACATCCTCATTTAATTGTGGTGAATGCATTTAATTTTCCTTTACTACGTTATCATTAAATTTAAAAGTTACGTGTAAGCAGGTGAAGGATTATTTATAAAATTATACAGTTTACTCAATGAATTACAGTTTACTGAATAAGTAATTTCAGGCAATAGTTATTAAGTTATTTTTCTATGTAATAAAGCTTTACTATCGTTGTTAAATCTAGTAACGCATGATCTGTTTATTTTATTCATTAAGTTTCTTAAGTTTACGTATAACATATTAGTATTTATAAAACACTTTTCGGAATATGTGCTTCCTTCATAACTTTGCGTTTCAGCTAGAAGTTGTATAATTAGCCCGTTATTAAGGAATATTGTTCTAATTTACGTCTGTTTTTATATTCGGAAATCGCGCAAAAAAGAGAAAATACAACTGAACCATAGTTAACAAGGTTTTTAGGGTGAATTTATGTTAACAGTGATTTAACCTGCATAGACTTAGTATTTTAAAAATTAAACAGCATTTTCAAGTACTGATTTAGGAAATTTATTTTGAAATTTTTATCAGATTTTACACTCCAGCGAATAAATAAATTATAAAAATTCGAACAATTTATTGTAATTTTGTTCCTATTAGTTGAAAAGTCCTCTTTATTCACCAGAAACCTTTTTAATATTTCAGAACTGTAAATTTAATGTAAACATAAACCTTTGTAAAAATGGCTGCAGTAGTGACAAGACTTATAATTTCTGTTAAGACACTACTAAATTCGGATTTAAAAATTCAGAATTCAACATTGTTCTGTTTCATTTTGTAAATATCGTCTTTACGGCAGTATTTATTTTGTAAATACCTTGGCGTTTTTATGAAGTAGAACTCTATATTTATTTATACAGTAAACCAAAATCAAATCAAAAGTTTAGTAGTAGAAAAATCGTTTTTCAACCATCTTGAAACATTTTAAAATTAAGAATTTTAATTTTTATAAATTAAAAATATTTAAACATTTTTAATGCATGCTATATTTTAAGTTATTAAAATAAAAAAAAATAAAGAAACGTGGAAGATTTACGGTTAAAAGGATAAAATCAAGCAAAAAAGATTGAATATATATACGAGTATATATATATATATATTATATATATATATACGAGTATATATATATATATATATTATATATATATATATATATATATTATATATATATATATATATATATATATATATTATATATATATATATATATATATATATATTTGTAGCTGGAATAAAATGGGTTTGAATGATGGTGATATTTTTTATGGGTAAACCAGAAATATAGACGTAATATTTTTTTATGTTACCAAGATTATCAAGTAATTTGAAAAATATTTACGTGAATTAACTGAAATAGAAGTATTTTTTTCAGGTTCTGACTTAATTACGGCATATGAAGAAATTGAAAATTAATTTTTTTCCCTTATTTTTATAGTATATCATTAATAATATCTTAAGAGCTCCACGCAGGATTGACTGGAACAGTATTTGTAGAACTACAAGTTTGTTATTCGACTGTTTCAATTAGTTTTGTCAACTGGTAATACGTGCAACTGAAAGGACACAGAGTGAACATCGAGGCGAAAGGAACTCGCCAGATACAAATTGAATGCATGACCTATTCCACAGTTTAATTGTAACCAAGTGATCACTAGAATAATTACTTTTGTGTAAACTATTTTAATGAAAACAAGTAAATTTTTTGAACATAATAAAATAATAAAAAATATAAGAAAGTTGAATGTAACACATATGCTGAATTAGTCGGTATTTCTGCTTTTATTTTCCGGTATTCTTGATGTATGAAAGTTATTTTATTCAAAAAGAAATTGTTAACCATACGTTTATTTTTTTTCTTAAATTTGTAAATAAACATTCTGACAGAGCATTAGATCAGAAGACACTTCGCTGATGGAAGACACAGATAATTGCTGGGCTCAAAGATTAAATTAAAAGAAATGATGACCTTTACTCCTTTGTAAAATTATTGTTAAATATGTTTACGTATAACTAATACCTAATTTAGATACCTAAATATCTGATGAGATATTAATTTTCCTACAATTATTTTAAATAAATTTACCAATCTTTAAAAAATCATAAAATAGAATTTAAACATAAAAATAAATTATGAATAATAATATAAACATAATTTAAACGTAAGGAAAGTGTATGTATTTAAATTATTATATAATTATGATTAATACTTTAATAAAAGACGCCCCAAAATTACCTCATCATTATAAAAACATTACGTATATAATTTTTTTTAATTTCAATGATAAAAAAAAACATTTTTTATCCCCCTCCCCTGAGTCGGACCCACAACTAAGTATAACTCAGCCCAGGGGAGTGTCCTTTGATTCTAACGGGCCTTCCCGCCCACCAACTGTACGTTTGGTAAGGCAGGTCTGCCCGCCGGTTAGATCTTTTATACTGTGCCAACCTCTAATCCTCAGCTAGGAGACTCCGAATCCAGTAATGCTGCAACCTTTATCCCCCCGCCGAAGGCAGGGTCTCGATCTTGTCTGCGCCTTATGCCTCAAATGAGGGTCCCCAACCGGGACTCTGGTCTTAATTCCCGTTTATTTGAAAAAAACCTGCCGAAATCGATTCCGTCATAAACATGTTCCGAAACATAATGTCATTTATTTAATTTTTAAAATAAAATGTTCAAAATTTATATATTTAGAAAAGAAATGCTTTGACTGAGGTCATTTATTTAATTTTTAAATTAAAATGTTCAAGATTTATATATTTAGAAAAGAAATGCTTTGACTGAGGATAAAAATAGAGATATTGGTATAAATTTATGTACAAAAAAAGTCTCGGGTACCGGGTTCGAATCCCGGTAAGGCATGGCATTTTCACACACGCTACAAATCATTCATCTCATCCTGTGAAGCAATACCTAATGGTGGTCCCGGACGTTAAACAAAAAAAAGGATTTAAACCTAAGAACTTCGAAATCAGCTGATTACGACGACGAGTTTATCACTAGACCAACCCGGTGGGTTAAAATTATAACTTAATTAAATTTAAATTTTTATTTAAAAAAATTACCAAAACATAATAAAATACAATTTTATAAAAAGGAATTTAAAACAAATTAAACTCATCCATTCATTTTACTATCATTCCACGAATTGAAAATTTTTTTAACCACTCAGGTTCTGGATATAAAAAGAAGGAAGGGAGGGGGAAATATGAAATAAATGAAAGAAGTTGAAGGGGTGCTGAGGCATAGCGTCCAAGCTAGTCTAGGCGACAGCGCGCCGAGGTAGAAAAGTTCTGCATTTTCTTTAACAAAAATAGAAGTTGATTCCTCCTTTGAAATTTTTTTTATAAAGAAAAGTTGTAAACTATTTTATGAGCTTTAATTTTTTTTCACAATAAACGTTATTAGTGAAATCTGTCCTGAGTACTGGATGTCAGTATGTATTTTTCGTTAAAAACAGGCATTCCACAGATAAATATTTTATAACGACGTAGTATATATATTTTATAACGAAAATTTTAATGAGAGTTAAGATAACATAATTTTGAAAGTACCGTTAAAATCAGTTCATTCGTTTATGAGTGATCCTAAATAAAAATCAGACCGAAATCAGGATACAGGTCTAGAGCGAAAAAAATACGCAAAAATTAAGGTAAAAAGCTAATATATAAATAGCAAAAATTTATAAAGTTGATTTTTACTTTTATTATCTGTATGAACCTCAAAGATATGGTATCAATTCTTAACAATTTATATCTGTAACATACCTTTTTCTCTTTGCACGACTGGCTAAAAAATTATTTTACTCGTATTCCTACCTAAGATAAACGTGAAACAATAACATATTTCTATTAAACTACTGGCATTTTCAAAACAGATGATCCGTTTTCGGTAAATGAAACAATACAAGAAAATTCAGATTATTTTCTAAATCAAAAATAACTACCAATTGTCATTTTGGTCTTCGTAGTTCATGAAATTTTCAAATAAGTATACAGGCAGTGAAAAAAAGCGTTGGAAGGAAAGACTTTCTATTCCATTGCATTTTTGGTTGTACATCCGGCATTCGAAGTACTATGACGTAAAGATCTTCTTAAAAAACTACATTTTCAGTTTCTTTTAGAACATTTTAGTCATATTTTGACAAATAATCTTTTTGTAGTCAAATTCCAATAAGATCCAACATATCTATGAGTATATACGCCGTTGTACCACAACGAAGTTTTCTGGCATTAATTAATTTCATATTTTTTAAACACTTCTGACTTACTACAGGTAAAACAATGGTATTAAAATAGTAGAAATGGTGTAACTACATAAGTATTTACTGATTAAAAATAAAATAAAATTATAGATAAATATTAATTAAGTTAAATGAAAGAAAAACAATCCTTAATTTATTAGTATTAACTGAACATTACTTTAAGGTAGCCCAAAATATTCGTACACAAAAACAAATGACGCTATAATGTATATTTTTCTTATGATTTAAATCGCACAGTACTATCAGTTGAAAAACTTACGTCCAAATATTATTAAAAGAAAGTATGAGCCTTTAATCAAGTCATGGAATCCAAACGCAAAACAATTAATTACTTACGTTTAATGTAGACAGTATTTTTTTTAAACATTTTTATGCATCTACCATTTTTAACAGTTAAGTACTAGTTTATATTGTAAATTTCGAAATTACCTTGCAAAATTTGAAAGTTAAATTTCAAAGACTTTAGCACTGTTTCATAAAATTTTAATATATTTATTTTTTAGAATTTTATTTTATTTTATTTTAGAATGCGAAAGCAATTTTTACAAGAATATAGAAAATTTAATTTAACAAATTAATTTTAAAAATATACTTTTACTAATAAACAACATCAAAACTTTTCTTTTTTTCATCCTTTGTTTAGTCGCATCAACGGTAACAGTCATTAGCGACTTAAATAAAACTATGTGATCATGAATAATTAGAAGTAAACACCAAACATTGGATAACAAACTGGAACATGAATAACAAATAGGTAACAAATATTAGAACATCACCACTAGATAATTTTGCAGTACAATATCACCACTGCAGGCAATTTTTATAAACTTATTGAAAAAATATTATTTTACTCACATTATAGGTTGCTATTTTATAAATATTTATTAGATTTTTCATATTGAACATATTTTTATTCGTTTAAATTATTGTATTTTTAACGGTTATTATAAGAATATTCTAGTTTTTGATTCGAGATACCAAAATATTTTTCATCCCTAGTAGTTGTGATTAGATAAATATTTATAATATCTATAATAAACGGTATTTGCATAAAAAAAAGTAAATAAATAATAATAAAAAAATTAATTTTTAAAATTGCAGACGACGCTATCTTTAAAAAGATAAAAAAACAGAAGTATAAATTCAGATGAATTTAATATGAAATTTAATGAATAAGAAAAGTGATTGAAAGAAAAAAAGGTGATGAGGTAATGGAAGAAGTGGAAGATATCATGAAAATGAAACTGGAAAGTCTCCATAAATCAGAGTGTAAAAGTGAAAAAAGAGAGTTACAAACGGGTGAGAGGAAAGGAATAGAGTATCTCACAGCTTAGTTCTATCCTTTATTGAAGATGTGAATATCTCCAACCAAGGTGGGATTGACTAAGTCGGTACCTTTGAATGAATGATATTCTCAATTCAAAATAAAAAAGAGAAGAAGAAATGCATAAAAATCAAAAGGATCGTGGGTAGGAGTAGACGAAGTTTTCAAATGATAATGTGAAATGTTTAAGTAATTACTTGAATGATATAAATACTGAAACGGTATCATTTAATTTAAATAAATATCATTTAAAATGTAAATAAATTTATTTTAATGAAATTTAATATCGCTCTAATTTCTGATATGTTAGCTGAAATTTTCTGAAAAAAGTGATTCTTATAATAGGGAAACTATATATCTACATAAAAGATCTAGATGTCATGAATCTAAAAAGTAGAGATCTCAAAAGCATTTGCTTAGTTCACTTAAATATTGTGTCAGAAACAAAAGAAAGATAATCATTCTATACCTTTTTACGTAAATATAAAAATACAGTTCGTTTTCAAATTAAATCTCAATTAAAATGTTTAATTAAATATTAAAATTCATTTCCTCTGAAGATTGACGCTTACTTTTCAAATTGAAAAAATAAACTTTGAATAGGATGTTTATTTCCTGTTGTTTTTACATGTCTGAAGTAGTAATCTAAGTTTAACATAGTGCTAATAGGGAAAACTATTTTTGTTTGCTTAATTATGTGGGAAAAGAAAACTTAATTGGTAAACGCACAATATTTTGCTCTTAATTCTTTAAAAGATTTTGATGACCGTGTTGTGTTGTGTGAAGTTTAGAGGGTCTAAAAGATGACCTCCGTTAAAGGACCATCAGGGCTAGGAATGGAAAGGGAGATGTGACGTCCAGAATCGCCACAAGACGGATGCCTTTCCCTACGGGGAATATGATGTTGATTTTTAAAAACACAATATTTTGCCCTTAATTCTTTAAAAAGAATATCCTTTAGCACTAATTAAAAAATTTCAGAATAGAGATAACGATTTTTTTTTTTTATTGAACAAGCATTACAAAATAAATTATGATTAATTTAAACCACTAGCCGTTTCAGATGATGTGAATATGGTGCAAAGGAATAGTTTACGTATTTAAAATAATAACAAATTTCACCGATTATAAGTTAGCATTAGAATTAAGTTAGTAAACATTACAATATATTAAATTTAAATAAAATAATCCGATTAGAAGTAAAATTATTGTTTGGGATAGTATTTGTTATACCATATTTGGTGTGAAAAAAAATATAAAATATAAATTTGAACTTAGATCTTTCAGATTGCCATTGTAATTAAAAATTTCTTGTTATCATTATTGTGGTTAAAAATTCGCTAAATATAAAATCTTAATATAATTAAAAAGTGTTTATTAAATTTTTACCAGCAACAGTAATCATCTTGTAACTTTTGCCATGTTTATGCGAATTTTTTGTTTCTTACGAACTTTTTCCATCCAACATTAATGTTATTTTTTATTTAATTATTAAGATTATTTAAGTATGAAAAATTCGAGATTATTTCGTAGTAAGAAGTAGTTAAGTTATTTAAACAGTATCAATTTTATATCTAATTTTTTATGCAACAACGAATATAATAATAAAAATAGTAAGGTATAAATGTGAGGTGGAATTAAAAGCGTCAAAAAGAGATACTGTAATATGTTACTACTGAAAGATACACAGGTGTTCCCACAGCTGACGTCTAAAGTACTCAACAGAGTTAGTTCAGAACATGAATCATAAGTATCTTTTAAGTCTAGAAAACCTTAAAAAGTTTCAAATAAAAAATAATACGAATTGTTTAATCGTTCAACCGTCTAAATAATTTATGACGTTCATAATAATTATTTTAAAATTATATATAATAATTTTTTAAATAATGAACTGTTCAAAATTATGTTAACTTATAATTTTCTTTAACTTTAACATGAAAATATGTTAACTTTGTGGTTGTAAAATAATAAATAATGTTAATTATGTCAAAATATGGAGTATAGATCATGACCCAGAGCCCCAAAAAACAAACAAGAGGGTAATGTTCGTAAGTACGTATGAACGTGTGTTGGTGTGTTTGAAGCTTAATTAATAACTTTTGATTGAATAAATCAATTTTGTTGAAATTTTGTACAGAGTCCGTGTAAATGGGACAATTTGTTAGTAAAACGTAAAACTTTGTAATCAGTATCTCCAGTGGGAAGGCAAGACAGTTTTTTTTTGGGTCAATTTCCTCAAAATTTTGCAAACATAACCACGCTTTATATTAAGTTCAGTACATGCACGGATGATCTTACCATTTTTTAAAAAGTTATGCCCAAAAACTTTTTACCTTTCCCAATAATCGAAAAAAGCCATCTTTTTATTTTTTTGAATATTGTTTAACCATTATTTTAATGTCTTTCTAGGCATAGCAGTATTGCATGTGATCGAAAAAGAAATACTTTGGAGGAAATATTGTGGGTGGGAGCCGACAAAATTTTTAAAATATCAATTTTTTTTAAAAATATTTTTAACTTTTTTTGTTTGTTGTTATTATTTTTCCAGTGTGTACGAATAAACAACCAATGCTGGAACGTATTAAAACTTTGTTGTCAGCTTGTTATCACACAAACTACTACAGCAGGGTTTTCTTACGTAACGTATTTTAACGTACTGATAAAACCTTAAACCTTAAACTCCTTTTTTATTCTTTGCAAAAGTTAATGAACTTAATTTGGATGCACAGATGATATTCACCAAGTATTTCTGTAACAGCCTTTTCATAGTTGTTAGAAGAAAGTTTATTTTCCTTAAAAACATTACTTTTCCACGGAACTAATGTAGCAAGAAAGATATCCCAGTGATGATTAGTAGATAGATGTAGCACAGTTTACTGGCTGGATTAAATAAACATGTGAAATCAATCAAATCTTAGAAAAAAAATAGATACTGGGATTAACATTCAAATCTCATCTTAATTTCTGCTTTGTATATTTCTGCTTCTTAATTTTTATGAAAAAGTTATTTTAAATAGTAATGTAATAGATTTTGCAGGAATGATAAGTAACTTTGCTTTAATAAGGTTAAAATTATTTTATGTTAACAAAGTTTTTAAAATTCCACCTTATGTTGCTGAGGTATAACAGAAATGGAAATAAGTAGAAGTATATCTTGTTAATTATTACCGTAAAAGCTAGAAATTATGTGTTAGATTAAGCCCGCTGCGGAACTACGACACAGTTCTGTTAGTGCAACTTTTCATTATGCGTAGTAGATACGTAGTTAGCCAAATTATTAAATTAATTCAAGTAACTTGCGGTTTGTGTGGTTTGGTCGCCAAATAACGGCAGTGTCATTTTATACAGATCCCTCCGCTTTATCCCCTCCTCCTCTTAATGGGCAAATAAATAGTGACCCCAAGGTTCATAATCTGACCCTCACACACTTTCTCCCATTCATTCTGCCACCTTTCCTCGACCCCTCTCTTTAGCCTGATCTTTATTTCATAAAAGCCCTTATACAATTCAAGGTAAAATAATTTCTACCTGGCTTAACTCCCTGCCACTAACAACATTAATTACCTCATGAAATTAAGTTTAAACCCGTAGAATCATAATAAAATTCATGTGTCTTTTGCTAGCACAGTAAATTTACCGAAACAGAATTTAAACAAATCAAGATTTTTTTATCGTAAGCTTTAACGTTAAAAGTCTTTCTATAAAATATAAAGTAAAAGCCAAACCATGTAATATTTGGGTTAAAATCCAAGTAGACTTATAATTCTGATTATTTACAAGTACAATATGCCATTCATTTTAATTACTGCACACAGTTCATCTTAATAAATAAAAGCACTTACTTTTTCCAGTCCTGATTCTGTTCATATATCAGTTAGGTGTCGTTACATAGGAATCCCAGTAAAAATTCAAAAATTTCAGTAATCCAGGTTCATTTCATTTGTCTAATTGTCTCTACTTGTGCAAATATGTTTGTTAATATAATTGTTACATCCTGAAAACTAATTAACCTTTGAACAGAATTTCGACTTCTTCTTCTTTTCCAGTTTTGTCCTCTATACTTCCCAAGTACCAGTTACTGTCTATGAACTCGTTCTGATTATGAGCTGATTTAATTTGTGTACAGTGTTCTATAAAAATCTCTGAATCTCTTCATTTTAAAATAATCAATAATTAACATTTAAAAATTAATAATAATAATTCTTTTTTTTTATTGTTCGCGAGCTTCGACAACTAAGGTCAATCAAGCCATTGTCATAAGCCCTTGTCAATTCTTAAAATAGAACTATAAATAAAAGAGATAACACACTACTGATAAGATTGTAAAGAGCTTCTATCAGCTTGAAAGGACAGTACAAGAAGAGAGTATAAAAAACAAATATCATACACATACAAAAATTTTAGTATATATGATTAATATTTAAAATTTACCTATACGTGTTTTGAACACACTTAGTCCTTGATAAAAGCTCCACAACTGGACGCGATGTAAAAGGTCCCATTCAGTACAAAACAACATTTTTCAGTATGTTTTAATTTTATTACATATTTAAATTTATAACTCCCTTTGTCTCCTGACAGCAATTTTTACTTTTCTGTACGAAGTAAAAAAAGTAATTGTGATCTCGAAAATTTTGGTTTTCAGATTTCAATGAAAATATCCATTTTGAACATCCCTGAATCTATTTTGACTAGTTTCGGCGTGATTTCTGTACGTATCTCGCATAACTTAAAACGATTAATCGTAGGATATTGAAATTTTGGATTTAGGACTGTTGTAACATCTAGTTGTGCACCTCCCCTTTTGATTGTAATCGACTGGACCAAAAGTGCCCAAAAAATTCAAAACAATTTGGATTTTGGAATTTTTAAGTGAAGTAATAAGCCCTCATTGAGAGCTCTTTAATGATATATCATAAGTGGTACTTATTTTCATTGGTTCCAGAATTACAGCCAAATAAATGTTTAATTAATGAAAATTTTTGGATCTTACAAGGGGAAGGTACATCGGTTCAAATCCAAGTTCATTTCCTTTTTTATTTTTTTAACTTTTTTTTAATTTATTTATGTTGATTTATCAATAATTATTTACCTATAATCGTAAAAAAAAACTATAAATAATAATTCAATAACAAAAAAAAATATTTGAAAAAATACCAATGAAGTAAAATTTTACGTACTTATCTTTAAAAAAAATATGTATATGTAATTTAACAAGCGTTAAGGATGTCATGTATTGTCTACATCAAATTTTTCTTTAAAATATGTCATTTATAAAACTATATTTCTCAAATTTTATTAGACGAAGCCTTCATTGGCTTCGTTGATTTTTACAAATCAAATAAAATTTGATTTGTAAAAAATCGTTTAAACAAATATTTTCATTTTGAGAGTGACTGTTTGTTAAATACTGAGTTATGTAAAGGCCATTTACTTGATAAATTATACCGGTATCTCTTTTATTTATTTCTGTTTATTTACAATTAAAATTACAGTCTGTTGAATATTTATTCTTTTTTTTGTTAGATTTAAAATGCACTGATTTAAAATAATTGTTCAAAAATATATTTTTTATTATTAAAACAACTTATATAATATATTTTACCCATACGCTTTTTTCTGAAAAGTTTTATAAATAAAGAACATTTGAAATATATCATCTATATATATTGTGAGAGAGAGAGAGAGAGAGAGAGAGAGAGAGATTTATAATTTTTATTCAATATAATTCACTCTGAAACAGATTTTACATATAAGATCTGCTATGTAGATTATCATTCCTCTATTGTTTTTTTTTTTTTTGTTTTTTTTAGTGCATAAAATTTGCGTTCTCTTCTCCCCCGGATCCATCCGCACAACTAAGCATGAACACAGCTCCAGGGGGTGCCTTCGCCTCAAACTACCTTCAGACAGCCGGAACTCGGTCTTTGGTTGAGCCACAAGGGACTCCCCGCCCAATCATCGTGGGTAGGACACCCACCCCTCCTTAGCTTAGTGGAACTACTCCGGGCCAATTATTCAGCCACCTTATGAATCATCTCAGGCCCCCTCATGAATCACCTCATCTTCCCCTCAGGCCCACAAAAACGAACTCTAGGATTTGCGGCCAACGCTAACGTAACGGACTCCACGATACGCGAGACTAACCGCTCCTCACCGTCGGAAAAATCGACTGCTACCACGATGTTCATTCCACCCACTGGTACCGCTCCACCAGACAGATTCTCTGGCCGAGTACTACCAGCGGCTACCTGGCCCAAGCGCAGCGAGACCGACCGGAACATCGCCCCACCCAGGGCATCTACTCCAACATCTTTGAATCCGTCCAAGATTCCGCATCCTGAGTCAAGTCCACCACCCAGGCCAATCAATCAGCACCAGCAACGTTCTCAAGAACTTCAGTAACTACAAATGCCTCCTTGGGCGATCGATGAAAAATCAACCGAGGAAGATCCCAATTATCCACCCCCTTGTCCAGTGGTTTCCGTACGTGTATGTGAAGAAGTCTTGATCCCAAAGTGTCCTCCGTTAGGACGGCTCTTAATTCCATCATCAACGGCGTTTGGGTGGCCACCGTCACAGCCTCCACTGGCGTCCTAGTGCCCGCCGAAGGTAGTTCTTCCAGGACGTTCCAAAATCGTTTAACCATTAACACATGACCATCCATTTCGAAGGAACAGTCTTTGATTTCCTTCTTCGTATTAGTGACCTTTCGCACTATTGACCTTTCAGTAACTTACTCTGTTTTGTATATTGATGTATTTAATTAAAATTCTTGTTGATCAGTACCGGAAGATTTATTTATTCATTCTTGTATTGTGAATAATGCCTTCGTTAGAGTTTATAAGATCAAACATTTGTAGCAAATATGAAACAGTTACCTCGATCAGCTTTATTTCTGTCAAAACTTCTTGAATTTTGAATAAATAAATACGTAATCTCTTATGGAAATTAATTCGAACACTGGTGTATGACAAGCCAAAAGAAGCTGAATATCAACTGGTAAACATTTGGGTTTCGTAGTATTGCAGCTTTTACTGCATCTACGATATGTTCATTTCTTTACAAGACTTAGCATCTTGTTCGAAGTTAAATCTGTAGCTTCAAAATTTTTCCTTCAGATTTTAGTAGTGTGTAACTAACTGATAACGCCACTTATTCCGGTAGATATTGATATTTGCCGTTCTCCGTAGCGGAGTGGTAGTGTCATAGCCTTTTATCCGTGAATCCTGGGTTCGAATTTCGATCAGGAGTGGCATTTTTCGTACGAAGATTCCATTTCCATATTCCTAGGTACAATCTTCAAAGTTTCTATAGTGAATGAATGAATTAATTTATCAAACAAAAAAAAAAATGCCATGGCAACAACCGGTGAGAAACCGTATTACTACCGTCGTTTTATTAGAATGCTTTAATTACTAACGTATATTCACAAGTTCATCGCTTCATCGCTTCATCATAATTAAATATTAGCGAAAAAAATTATTATTTTTTCGAATCAGTTAAATGTGGAAATTGGAACTTTAGAAATTGAATCAAAATCGCTGAAATTGTTTCCGAGGAAAATTGTTTTCCCTAAAATTTACTGTTAGTGCGACTCGTTAAGAGTTTTTGTCTGTGAGACATTTTTTTCTGAGGTCAGTAACATCTGGTTATTTTGAATAGGGTTGTAAAATAAATAAAAACAGCGAAAGTACACTTAACAGAAATTTTGTACAGTAATTATATAAATTATACTGTAATTATTAAATAATATAAAGTAATTAAAATTAAAACAGTGACTGGAAACAAAAATAAGTAAATCCTTTTCGGCTTCGTTTTTATTGTAATTCTTTAATAATAATAGATCCCTTAAATAGGAATATATATAATTTAATTTAATGATACCATTTATGCTGTCGATGACTCCGGTTAGTAACTTTACAGCACAAACTAAAAATAATATTTTTCACAACTGGTAGAGAAATTATTTTCTGTATTGGTTTTGGACTACTATTTGTTATGTAGTAAGGTAAGGGAATTTAATGGTTAAGTTTGACAGTGGTATAGCATATTTTATTGTTGCAAATTCAAATTTTCTCTATCGAAATATCATATATTCATTAAAAAAAAAACACCTCAAGACTATACATTTTTTTAGTTTCTGTTAATTTTTTCTAGACAAATTTTTCTAAGTGATACTACATCAGTGCCATTTAAATAGTGTTAAAATTTCAGAGTAAGTTTACAATACATTCAATTTTTATTCCTTTCAACCTTTTTTTCATAATTATTTCCTTTAGATCGTTTGTATAATAATGAATGTTTATAAAACTTCTCTCTGACTCCAGTATATTGGTTAAGAACAAATATAGCATGAATTTACCTAAAATTTTTTATTCAGTGTAACATACTCGTATATACATATATTACAAAAAAATTACAATCTAATCTGTCTGAAGTAGAAAGGCTCTACAGAACAGCATCAGCAGCATATACTTATATCTCCTGCTGAAAATATTGAATACAATTCGAAATAATAATTATAAAATTTAGTAGAACTTAGAAAACCTTTATTTTGCTAAGGAATAAATAGTTACGCTTTTTTAATAAAATCTGTTCCCTTAAACTTTGTAAAAGCATTTCAACTGATAAGAACTCGCGGTTATAAATACATGTAAAAATCTCTCTTTCTGAAATTATCATAGAACATTATTATTCCTCTTCATCGATGCCATCCAGTAGTCGAACAGTTGTGAGATTAAGGGGTCGTATTTTTGTCAAACGGGCTACATTCATTTTACTCTAAAATGTATATAATGTATTATAATAACCAATATTTTCAATAGAATGTGGTAAAATAATTTTTAATTACAAATCGGTAATTTTATTGGAATATTAATGTGTTAGTAAAAAACTTTTTTCAATTATACTTTATTTTAAAAAAAAGAACAGGATGTAAATTCAAGTTATCAGTTATTTTATACAAAAATAATACGAGTACATTTAATCAGTTTTATCTTATTTTTTTGTTAAGTGAAAATAAATCAATCTCATGGTTTAGCTTACAAGGAAATATAGTGAAATTAAAACAACATATTGTTACTGTTTTATAAATCAAATAGATTACTTTATAATCATATAAATGATTACTTTTATAATCATGAAATTAAATTTCAGAAGAACTAAAATGTAATACTTACTATTTCATAACTGAGTTGTTTAAAACTGGTTGGGCTAAATGTAGGTAAAACAAAAGATGTTAAAAGAACTAGAATATTTATTATCAATAACTTGAAAATAATTTTATTTACAAGAAAACAAAAATAATTGGGTTTTTTAAATTAAAAAAATGTACTCAACGTGAAAACGCCAGATTAGGAAACGTACATTAGAAAAAAAGAAGATTACAGCTGATCTTCATTTAATTACTTTTTACTAAAAAATACATATGATGAAAGTTTCTAGGTCAAAACCAGCTACAATCCCTTTAAACATACTAAATAATTATAGTAAACAATTTCTTTTTTCTGAACCGCATTGTTATACATACTGTTATTATACATAGCTTGTTAGACGAAAAGTTTAGATAGATCTATTCATAGAATTTAAGATATCTTAATCGTGAAATCAGGGCACAAATATGTTATTAATTTGACTCATAGCATTTAATTACTGAGAACTACTTCCAGTGATTAAATTTTAATTTGTTTTAAACTAAAATTAATTATCTTTTAACGTTTGTTAATTTATTGAATAACTTTTAAATTTGTTTTTATTATTTGCGTTTAATTGTTTAGAAGTTTAAAACTTTAATATCTAAAAGGTTTAAATAGGCACATCTATTTGATATTCTATTTTATAAGTTTAAATGGTTTTTGTCAGTTTTAAGAAATATTAATAAATTTCTTCAATAATTCTGTAGCTACAATGAATAAATCCCTGGATTTGCAGGATTTTTCATCTATTAGCTCAAACATTCCTTGTTGACTCAAAAACAAATTGTTTTCGAACTGATTGATGATCAGTCAGTGTCAGTCTCATAGGTTTGACTTCAATGCTGTGCTATAAGATTCCATAAAAATGTACGATGTCGTATTGAATAATTAAATGTTATTATTTATTCCGCAATCAAAATAATGATGAAAAAATTATTACATGCTAAATTTCTTTCCAAAAAAGCTGTCAATATGTTTGAAAATTCTATTATCTCTTTTTGTAGATATTTTATATTTATATAATTCTTTAATAATTGACAAAATTTTAGTTTTTGAAATTAAGTACGATGTCTGTTTTCATATACACGGTTATACTTTTGTTAATATTTCATAAATCTTATCTACATGGTTCACTGCTTACATCTTGAATTGGATATTGGGTTATATTACATTTCCGTATTTGGTATTAATCCTAATTACATAAGATTTAAAATTATGTCGTATTTATCCAAGTTGCTTGTAGTTTACATTTTTTGAGTAATCTTTAATGTAGAGATTTATTCATTTAAGAAGCTAGAAGAAAAATTTGAGAAAACGATTGAGTTACCAATATATACTCGTGTATTATATTTTATTTAGAAACAAAAAGTTCATGTATACTACATTTGTATTGCTTCTAAAGAAAGCCTTCTGAAGCAATTCCTCTTTTCCTTATAGTAGAAAGGGGAAATATTAAATTTCACATAGGTAAATCAATTACTTTTAATTCTTAGCTTATGTTTTCGATTTAAACTTAAAAAAGACCTTTGACTAAATTAATTTTGAAAATAGGATTGAATTAGAAATTACTATAACTTACAAATTTCAATAAAATTTGTAACTCAGAAATGTGCTGCTTTAGTTCTGAAAAATTCGAAAGAAAAGTTAGTTGATTTCTTGAACATGAGATTCAACAAAATTCTGAAAGAAACAATTTGGATTTTGAAATAACTGAAATTTAATTGTTTCAATAATTTTTTTTAATTATATGCTTCGAGTTTTGTCTATGAATATTTAATTGAACGAAACGAATTTTTCTTCCGTTTCGGATTCTAAGTATTTTTACACGACTGCCCAAAAAGGAGTCTGATGTTTGTAAGTATGTATGTATGTTTGTTCCTCCGTAGCAGCTCAACGGCCGGTACGATTTAGATGTATGACGCCGCTTTGAAAACCTTAAGTTACCAGAAATGTCATAGATTATATAAATATGTACATATAAATACATATCTGTGTATGTAATTTAAAAATAGATTATACTATAACCAAAATTGTCATGCTCATGTTCTTTAAGTACCCTTTATTAGTAATCATCGTACATTAAAGAGCAATGTTTTTTGGCAGATATGCTTTTAAACAGTTTAATTTTGTTTTATGTAATAGAATATTTTCAGAAATTTCATTTGGTAGGCCTGTAGAGAATAATTCAAAACGAAAATTTATATGGGACTCCCAGAGTAAATTTGTGAATCCATAAATAAAATATAAATATTAAGTTATTTAATTACTGAAGACTAAATAGAAACAATAAATTACCATAATTATGCCATAAGACTATTTAGTGTAGCCGTTCTTAGAATATTTCTTTCCAGTCTTATAACGAATGCCATGTAATTTAACTTTATATAATGATTGTGTAGTTACGTAATTTTGAATGATGTTATTGTATTTAACGATATTTAATAATTAATTCAACACTAATTTCATTCGTGAAATGTAATGAACATTTTATGATTTTAGACAAGTCTCAGATTTGGTAGCATGATGCTCGTTGCGAAATTTTATTTTTATATTTCTGTGATTTATCAGAAAGAGATAAAACTTCATTTAACTGTATATTAGGCGGCGTTGAAATATTAAACCAAAATTTTAATATTATTTCCTCTATTTACAGTTTCCTCTGTAAATCTACCAGATTGTGACATCACGTGCTCACATCTCATTATATTATTGATTTCCAAAACTTTATTTTTGCGCGTAATTATTATTTTTATTTCATTTTTCGACTTACAAACAATACGAGCGCTCAGTTCTAAGTTCATTTCACTTGAGTTGATTACACGTATAAAATGCTTAATGACTCAATCTTTTAAACAATAACAATTCCTTAACCAATGAATAATGCTCTGATTGGTATTATGTACAGGTCTACAAAAATGTATACATGCAGTTAGAAAATATGTTATTCGTCACGATTATATTTAGATCCCTCATTCGCAGTATACAATGTATGTATAAAGAAATAAACTTTAATCCAGTGTATATCGTGTTCAGTGAAGGTATTCGGATAGCGTTTTTGTGCAGTCATATTATTTTATAATTTACTCATTGTTTTTCGCAAATTTTTTGTAATATATTATTTTTTGTTTTATTTTTATTCGTGTGTTATTAGTGGGGTTTGTTATGGCAGAAT
Organism: Lycorma delicatula; assembly: GCF_047948215.1. NCBI lineage: Eukaryota > Metazoa > Arthropoda > Insecta > Hemiptera > Fulgoridae > Lycorma > Lycorma delicatula. The sequence goes on from NC_134457.1 coordinate 178,710,709, forward strand.
TTAAATCCGTAGTTAAGAAAAACAACTTAGGAGTCAAGCACGTGAAATTATCAATAATGTTTATGATTTTATTAAAAAAAGAGGCTCTAAAAATGGGTAAACTAAATGACGAAAAAACATATAACTGGCATTCAAAAATGCGAAGAAAGAATTGCTGGTGCTTGTGGAATACCAAGTACACAGGTTCAAAAGCTCAGAAGAGAAAAAAGATATGATTCTTCAATCAACATCCCAATCGTCTTCTTTTAGCACGCCAAACAAGTATAAACGACGTTCAAACCCTGTCAATGGACTGGAAGGTTTTTATTTAGGTGGTTAAAAGAACAATTAACTGTTCATTCAAAGAAGAATGAATTACCTAGTTTAAAAAACGTAAGGCAAGAACTTCAGTCATCTATTGATTTTAAAGGCAGTGAATCAAGTTTAGCTGTTATTTTTAAAGGTTAGGTTTCAAATAGCGTAAAACTTAAAATAACAGAAAACCTTTAATTGAGAAATCCGATATCATGTGGACACCCACCGTACCATCCTGATTTGAATCCGATCGAGATGGTATGGTCAGCCGTAAAAAGAAATGTGGCGAGTCATAACCCAACACTTTCTTTCATAAATGTTGAAAAATTAATTACGGAGAAAATTAATTCTATGAATAAAGCTGATTGGAAACCTTATTGTGAAAAAGTAAAAAACATTGAAAAAGTATGAAAAACTGAAACCACTGATAGATGAAATGACAGAACATTATATTATACGGGTAGACTCTGATAGTGAATGTGAAAATGAAAGAGACCGTGATAGTGATTCGTTTAGCGAGGATGGTTAACTTGCTAGAAGTTTGAATTAGATGCATGAAGAAAATTCAAGTAAGCTTTTGTTTATTATTAAAAATTAATAATTTAGTACAAATAAATGTTATAAAAAAATTAATTACGTATTGTTTACAATTAGTAAATGTAAATATGATAGTTATTACGGCGTACAGTATGACGATAAGTAATACCTCGATTTGATACGCGGAGTTGATGTTTTCAGACCGAGTAGTAGTAATACGCATTTTGCTCGTGACGTCACAAGCTCGTACACTGGCTGGGCCAAGTACATTACGTTTACTTTATTTAATAGATTTTTATTGCAATCCCCTGGCAGCGGTTCTGTTTTTTTTTCGTGGAGAAGGGTGTTAATTGACATTTCCTGACTTGAGTATCCAGAGATGTATCAAGTTGTAAGTACACTTGCAAAATAAAAAAGTGATGCAGCTGCTTACGAGCCACTGTCACCAAAGCTGGACAAGGTATCAGCAGCTTTTCATATCATACGCTCAATTGAACATTAATATGTTCTGATTTAATTAAATATTTTCAAATTGATAAGACAGTTTTTTAAATTTTGCCACACTCATAGATTAAATATATTTGAACAATGTAAAATTCTGTTTTTTTATTATTATAGTTTTCAAAGAATTAATCGATGGATACAAAAATTGTGCTGAAAGCTTTTCATAAGAATACGTACTTTTTGATTAATTAGATTTGAGTTTAAAGATGTTTCCATAAGTTATGTCAAACTTTCATTATATTACATTTTTGTTTAATTATTTGTAATCCTAAACCTCAACCAACATATTTATATCTATAATTTTTTTATAAAAGTTAGCTGTGGAGTTTTCATCTATATTATAATGTACCCTAACCATGTTCCTTATATAAGCTATACACACCACTAAATTTTGTTATAATATTGACGTAGAACATCTTAATTAAAAGTAGAAGCACCACGGAATGCGATGAGTTATTTATAAGTCTTATAATAAACGAGTATGTAATGTTAAGTAGGTTATATTAATTTTGGTTTTCAGTTATAAATTACAGTAAATGCATTGAACTATGCTACAGCAGTAGCTAGATATTTTTTATTATAAGCTAGATAAAATTATCACATAGCAACAACTAATGGTAAGGAAATAAAATTACGTTGTACAATAAATGACACAGCAATATTGAGCTGGTAAATAATAGTAACAAAACAAAAGGATATCAGTACCTTTTGTTTTACTAACACCATAGAATATTCTGTGTACAACAATGGAACAAAACAACTCAATTACGGAATACGTTATATGTACAAAATTTAGTAAACCCCTACCATTAAATTTTTGTTAAAAGTTAATAAAAAATTCAAAACCATCCAATCTAATATTTCATTTTTTTAATATAATTTATTTAAATGTAAAAAAAAACTTAAGAAATAAAAAATTCTTATAGACTAACTTGTGTTATTAATATGTAAAAGATATAGACTAGTACTTCAAAATTATTATTTATCTTATAATTTTGTTTAATATATTTTTTTTTTATATTTTAAGTGTTTTAAAATATATCAATAAATACAGAGGGAGAATGAAACTTTCAAAAGAGAAGCTTTTTTTTTAGAAGTAGTATTTAAAAACTTCTATATGCTGCGTCACGAAAGAACAATATTATCTTTGTGAGTTATTGTCATGAACTAGTAGATGCAAAAATTTCCTGTTATGTTAAAAACAGTTTGAAAGAAAACTATTTTTAACAATTTTTAATTTGTAAGCATTATGATGTGAATTTTGATTTATTAAAAGATAAACCTTTAGAAATTATGTAGAAAAAAATTCTTTGTTTTCATAAAAAAAAAAAGACTGTTTTGCAAGAAAAATACTACCTGTTTCTCCAGTAGTACAATTTCTACGAAAAAATTTCCAATGTTTAAGGAGAATGTATAAAAATTTGGAAAACTACTGAGTTTTTGCTATCATTTTATTCCATCTAAATATACTTATCTATATCTGTAAATGTCAGATGACAAGACCGTGTTACATGATCTTAACAAATGAAGAATTATTAAGGAAAATCGGAGAGAATGGAAAATGCTAAACGTGATTGAATATATGAATAGAAACTGACTCAGACATTGTATGAGAAGGAAGTGTTTATTAGCAGATGCGTTAGAAGCCTTGGTGAATGGAAGGGAAGAAAGAGATTTCAAATGACGGATGGAATTATGGAAAAGGGAAAATCTGCTGAAACAAAGAAGTTATGGAACAAGGTGGAGAGAAGCAGCCATGACAGGACCTATTCCAATGGCAGAACACTATGAATGAATGGATGTATCAGTAGGTTTTAATACGACAAATTTTATTTAAAAAAAATAATAATAATATATATATATTAATTTTTTTTTTTTGATTCGCATTAAAGATTGCAGGTTTTTTTGTTTTGGTTTTACCATAACCATGTTTTACATATTGCATAATGTACCACGTTATTAAACTTTTAAATAAGTTTTATAAATAATATTGTTGAAGTTTTACATACGTAAAAATAGTTTGGATATTAGAATTGCTTTAATATAAACATAATTTTATTATAAGTTAGCAATTTAATATTGCTCCATCATGGCGACCAGACAAGTAAAAAGTATAGTTTTTTAATCATGTGTGTATATATCATATAACTTTTCATTTAAAACTTTCTACTAGAGATGTTATCTGAAAGAAACCAACTACACAATCATCATAAAAACTTTTATTTACAAAATAAAAAAGAATTATCGAAATAGATGCATTTCGTGTGACTAACCATGCATACAAAAAAAAAAGTAATAACTACATAGTTAAAATGGAATTTAAAATTCTTTATTATTTTACTTACAATATATTAAATAAAATAAAATTGCATTGCTAAACAAAATAATGTTCTGTGGAACAAACATTATAAGAGATTCTTTCATATAAATACTGATTTTATCCAAATTTCTTAACTTACTACTTCTTTTTTTTGTATATGCTTTCAATAAAATTGTTTATGGAAATGTTTTTAAATATTATGATCTGGTGGTTAATTTATCCGTTGTTTTATCCCAATGGACAGATATCATATGATGATTTAGTAACTCCCTCTTTTCGTGATAGGAATTTAAGTTTCTACTTTTATAATTCTTATAGGGTATTATTATACTCAATTTCAAACAATACAGAAAACAGCTCGGATCTTTTTTTGTTTTTGTTTTTTTTTTTTTTGGGGGGGGGGGTGAAATCGTTTATTTGTAATCCCGTTCCACATTAAAGCTATAAGTAAGTCGTTTAATAGACTGTCATTTGAAATTGGATTATCCAATGATAATCTTCAACGAGTACAAAAACAATTAATATGTATGAATAAATGCTAGTAACTAACTTAATATTTGATAGTGTCTGAGAATATAGTTAAATATCTTCACACCATTAATCAAGTCGGATACGTAAATAGTACAGAAATAAATAAAATATTAACTTTAAGATAACCATAGATAAATAATAAACTTAAGACTACATAAATTTGAATAATCGAAAATAAAACAAAAATAATTCTTAGATGTGATATCTCCAACAAACCGGATCTTCGTAACGGTCCATCAAGCAGATGGAATCTTTTCAACGTCCTCACTTCTGTCAAGTAAATTCAAAGCTAGATGATTATATGCTTCTCCAACATTGATACATACCTCGAAACTAGTTGAAGTACGTTCAACTTCTAGAACGTATGGAATGCCTAATAAAGCATCTCAGTATTTCTTTTGTTATGTTCCGTAGCATTTTATGTTGGAACCATTGAATGATCTCTACATTTCTCTTACTAGTTATGCCCCAGAGTTAAATTCCGTAAGTTAATAACGGCTTCAAGAAAGCCTTATAAAGTAGAATCTTGTTTGATAAAGAAAATTAAGTACATCTTTTAAAGTTAATGTCAAGCAATTTCCTTTTCTCCCTTACATGATCTCTCCATGTTAAACGGCGATCAAGGTAAAAGCCCAGGAGGTATCTTACCTTACTGGCATGAGGTATTTAAATGAACTTCAGGACAACATTTCCTTCTCATCGTGAACTTTACGTGGCTGGACTTTGTCGAATTTACTTTTATTCTCCATTTACGTAGCCAAATACGAAAATCGTATCCAGTGCAGATGGTAATTTCTCCGAGGCTATAGTCAACCGTCAAGATAAACACGAATTTTTTAATAAAACGTTAAAGGATATTTTTTCTTTCATTGGATTTCAGTTGTTTAGTTGTATTAAATTTATAAAAATTGTTGTTAATAAATAATAATCTAATAAAATTTGTAATCTGTTTTAGTTTAGATAATGATTATATCCAGAATATTGAGTACTAGTTTTCCTAGAACACATGTCATTTTGTGGAAACAAAGAAGTAAAAATCTAAAGCTTTGCATGGTTTTTTTTAATTTTACTTCATATTACTCAATTAATTTATTATTTGTTATCTGTGTGCCGTTTAGTTAACCAGTTATACTTGGATTAATATTAAGCCTACATAATTATTTCATTGAACGTTTTCAAAAGTATGTATGAGAAAAAAAAATCTGCTGAATGATTATGAAATATAAAAGAATAAAAGTTTTCAAAGAAAGAGAAGTACTGTTATACATCTGATTTTCTAAATAATTAAACTGGATAAATGGATAAATTCCACTGTCTTTTTAAATGAGATTTGCAATTCCACTGTCATTACTTTGGTATATTCTTTGTAATTTTTTAATAACAATTAATTTAAATATTATAATAATTATTATTTTGTTTTTAATACCTGAAAAACATTAAGAATCACTGAAAATCAATCAGATTTCTTACATTTTTTACATTAACATATTCAGTGCTGAACATTTGCAAGCGCGTGGTCTATGCACACATGCAACCTGCTGACTACGCGTATACACGTGGTAGTACAGCGGCTATTCTATCTCTTTTGGTGGGGGGGGGGGGGTCAGAATGTCACTGTTGACTTGATATCATATCTTAGCGCATCATAAACGTTTATATTTCCTTATTGTGCAATTGGTTTTAGTTACAGTTGAATCGGGGTTTTTTGGTGAAATCTTAAATTTGCATGAACTTTCATCGCTTTTGAAAGGAGATAGATTTATAATAAATAAATTTATTGTATAAATTATTTGTATTTCACTTGGTATTGATTAGGCTATTATGTTTTACTTTTATTTATAATTATACGAATACTAGTATATTGATATTATTATACTAATTTTAAATTAATACTTTTTGGTAATTATCTGTATCCTTCATAACAACGTGTACGTTACATAAATATTTTTAATTTTATTATTATTCTTTTAAATAAAAATGTTAAAATATACATTGTTTTATCTCATTATGTGTTTAAAACGTAAATAGTTTAGTTACTTTACTTGTTTGTCAGATCTATTCCAAGACATTCAGAGGAATTTATCTAAAATCTAATTTTTGGATCGTAAATAAGTCAGATGATAGATGAAATCAGGTGAAAATAAACTCGCAATCAGGTGAATTCGTCATCGTAAATCAGCTGATTTCGAAGTCGAGAGTTCTTAGGTTCAAATCCTAATAAAGGCAGTTACTTTTATACGAATTTGAATAATCGTGGATACCTATATTCTTTGGTGGTTGGGTTTCAATTAACCACACACCTCAGGAATGGTCAACCTGAGACTGTACAAGACTTCATTTCATTTACATTTATACATGTCATCGTCATACATCCTCTGAAGTAATACCTTACGGTGATTTCCGAGGCTAAACTGAAAAAGTCCCTTTCACCACGCCGGAAGGCGGAGGTAGATTTCACCGGTGCTCAGTAAGGGATAAGAAAGAATTCATAAAGTTAACAAAAACTTCAAATTTACTCAATACGACAATGGTTGCAGGTGAAAAAAGTTTCACTTGTTTAGCATACGAAAAATCCCATATTCTTACAATTCTAGCAACATTTTGGTTATCCTTACCGTAAAGATTGATCATATCAAAAATAGTTTCAGAAAAAAGTTTTAGGTAATGTTTAGAGGGCTAACGACCACTTTGAATCGATTCGATACTGTGTCTATTAAGAGAGGTATGATTGTTTTGTCTACGAAACCCCATTTTCCCACCCCCTGGGCCGATGGCTTATGATATCAAAAAACTTTACTCAGATAAGTTTCAGGCCCTTATACAAATAATAGCAGGAACTTTAAATGAATTCGATATTTTACTTAACAAGAAAGCGATATTTAGTTTATTAGCGATATTTTGTTTATTCAAAAAAGTTTCCCACATTCCACCCCCATGTCCGATTTTGGCATCGATCCGGTCAATTTGACCGAGATTTTGGGAGGAGTTATTTTTAAGAAACAATTTGAAAGTGATTGGAGCAAAATTACGGCAGTTATCATGTCCACAAGAAAGTGAAACATATATATATAAACCTTTGAGCTCACGGTAGGTTTGGGGGTCTGAGAGATGTGAAACCCGAAGATATGTCGAAAATTTTCTGAAGTCGAATCATGGTACACATTACAGTAGATAGCTTTCTTTAAAAATCACCTAAAATGAAGGTGAAAATAAACTGTAAATTAATCTAACCGATACAAAAATTAAAATAAGAAATTATAATTCAGTTGTTCATTTACGGAATAAATTGAGGATTTATTGCACAAAAAATCTAATAAAAACATTTTATTAGTAAAACCCACAAATATAGGTCTTTCTTTTTTTTACAAAACGAAGAAAAATATTATTTTTATCTGACTGAAATATTAAGAAGTAAGAAGTTTATGAATACGCTTAAATACGAATGAGTGAATGTTCAGTACGGACGGTATAAATCCAGAATTTTTTCGTCTCATAGTGGCAACCAAGAATAGTGATAGTGTATGGTAAATGAAACTCAAATGATGGAAATTTAATTAAAAAAGAAAACAAAATAAAAAACATCAAACAATTATTAAATAGAAAATAAAAAAAAAAAATAATTAAACAAATAAAAAATAACAAAAATTTTTAATAAAAAATTAAAGAACCAAAAAGAGTATAAAAAACTAAAAACATTCCTGCTCTTAAGCGTACGTGGTCCTGTTTTTCGGGTTTTTCAAACTTTATTCCAAGACTTATATAAACGTAAACTAAATAGAAACTAGTATTCTTAAGTGAGATAAAAACAAAAAGATAATTCAGCAAGGAGGGTTAAAACACCGATGAAAACCCAGCAGTGAATGTATTAATATATTACGTAGAAAATTATCTATTATTGTTCTTATTACTTCAGGTTATCGTAAAAAAAAAACAAACTTAAATTCAGTGTAGAAAATTACTATTTTCGGTTTTTTTTCCCATAGTAAAATATTTATTCAGCGACTGTTATTGCATAGACGCACATTGTGTTTTAAACCTTTCTAATACGTTGTTTAGCCTTAGATATAATTAAACTTCAACCTGCACTTCCAATTTTGATTTACAGGAAGGATCTAAGTCGACTTTCTCTGGAAGAAAGGTTTGCAGTATTTTTGGATGAATGATAATTTTCTCATCTGTATAATTACTAGATATTTTTCGAAAAAAGATGAGATTTCTGTAAAAAAAATCTTCGACTTTAATAAAGAATATAGCACATCTTAATGCAACAAAAGTTACAAGTTATACCTTTTTTTTTTTTTTTTGTTAAATCATCTTATGTGATGAGAAAGAATTTTTTAAATATTCTAATCTGCAAAATTGCTTAGTATAAAACAACAAAGCTTGAAACAAACTTAAATTAAACTATGTTTAATTTAATTTAGTTATTAAACTATGTCATTCAATTTTCTCCTTTTTTTTGATTATAGGTGGAGCTCTCACTTTCTTTAGTTCTAAAGATTTATAATTGTTGTCTTGCGCAGAATGAATCGTAAAGAAACATTCAGGTAAAATAAATTGATTTCTTAAATCTTTTTAAAACTTATCCAAAAAACTTTCAAAACTAGACTATTGAAATCTAGTTTTAAAATTTATCTATAGTAATTAATTTAGATATTTTGTATTGCAATTATTAAAAAAATACTTCGTTGTAATTAGTTTATTATTTTTGTCACAATCTATTGACAAATCATCTGATTGCTTAAATAATAAATCATTACGGTATAACGAGAAAAAAAGGTTAAAGTAGGTATTTCAACATTTTTTTCGTTTTTTTCTTTAACGAAAAGTTTTAAATTATTCTATGTAAAGAAGATTGAAAACTTTTAAACAGAATTGAAGGATTTTTCAATTTCTCCTTTAAAAGAAACAAGAGAGTATTCAGGAAAAATTGCATTTTTCTTTTTAAATAAAATGAAAAAGAACTTTTAAAACTTTTCAGTTTACAAATAAACACAATCTGAACACATTTCATTACATAACTTTAAAATTGGCGGTTATCTTTGTATAATTTTAACAGTATTAGAGAATTAAGTGAAAAAATTAATTTAAACATTTAAAAACGTGATGTAATTGCTAAAAAAAATTGTAGTTTTTATGAAATTAAACATTAATTTCCATTTTTTAGTTGCCTTCACCTTATGAAATTCTTTTTTCATAAATAATTTTGTCTGTTAATTCATTTCATTTTTTATCTTTATTACAAATAATAGTAAAACAACAAAAATTGTTTTTTTTTTTAATTTTTCTACTTTGGGCCATCGAATACATAACGCCTCTTCAATGTCATCTTTCGGACGACATCGTAATGTAAGGTGTCCCAAATAACGATAATTTCAAAACCGGACAAACCTGTAGAAGATATATTTTCGTATAGACCTATCCTTTTGCCGAATCTCTCGGAGATTTTTGAGAGCCTCTTCCTCGGACGAATTAGATCTATTTTAATAGAAGTGGTTGTTATTTTTGACCACCAATTAGGTTTCCGGAGTGGGCACTCCAGCATTGAACAAATTCATAGAATTGTTGATGTCATAAACGGTTGTTTAGAAAGGAAAAAAGACTACTCGGGGGTTTGTTTAGATATCAAACAGGTTTGTGATAAGATATGGTTGCCTGGTCTGCTGTATTAGCTTAAAATGAGCCTGCCTTAGCCATATTATCAGATTTTACGCAACTACCTTAATGTACGGTTCTCATAGGTTAAATATAGCCGAGTGTTATCAGGCTTTTATTGATACCAATTCGGGGATACAGTAGTAGAGTCGGAGAAACTGCAATCAGATTTATCATCAGTGTTAGTTAGACCTTCTTAGTAAATTGCTAGCTAAATGGATGATACATATTAATAATACAAAGTCGATTTATGCTGTGACGTTTGCGATGAGAAGGTGAGTCTGCCTAGATGGAGTTCACATCCCTCATTCGGACGACGTACGATACATAGGACTTCATTTACAACAACAGTTGTAATTATTTGATAGTGTTTTGTAAAAAGAAGAACTAAGGTCGCTTGGTTATATATTCAAGCATACTTATACAACAACAGTTGTATTTAGGAATTTTATTCGAATATTATAATCTGTATTAATAAACAGTTACGTATTTGTTCATTTTTTTTTATTAAATTATTTAATTTTCTGAGTAGTTCTAAAGTTACGCTTAATTATAGCAATCTTTTATATGACTAGAAATAGAGTGAGGATGAATATTTAGCACGTAACCTAAAATGTTCATTAAAACCTTGAGTACTCTGATTCACAGAAATGCAACTCCACAACAAATATCAACGATATGACAGAAAAACTTTATTACAAAATAAATGGTTTCATTCACTTATTTCTTTACTTTATTTCATTATTTTATTTCTTTTTTATCAATTTCCTTGTTAATTTTTACTCCATTGTTGTAACTTCACATCTTTTTTTCTATGTCCTAGTTTCTTCTTTTTTTATGTTTTAATAATTTCTATTTTGAAATTCTTTACTGTTTTTCTTTTATCTTAGAATAAAATTAATCCTAAATGCTTGAATACATAACCAACCGATCTTAGTTCTTTTTACAAAATACTATCAAATAATTACACCATCTTTTTACAAGATACTCTACAAATAATGCTTATACAATATTTTTTTAGTTAAATATTATTTCATAAAACATTATTCGGAAACAGAGGAAAAATTTTAGTCTTTCTTTTGTTTTAAATTTCACCGAAATAAACTACTACATTATAAATAAAGATTTTTAGGAATTCCTCCTTTTATATTTATTTTTTATGCATGTATTGAACCGTCTTTAACCTACATAATACTGAAAAAGTTTATATCAAAATTTTACTAAAAATTTCTAATTAGTAAAGGCCTTTCTTAGTATATAATTTCTTGTAAAATAATTATTTATTATTAATTTTATATTCATATTTGTAGTTTTCATTCGTTTTATCATAACATACTTTCTTCTTTTAATATTTAGCTAGTAACCAAACCATTAAAAAATGTATCATCCAGAAATTAATGAGGTATATTTCCAGACGTTTTACTCATTAAAAATATTACTTTTAATAATCTGATGAAATGTATTCAAAAAATAATATGGTATGGCATAAGTTACTTAAATGTTAACTGGATAAACTGAATTATCCTTGCAAATATTTAAATAATTAAAGTTTAAAAATAATAGTTATTAAAAATGAATGAGTTTTTTTTTTTACTTTATATATATATTTTTTTTTATAAATAATAAGGCGGACAGATCTTAATGGATATCATAAATAAAGTGGTGGAACACCCCTCTTTCTTAACCCCTTTCCTTAAATGACACTTTTATTTTCTTCCTGGAATAATACAGCACTAAAACAAAGAATTTATCACCGCTAACCCTCCAATGAGTAATGTTTCCCTCAGTAGGTCTGTACCCAAGTGTAAGGTACTTATACTACTACTGAGTTACGCTCATAAACCAGCTTAATTTTATATTAATATAAAGAAATATATAATTTTCGGTTACATTCATACTGCTGTTTTCTTTTTCTTATAATTCTATGGAATGCTTCAGTCCTGTTATAATTTAATTCGATATAATTTATCATTTCTTTCTTTTATTAATATAATTCTATTAATCTACGTACAAATTTTGTTGTTTTAACTAGGTTACACAGTTAAGATATTTATATAAATAGATTATTCTTGTTTTTCAAAAGTCTTTTCTCCATTCATCCTTATAATTTATCATTCGTTTGTTTTTCTTCAAACTCTTCGCATCAGTATTCTCCATACAGTTTCTGTTTATTGTTTTACCTTTTTTTTTACTTGTACAGTTCCATATAACTTGGTTTTTAATATATAGTATGTCAATTGATATAATTATGATAGAATACAGCCATTTATATTTATACTATATCCGGTTTATATTTTCTCGTTAACTCAAATCAAAGTTAAGTACTGAATTCTAGTCTCTTGTGTTTCCTGCAATCAAGAAATCTTTATGCTACCTAAAATGATACGCAAGTTATAGCCAAAAATTCTAATGACATCCTCAAAAATGTTTTCCTCAATGATAATAGTACTACACTTTTTAATTGGAGTAAGGAGTAAAACGATTCTCCCTTGAGTTCTTATCTAACCAAATAAACTTTTGTATGACAGTATGTCAAAACCACCAAAATTCATATAATATTCTACTATCAAAGTTACACCTTTATTCTACTCACGATAGTTACTAAGTGTGTAATAAACATCCCTACTCACAGAGGAAGAAACTTTGTTTAAGATGAGTTTACTACAAATTATTTAAGATTGAGGACATAAGAAGAATACAAATAGATAACGTAAAGTAACAAATTAAAAAAAAAGAAAATAATGAATAAAGGTTTGCAAACAATGATATTCTTGAAACCTTTGTTTGTAATAAGATTGAAATAAAAATTATTTGATCTCTCAGTCTTGATTGATGATAAATGTTCAAAGTTAATTGCAAAAACATTATAATTGATTATAAGTGTTCAACTATTCATGTTATATGCTGTATTTCTAAGAGTAGTTTTGTTTTAGGTGTATTAAAAAAATAATTGTTAAGCAGTCGGGAAATTTGTACCTTTTGACGATTTTACAGCGATAAATCTATTATCAGTAATAAGTTAATCGATCTAACATTGTATCACTCTTCAGGGCCATCAAAATTCAAACAATTTTTTTTTCAACTGTAATTGAATCAAAAACGTTAATTCAACTTAATTATTTAACCCATCTTAAGTTTTTCATGCTATCATATGTCTAGCATTCATATACCAAAACTAACCCATTAAAATTAACTCACCTACTTTAAAAAACTTGTAATTATACTAAAACAGATAATGGTTAAATTCGAACTGCTAAATGAATTTAAACACTTTTGTTTTTTTCAGCTTAGAAATCATTTAAAGTTTTTATAGCTAAATAACTTGATTTTCTCTTCTTGTAATCTAGATATGTTTGTCCAAGCAGTAGTAACTATACATTTGAGGAGATTCTACCCCAAGTATTACTATATTACAGAAAACGATCTAAATTCCGATTTGGTACGTACTGATGTATCACAAATACATTGCTATGAAGTCCACTCCCGAACTATGCTCCTGACAGAGCTTTGCCGTAATTAAACAAATTTAACAAAGTAATGAATATTAAATGTATTGTTCTACTGTCTCTTTTTACATAAAATGTTTAATCAACTGCAATATTTTATGATAAAAATTCAAATTTTTACCGTTTACTTTGATATTTAAGCCAGTTTGATATAAAAAAAAAAAGAATTTATGTTACAAAATTATAAAAATTGATCGCTGGTAATGTGTTCGTATTCATGCGACTGAGAAGTTATGACGTATTTGTACTAAAAACATAATCGTGAACTCCTGAAAAACTGTGAAGTGTTAAAAGAATGGTCAATTTTTTCTCGAAGTTGTAGTTTTATTTGCGTCTTCTAAATAATTTAAAAATTGTTTAGTGTTATTTAATAATAATAAATAATAATTATTGAAACTTGTACTATATGCTTACCAACGTTTGTATTTACTAATACGAAAGTAATACATAGTTTGCTTTGAATTTTCGATGTTGGTATTAATTCTACAATATTTTCTCACAAAATTTGGGATACAGTGAAATTGAGGGTACATTATTTTTATATTCGAAATAAAAAATTTTCTTTTTTTAGGACATTATTAAAAAAAAAATTATTCTGTTCTGGAATCTTCCTTCCTGTTTTAAAATGTTTTCCCGGTATGCATTGGATTCGAAATATATATCTTGTAAGCGCATTCGCACAGTTTCTAAATTGCGGCTTTATATTACATAATATGAAAGTATACTTTATACCAGAATGTGAAAATGTTTTACAGACAGAAGTGATTCTCTTCGTCTAGCAACTGTCGCGCAATTAGCCTCTCGGTGACTAATTACCGACTAAGCTCCCGCCAGAGCTTTGCCCTAATTAAACAAAGTTTCCCTTCACTCGGTATGAATGTTACATCCTACTGTATTGTTCTGCTGTCTCTTTTCACATAAATTTCAACCGCCAGGTTATTTCATAACGGTATTCACGCAAAACACATCATTCAGCCGTTCTCACTACCGCGTCGGTTATAAATATGTTATTACTTGTCGGTGAAATTGGATATAATAAATGGAATACGTATAAGTTTGCAAATACAGTACACGCGCCTGCACAATAACAAGCATACGCAATGTGCGAAAACACAAATATTGTTCACCGTCTTCTAATTGTCTAAACGCTTCTAGTAAATAGGTCTAATTTTTAAAACAAAAAGTTAAAGTGCTGGAAGATTATTAATATTAAATAAATTAAATTTAAAGTGAATAATTTTTTTGAAAATTGGAATAGAAGTATTTTCGGATATTTCAACAAACTGCTACAAAACTTAAACAGGTATATATTATTGATATGCAGTTGGGAGAAGTACTCTGTTTAAATTGAAATGTGAGAGGGGTAAAGCGCACAGCGCACAGCGCATGCGCTAGCCATACATAAGTAGCATCCTTCTAACGTTGGTTTGGATATGTGACTCCACAGTCTCTACGAAGCTAGAGTACCAGAACAACGGAGTAAGAAAAAGATAGTAATTTATTTGTTCTTATAGATACTACCTATCAAGAGTGTTATAGAGCAGTTTGTAATTTTATCTCTACTCGTGGTAGTAAACACTCTTCCATTCAGTCAAAAAACCTTTGATCCCTTCAATTCTGTGGTCAATTAAATACTACATAAATCGATGTTGACATGATGAAGCTTTTATTTGGTTGAAAAAAAAACAAGTACAACTGTGGATTGTTTTCAAAAATTTGTGATTAATACCACAACCAAGTAGACATTAATGTATTACACTCAATTGGAACCCGGTTACAAATAATAATTGAGTTTGAATTCCGAATAGATATCGGAATGATTTAAAAAATTTCTTTCGAAAGATGTCCTTCACAAGTTTTACAAGTCTTTGAATTCCGAAGTTCAAAAGTCTGTTTTTTAAAAATAAATTAACCCAATGAAACTGAAGGAAGAATAAAAATAAAATAATAAAAAAAATTTAGAAAAATTCTTAGAGTATTTTTAATTATATTTTACGTATTTTTACATTAGTTAGTGTACAATTTCACTGAAACAATCATGTAGGCATGTATCAGTGTAATAATAAAAATAAAGCTTGAAATTTGATTTGCTTCTAACTGCATTTACTTCTGCAAGTATAATTTTTACAGGAGATGAGCTCCGTTACATAAATTTTGTTGATGGATTATTAGAATATTTAATTCTACACAATTGATTAACATTAAGAAAATTTGTCATGGCATTTAAGAAAAATTATGCAAAGCATTTATATACAATTTATAAAAAAATCGCATGTGGACAATGACTTCCTTGTACGCCTATTAAATTACATTTACACATTTTTTTTTTTTTTAATGAGATGTACATAAAATTTATTTCATTAATAATGTTTGGTATTGTTTCATGTATATATATTTTTTGTTATTACTGAATTATTATTTGTTGTAAAACTTTTTTTACAAGAGGTTAATAATTACTAATAAATCAATATATTTAAATTTAAAAAAAAAGTTAAAAAAATAAAAAGGAAATGAAGTCGGATTTTCCTTTCCCTTGTAAGATTCAAATATCTCATTAATTAAAACTTTATTTGGCTGTAACTGTGGAACCAATGAAAATAAGTACCACTTATTATATATCGTTGAAAAGCTCTCAATGAGGGCTTATTACTTCACTTAAGAAAAATTCCAAAATCCAGATTGTTTTGGATCTTTTGGTTCAATCGATTGCAATCAAAAGGGGAGGTGCACAACTAGATGTTACAACAATAATAAATCCAACATTTCAACATCATACGACTAATCGTTTCTGAGTTATGCATGATACATGCGTACGTACAGAAATCACGCCGAAACTAGTCAAAATGGATTCAGGGATTGTCAAAATGGAAATTTCGTTGAAATCTGAAAATCAAAATTTTTCACGATCACAATACTTCCTTTACTTCGTACAAGAAAGTAATAAATTATAATTTTTCTTTGCAAATAAAAGAATTAGTAAAACCAATAAACTCTTTTGCAGTGTGGAAACTCATACAAGTAGAATAATGTTGTTGGGAGAAAGAGAATTAAATACTGCCAAAAATCTCATGAAACATGAGAAATATTGCAATAGTTTAGTATGTTTCCTAGTTAATCTTTATCAACTTGTTTTCAATCATTGTTTAGTAATATTTAGTGAGAAGTAATGAGATTAATAAATAAAACTAGATATTCAGTGAGCGTTATAATGTTTATACACATTATAACGCTCACGGAAACCGGTAATTTTCTTGATCGTTGGTCAAGTTATATTCTATATTAATAAAATAAAAAGGAAATAGATTATATATTGCGTTACTTTTATTGTTCGTCTCAGAAAATACTTCTCTGTAATTATTTAACCAGTAATATCTAATTTAAATTTAATCCACTTGAATTAAAAAAGGTGCTGTTTAAATAAATTTTATTGTGAATAATTTGAAAGTACGATCCTTACATATTTTCATATTTGTCGTAAAAAGAAATTTTTACCGCGCTAAGAATAATTTTTTCATCAAGTTAAAAGACGGACTTCGCTAAAAACATCGTATACGTTGATGTGATGAGGGGACCATTACAGTGTGTATTGTATACGTTTCTCCTTTTGCTCCCTTACTTGGCTAAAATACACTACAGTTATCTCTTTCTCCCTATCACACACCTCCTTTCTTTTCTCTCGCTCTCAGTCATTCCCTTTCGTTCTCTCAAAGCTAAAGAACAAATACTGTTCTCGAGTCTCATACATATATGCACACATTGGACTCAGCTCCCCTATATGTAACACTGATCCCCACCTTTCTCTTCTGTTACGTTGTCTGCAATAATTATAACGCATCATAAAATGTGCAGCAATAAAACTGGTCCGTACGACAACTACTTTTTGAAAGTGTAATTTTCTAAGGGCCCAGCTGCGCAATAATCTACCTAAGGTGCATTGTAAAGCGGATTCCAGCGGCTTTAATGGTTCTGGACCGCAACTGCCACTATTTAATTGCCAGAGTTTTTTCTCGCAAAATTTATTGCCCACAATTCCAGATTTAAAAGCACACATAATACGATCTTCATACACAAATTGCTCTGAACTTGGCTTTAACATAGAATAATCTCATCGCTTGAGATTGTTTTCATCTAATATCTCCATTCGTCTTCATTTTTATTTAGTAAAACTTTATATGTGCATTAATTAAATTTATATTTTAGTGTTACTTTTACCTTTTAAACAAAATACGTAAATTAATATTATTTTAATCAATTCTAGTTCATTCAAATCACACAGTTATAACTTCAGGGATTTATATTTATTGTAATATTTTGAATTGACAAACAATGCCTTTAAAAGTATGCCAAAACTTGCTTCACTAAGTTTATATTTGATTGTATGATATTCCAAAGTTATTATTATATTTTTTTAAGAAAAATTTCTTAAAAGTGAATTTAGACACAGCTATAAATATTATCCTTAGAAGATAAGATACACTATATTACTCCTGCAGAACATAAAGATCTACTAGGTATTTAGGTAAATCGAATAATATAGTGGAAAAAGAAAGTTTGTTTTATTTAACTAATAAAAGTTTTAAAAAGTTGTATGTTAGAAGGTTTTAAACCATTTTCATTGTTTTATTTCATATATTTGGATACTATTCTTCCTTTAACACAAAAATACGTGAAAAAAATAAACGTTTCATTAGTCTTCCTATATTACTCCTTCTTCTATACAAGTATTCTCTCAACGTGCGTTTTCTTAAATTTTATTTTTTAAACCGCATGTACTCGTTAAAATAACGTGTGGATATTTTAATTTCCTCATATCATTTTTATGATATCTACACCAGCTTTTACAACATTTAACGTAATTAAAAAAAAAAAAATTATATGTATAAATTTTTCTTTTCGCTTTAGAGAAGAAGGAATTACAGTTTGTTTTTTTTTCAAATTATAATTGATGTATTATGAAATATACGAGAATACATAACAATTTAAAATAATTTTTAATAAATGGTAAAGACTCAAACTTTCCTCTCCATTAAATAATTAGAGAGTACGTATAATTAAATTTCAAATATCCAGCTACGCGTGTAACTCATGTGTTCGTTTAATTTAGTCTTAGTTTTATTTCAATTTCAATTTCTAATGAGCTTAATCATAGATCAGTGATACTCGCCATTAAGCAACGAACAGGTAATTCTTTTGCACCTTTTATATAATTTATCAATTCATGTCTTTTCATCAAGAGTGCATCTTCAAATAAATATATGTTTTTGTAAATAAGTTGTATTTAATATATTTATATAAAATAAATAATGAATATTTTATTTGTATTTTAGGTGGAAGAAGAATATCCGGCTTTCCAAAAGGGTAGTTAACGATCATAAGCAATTCTTTAACACCCAGATAAGATCTATGATGAATTGTTTCTACATATCACGGTACTTACCAACAAGGGTAAGTATTCTATTCCCAGGAAACCTAAAAAAAAAAATCAAGAGTAATGAAAAGGGGTGGATGGTAAGAAAGGTTTCGCAATTACTTTAAACCTAGAGTAATTTTCAAATGGGGTAAACACATTACACGTAGAATAGCCACATGTTTCCCTCCAAGTTCAAACAGCGGGCACCAACACTATCTTTTTCTTTGCAGGAGATAAACATTTTTATCTTCTGGTAAAAATGATGATGCTCATTTTTTGAATGGAATGAGCAATGATCAATTATTTTTCGTTTATCAGATTAAATATAATACAAAAAGAGTTGAATTATATTCAAAAATTAAGTAACTATTTTTTCTCTTCAGTCTTCTATAAACAACTTTTACCTACCCACAGAAGTAAATGGCAAAAATAACCAACTAAACTATTTTTTAGTCAGACACACTGAAAATTTAAAAAGTGATTGATTTTTAACAACATATTAGGTTTGGAAGTCGAACCAGATTGAAAACTTTTGAATTTTAAAGACTGTGGAAGAATACTTTTTTTCACCTACCCCTCCAGGCCGGATCCGTGAGAAAGTACTTGTATAATTACTTCATTACGAATTCATTTATAATGAAAGCGTAATGAAGTAATGAATTATAAACGTAAACCGTAATGCATTATCGAATGTACATCATCGAAAATATATATATATATATATATTGTCACCGAATGGCTTTGACGGCAAGTGGCACCTTAAAAACTTATGGTAGCCCTGAAAAGGAGGCTGTCTAAGGTTTTTGGGGTGATGGTCTTGAAAAGTGCCGTTTGTGTATTTTGCGAGGTAGCTCTAAGAAGGGTTGTTGGGTCCGGAAGCCGGTCTCCGGCAATGTCGGCAGTGTGTAGTCGGGGAGTTGCGGCTCGTCCGTTGGAACCGGACCGTGCTTCTCCTTAGCGGCAGTTGGGTCCCCACTACAGCGTGGAAGTGGTGGTCCCCACAGCCCCGCAGTGTCGGGTCGACATCGGTTGTCTTCACCGGCGCGGACGAGATGGTTCTCCCCGAGCTATCCCAGGCTGGACCGGTTCCTGCTGATTGACCTTCTTCTTCTTCTTCTTTAGGTAGTCGGTGACGAATTAATTCTCGCAGTACTGACACCGTCTTATGTAGGTGGCCGGAGCGTAGTGGAAGCCGTTGCGCTGTCAACTGGTTGGTGGGAAGTGGTACTTATGCAGGGATATAGGTATACTGTTATTCCGCTGACATCTGTGCAGCTATCATTGCCAAGCTGACATGAAGCTCGGCATGTATGTGGCAACAATGTTATATATACATACGTGTGAGTGTGTGTGTGTGTGTGTCTGTCTGTGTGTGTGTGTGTTTTTTTGGAGTGAAATAGGCCTAAACTCTCACGAGCGTATGTTTCGATTAAATATCAAATATAAGTATTAAACTGGCTCTAATTTTTTTAACTAAATGTTGACAAATTCTTAGATACAAATTTCATATTGCTGGAGTGAATTAAGAAAATTTTCAAGATTTTTCATGCTCAAAATCGATTCGTAAACATACCACTACAATGAAACTTAAAAAGGTTTGAATTTTAGGTCCTGGCTTTTCTCTTGAATTAGTGTTCAAACCTATTAGTGTGGATAATGGTTACGTTTCATGACAGATTAATTTCTCCTACAATGAACATCCTAAAAATCTCAACTCCAACTAAGAAAGTTCGCTTACTTCTAGTACTAAAAATTACACACTTTTATTTCTAATATCTTTATATTTCATGTTGAAGAAGATTTGAACAACCCTAATCTCCCCCCCACCCAAAAAAAAGAAGAATTCTACATACCATATAAATTATTTTACTATTTAAAAATAAAACACAAAACGATCGTCTTTAACAATATCAGGAACTAGTTTTCTCCTAAATCTGTATGAACAGAAAAATTGTATTCCAGTAAAAAAAATAATTTTTTTTTTTTTTTAATTTAAAGTTTGCTTTAAAAATAATGTAAGGCACAAATCGGCGAACGATTTATTAGTAATAAAAGCAAAATAACTAAGTCCACATGCAACAAACAAGTACTCAAAATTATTATTATATTAATTATAACTAAAAATGATCGTTTAGCTTTGAGAGAGTATAAAAATAACGGGTAAAAGAATGAAATATAACTAGCTTCAAAAATTTTTAATTTTCTAAAATTTAGGCAAAGAATAATTGACTGGGGCTGATCGGGGGAGACTAGACGAATACGAGCTTCAAAATCCCGGCGTGATTCCATTTCAGCCCGACCCATGAAGTCATTTTAGTACCACTATTTAAGTAGATGTTTCTATTTATTCATAAGTAACAGCTTTATCAGCTATTTTGATTCTAAATTTTATTTCATTTTCAGTTTTACAATCTTCACTTCTATTTTTTTTAACTTTTCAACAGATACCAGAAAGTATTTTTATATTTTTAAATAATAACTTAAGAATAGTATTTTTGTAAAAGAGTGAAATCGTCTGCGGTAAAAGGAAAATTTAAACAAAATATTTACAAAGTTAGACACGAAAGATTTTTTAAATTAGTTTATTGATTGTTAAATCCTGTTACAGTTACTGCCTAGGATATTATGAATAAAAACATGAACATTTTTTGTAATAAATTCGAGAATAGGGCATATATTATTTTAAAACTTTATTACTTTTCTTATCTTGATAGATCAAAAAGAATTGCACAGCAATAAGCTAGTTCTATGTATTGTTTATACATATACTCTAATACATTTTTATTAAATTATTTCAGTTTGTGATAAACTAATTCCAAAATAAGAAAAAGCGTAGAACTCAACTCTTTCGACTTTGCATGTCATTTATGAATGCGGTAGTAAAACATACCTCTCTGCGATAAGTAATTGTATTAAATTGTTATTCATAAATTCCTGTATAATTTTAATATTTTCTGTACTCTTATAAACAGGCAAATCAGCAATTCAGGATTTTTGTTTATATAGGCCTATTTATTTTTACGTCATTCTTAAAAATCACCATTAAAAATCTATCCTGAAACCTAATAATTATTTTCTGCAGCCTACAGAGAATTTTATGCGCATAAAATACAAAACATAATTAAATAATATAATTTATTAAATTAATCACTCAGGCTTTTGCATTTTTATGTATCATATGTGACCTACATAAG
This sequence comes from Lycorma delicatula, assembly GCF_047948215.1. NCBI lineage: Eukaryota > Metazoa > Arthropoda > Insecta > Hemiptera > Fulgoridae > Lycorma > Lycorma delicatula. Next base: position 178,732,660 of record NC_134457.1, read on the forward strand.
TCGTTTTAGAAAAATAAGAGAAGAAAGGAAATTTTCATTAAATTCAATCAGCATGTGTTTTCTCGTTTAAGATCTATAAATGAATTTCATTGAAATTGCTTGATGTATATAATCCTTCATGTACAGTGTATATTCTTCATATGTTTCATAGCATAATTTTCTTTTTAATAATATTTGTAAGGTCTAAATTTACTATAACGATTAAATTTTAACGAAAAGTTACATCTTCATATACTTGCTCTGAGGTAGTCCCTCGCATCATGTTCGTTTCCATTCACTTCCAAATTTTTCCAGCTTAACTTTTGGATAAGCTGATAATTATCATTTTCACTCCGAATGTATACAATTTTTTTATCATTTTTGGATTATTTTCTTTGTAACTTGTTATCTCTCAGTACTTTTTAATCAACTTCTCCTCGCATAATGTGTCAGCCAATTAATTTTCCTATCTTGAATTATTATGATTAATCTTTTATTCTTCTTCAATTTCTTTGCTATTCCTTCATTTTTCATTCCATCTAAACTTCTACCTTCTTCATATTCACATTTCTACAAAATGCCTTCAACGGTACTTTTTTCTTTTTCTTTGTGTCCATTTTTCAAGTTAGTAGAGAAAGATACTGCAGACATAACACTTCGTAAGAAATTTCCTTAAGCAAACCCCATCTTACAGTAGGTGCGAACCTAAGTATCTGTACTACATTACTTGTTCAATTATTCCTTTCTATGTAGACGATCATTGTTTAATATCTTCTCTCCTCTAAACATTTTTATCATTATTTCTTATTCTTTAATAATGATAACGAATTTTTAAATTATGTTTTCTTCCACATCACAAAAAATGTACTGTAAGATCTATAAACCTTACTTTCTTTCCTCTGTTGCTAAACTTATTATCGTCTTCCACAACATACATGTCTATTTATCTTCAACATGCATATTGGACATTATAGGCAAAAACTTTACCTTATTCCTCTTGCTTAATGAAATCATTCAGTTTGTGTATACACTATTTTTATATCTATTTTATGATTTAGCCACAATTTTTTAATTAATCTTTTGTCTTTACTTTTTAAATTTACTTTTTAATTTTTGTATTAGTTTACCCACTTTTTTCGATATAGTTTGATAAGATCATTTATTACAGAACTATAATTCAAAGAACAATTTAATTTAATTATAAATTAAACAAAAAAAGGTAATTTTATAAATTTAATAAAAAAATTATTTATTTCATCTCTAACTTCCGGAACGTCTGCTAGAATAACATCTTGAAGATAAAGATCTGAAAGAAGGGAAATAACTACACTCTTCAAATTGACGATTTTTTTATAAACCGATCCTGTAAATATATCGTAAAATTTAAATAATCCTGGATACAATCAAAATCTCTTTCTGTAATAGTAACTTAAAACTGCCATAACTTCTTTGCTTATGGTGGTGGAAAGAGAGTATTAATAGTATATAATAAGTATTAATCTTTATGACACTTTTCATCATTACTGTAATAGTTTTGGTGTTTTTCATGTGCTTAATGTTACTTAATGTACTGCACGATTTAAGATTCTCACATGTACCAAAAAAATGATATATCAGATTGTATTGTTTTGAGGGTTTTTTATACCTCATGAAATAAAATATTCTTCCTGTCCTTAATTATATTTCTAAGGTTGATCATACAAGTGTTCAGAGTAAAAGACTTAATTGAAAGCAGAAAAAAATTGTTGGAAGAGTTTCAAAGTTTGCAGTTTTGTTGTAACTGTATATACAAGTAATTAAAATAAAATAATATTTAAAACGTTTATATTTTTAACTAATTCTTTAGAGTAACTAAATAATCTCACGATGGTTTGATTTTATCTTATCAATGTTCCATTGTTATCGTATAAAAAGCCTAATAACAAAGAAATACATAGAACAAGCTTAACAGCAAGATTTTAATTTATTCTAATAATAGCGAGTATGAAAAAAAAATATCAGGATTTTAATTTATTATAACATCTCTTGGATGAGATGTAAAATGTTAATTTAAGACTAAAATCAAAGAGAAAAATGGACAGTTTTGTTCCGCTCGTAGTCGTAGACCGATTCCCTATCTTTCCACTTAACAACACCATTAGTAAATATAGCAACTCCTGAGCGGAACGCCTTTTGTGTTTTGCAGTTTGCTGAATGTGAACCTGTAGTTCATTCAACATCCGTTCCGATAGAAAATTTAATTATGATTCTTCAAGTGACAATAATACTTCGGCGATGGGATAATCGGTTTGAAAGAGACAACTGAAGGTGTCTGCAGAAAATGTCGAACGTGTCATGGAGCCTTACCTGTATAGTCCTAAAATATATTTTAGGAAGGCCAGGCACAAACTAGCAGTGCAGGTGATAACAGTGGGGCGTGTTTCAAGAAAACGCTTGCATATGCTTCTATAACGTTTAACTGTTCTGGCATTGACGTCTAGCGACTAATTTGTGCGTGCCGACTTCGCAAATGAAATGCTGCAGCATGAAGATGACGACTTTCTTGATCGTATCTGGAAGTCAGAAAACCCCCATAAACTCCTAAAAAGCGAAAGGAACTCCGGAACGAAAGTGTATCGGGGAATATTTTATCCCCCAATTCATCGCAAAGCCTGGACATCGGTTCCTTGCTGCTGGGTCTTTCTAATTTTCTGGCTGCTATATAATTTTTAGTAACGGTTGTATAATTGGTTTTACTTTAAAAAGGCGTTCTTAAAGATTAGTTTTCTTTACAACATTCCGAAGGCAAGTTTACGGGGCGTCCTTTTTCGCTGAAGCTAGCGTAGCAGCGGTTGGTTATTTGGATATAATGCGTATCTGTTTTTTTCCTCTAACTGCAGTGTAAATCGTAGGACTTTATTTGGCAACAAGATTGCGCCTCCTCAATTGTATAACTATGTACGAGATCAGTTGAATGACGATTTCCCCGACCGCTGGATCGGCCGGAAATGGGGACCCGATTACACATTTTGTTTGCGGTGGCCTCCAAGTCACCCGATTTTGACCATGTGTTTTTTCCTTCGTTATTTTATAAAGAATCTTGTGTATGTGCCTCCGCTTTCTACTGATCTACCCGAATTGTGGCATAGGTTTATAGCGGCTATCGATTCCAATTACTTCAGACATGCTGGTTAAATTATGGGATGAGCTCTCCTATCGGTTGAAAGTGTGCCACGTGACAAAAGGTTTTGAACACGTGTTCATATTGAACAGTTGTAGAGAAAAACTCTAAGAGTTACTCTTTCATTTTATCTGTAATTCATTACTGAAAGTCAAAGTTAAGAGATATTAAATAGTTTTAAATTCCAAGATTCTTTTTTATACATCAGTTAGTTTTCTTCATTTAGAGAATTATTTTATATAATATGTACACGGTAACCGTTTTCTTTTTTCGTTAAAATATATTTTTATTCTAATTAAATCTTTTTAAAAAAATAAATAATATATGTTCTAACTATTATTATTTTCATTTTATAAAAAACTCTTAGTGTTTGGTTTTAGGGAGAATCTATTAGACATCCATCATCTATTATCTATTTTATGCACCAGATTTTAATTTGTTAATAATCAATTTTCTTTTCAAGACTAATAATAAAAGCCTCTCTCATTAACTTCATTATGTAAGTATATCTCTTCTGATAATAGCGTATTTTACAGCAATTTGTACGTTAAATATGTACTAAAAAAATAATAATAAACCGCAGGATCCCAATAAGTTCCAGGCATGGGGCCAGCAATGAAGGTACGGATGGATACAAGATACAAAGGGTGCTATGATAATACCGTAAGGTGGGCCCGATATCCCATGTTGTAGAGGGAAAGGGGGTTTAGTGGGTAAACCCGCAAGGAAGAGTCCCACACTGCTATGGGGTACGAGACCACATGGTGCCTATAAAAGTCCCCCTCCTCCGACGAAAAAAAAAAATGTTAACTGGATATAAATTAATATCTATAATATTAATACACACACAAATTAATTTATAATTATTATTTCCAACTTCCGTGACGAAGTGGTTCTTTTCCTTTTTTCGGCAACTTCTAGGATCGTATCCCGGTTAGGCTTCACATATTTCATACACTACAATATTCATTTAACATCAAGAAACTGTAACTGGGCCAACTGGTTTTTTTCCTATACTGAATAAATAAATTAATAATTACTTAACTAAAGATCGTTTGCTATCTATGTTACGATGTATTTATTCGTATATCTTTTTCGAGTTGATGTGCTCACCAATTCTAGATTAATGAAATAGCATCTATACTTTTTCCTAGTGTGCGCTACTGACAAGTGTTTCAAATTTCCTATTTTTTTTTTTTTTTCAAAAATATATTGTTTTACAAAACGGATTTTTTTTGTGAAAAATTCATTAAACCAACTATAATATACATTTTCTATTATTATTTTTATTTTTTAGAAAGGTGGGTTTTTAAAGCCTTTTTCCCAAGAATAATTCCCGGTGCAGCCAGATTAATAATTAATCCAAAATAAATTATTTTTTGTAGTATTGCTTGATATTTATCGTGAAATAATAAAAATACTGTTTTAAGGCAGAAATTATTAGTCTTAAAATGATATTATTTGTAATTTTGATTATAATAAATTATACAATTATTTGTTCAAATAGTAATTATGATAAAGCTTAAAATTATAATATGTAATAAACGAAATACAATAATGGGTTATTATTAGTTTTAATGAATTAAGTAATTATTCAATTTTTTTTAGGTTTCTAACCAATAATTTATAAAATATCTTAACGATTATTTTTGTAATGTTTATTAACTATTCAGTTAATCATATATATATATATATATATATATATATATATACAGATATATGATTATTTGATTTTTAAGATGAAAAATATAGCGAAGAAAGTTACAATTTAAAAAGCAAAGAATCATAAATATGCCGTTCATACGTAAAGTAAATGCGGAACGGAGCGTACAGTAAGTGCGTAAAGTAATAGACTGATTTAAAAGTAATTGGAATGATGAACTAGCAGCATTAATATATTAAATTTCTAGATATTAGGTACAGAATATATGCTATAATTAGACGCTAAGCAAAAGCTACAAGAAAAAGAGAACAAACAAAGAAAACTGTCTTTTCGTTTCCAACTCCCTTACTGTCTGGCAGTCAGAAATGCACTGATTTTGAGAGTACAACAGACTAGATACGTTTGATTAACGAGTAGACCCTACTACACACAAGCATCAAATCAACCTCTCACCACTCTGACTCGCTTCATAAGCGCAAATAGTTTGGGAGATTTTTGAGCGGCAAATTTTATACGTTTTTTTTTAATTGAAAAAAGTATTCGTTTTAAAAATATTTTGTTTTAGATTTTTTTTTAAATATGTTTTTTATTTTATATTCGCATTTGAAAAATATTTATACAGAAGGTACAGACAAACGTATTCACAGCTGTCAATCATCCAGCTTTAAATATTAAGGCAATTACGTTTTAAGTAAATGGTACTTTCCTCATACCTAAAAACGTGAAGAAAATTCAATTTCATCCCTTAGTTCCACAGTGGGACCGAAAGTAATATCATACTTTTCTTTGAAAAGTCGGTAAAAATTTTAACAAATATTATTAATTTTCTAAAAAATTGTTTGATTTTTCATAAAGATGTAACTTCATACCGTACACTCATAAATATAAAAGAAATATTAGTGAATAATATTAAATACTATAATTCCATTATTATAACACTTATTGAATTATGTAGTTGTTTATTTACAGATTATATTTATATAGGTTAAAATACATTAATATAAAGGTATTGTTTATAAAAGTGTTATTTTATATTGCTATAATGTACGTTACTGATGTATTGTAGATTATTTTGTATGTGTTAAAAATTACTTAGATTAATAAAAACTGAATAGATATCCATATCATAGGTTTAAAGTATTTGTAAACAGACTTAGAAATAAATAAAATGTAATATTTGATGGGATTTAAAAAAAAAAAACGAAAAAGAACGATCTATATTTGAAAAGGATGTAGATAAAAAATAACAAGAAACGCTCAGGTAATTGGAATTCATACTCGCGAAAACAGTCCTTGCAAACTGTTATATTTTGTTGCGTAAGATCTGAACGGGAAAGTATAAGATAATGTTTAGGAGGTAAGAACACACAAAACGTGATCTAACATAATATACATGCATACACCTAAATATCATAAGTTATATAACGGATATAAAATACTTAAACCATTACTAATATAAATTTTTTCATACATATTACATTATCTAATAAGAATTTAATTTAGCTTGAAAGAAATGCTGACCGTATAAAATCAAATACGTTTACCCATTTGTTTTAATTGAAAAAACTATTCGTTTTACCAAAATTTTTATTTATTAGTGATTGTTTTTTAAAATATCTTTTTATTTTGTATTCTTATTGGAAGAGTATCCTTACAGAGGTGACGTCAATCATCCATTTTCCCAAAAATTAATGTATATATATATATATATTTACTTGGACTACTGAACCCCTGTGAAATAACGAAAATTTCAAAAGTTATTATTGGCGCCTAATAGATCTTACTTTTTTAATTTCCCTGCATCAATTTATTCATCGCTTCAATTAGGTGACTTTATAGTCTGGCCGTACAGAGTGCTCTTCTATTCCATTATTAAGTCACAAGCCGCTGGGTCTGTGACAACTTTATGTTAATTCAAATAGATCTTATTTACTTATTGTTCTATGAACAGATTGTAAAGTTGTTGTCATATAAAAAAATTTATTTATTTCATTTGGTTCGGTTATTCAATACTGGCGGAATATAATTCCAGTCAGGTCATAAATACTGAATCATGATTTTTTAATAAATTGGGAGAAGGATTGAATTGAATTTAAATAAATTGAAATAATGATTTAATGTTATTCATTAAAAATAATAATAATTTATTTAAAATCTTAACAGTTAAAGTACATGTAGCCTAGTACAAGATGGAATAACATCCCTATTTGATAAATCTAATCCAATTATTTTTTATGCTGATGTTTTGTTTTTTTATTGTATTGAAAAGTGATTTTACTGTAGGTTCCTAAAAACAGTTTTTGTTTAATAAATAATGGTAATAAATTTATTAAGTAAAAGTTTATCTTCATTGACACAATTAACTTCAAATCAATATGTTTTTAGATTAAAACCATTAATTTCATTCATTAAATTAATTTTTCTCGTATAATTTATCATACGTTATCTATTACTTGTAATGAACCTCTAAAGAAATAAATTTTTTAAGTTGATAAATGAAGAGAATAATTAGCATCGGGTAACAATCAGATTTTTTTGTCTCAAATTAAAATTTGTAATCGTTTACAATTTTAAAGAAACCATAAATAAATATGATCACATAAATATCACATCTAGAGAGACTTCCATTGTAGCTTTTCAAAAATTAAATACTAATATTATTTATAGAACACTCAATGTAAGTACACACATAAAGTTAAGTCAGAGAACAATACAATTGATAGCTCAACACAAAACAAAAACAATCAAAGGATTAATAAACAAAAAAAAAACGATGAAACACTGATAGAAAACAATGAAAATAAAACTAAAATTAATAACGAAAAAATAATAACTAAAATTGAACGAAGTGAAATAATGAATTGATCGGTAACACTTAGTTGACTTCTTTAGATTAGGGCTTTGAAATTTATAAAAATACAAAGAACATTTTACGGAATTGGTATTTGTGTGTATATCTTCAGATATAAGAGAATCTCCATGAAAGTAATCTAAATTGCAAATTATTAAATAAAATTTCTAATCTGTAATATGAGTTTATAGTTTCAAGTAATATAATCGTTTTTATTTTTTTTTTTTAGCATACAATATGATCAGATTTTTGGAAAACAGTATTTTCTTACCCAATTTTGGTTGGTAAATATTACTTCGATTTATTGTAAATTCTTCAATCTTTAAAATAAAGAATATTGTTTAATTTTCTTTATATATTCACAAATAATTAATTCCACCTTAAGTATTTTACTAAAACTGTTTTTATAATATAAAACATATTTGTGCCTACATAGATATAAGCCAAGTAAATTAAAATTTTACAACTTATAATTTACAATAAATTTGTTTTAATTTAGTCTATTACTAGAATACATTGTGCATTTTTTAACAATGCTTTGATGGATTAATTGTGCAACAAGTTCTATTCTAGACGGTACACCTCCTATTACTAATCCAGTGCATTATCAATTAATTACATTATTGCTCACATGTGCGTATTCCCACACTGTAGCACAAAAGCACTTGTTATGCACTATTTTTAAGGTTCATATTGTCGTACAAGTACAAAATCTATAGTTCAATGGATTGTAATATATTCATCATTAATGAATATTTTTCATTCTTATTAGATTAATGCATTCCTTCATTAAATAGGTCAAAAGAATTAATTTTTCTCATCTTTCTTATCCATATAGAACTATCATCATCGCTCTTTTTTTGTTTTATTAAAATGTTATTTTTTGTGTGTTTATGTGGAAAAACGCGTGTGTTATTAAACTACTAATTAAAATGCTATTATAAATAAAATTAAAATAATATTAAAAATAACCTAATAAAAAATTATAGGTATAATTAAAAAAGTTATAGTAAAATAACATTTAAAATGTTTTTTATTTTTAAAAAAATTAACTCTAAACAGCAAACAGATCGCTAACTGCACCTGTTACGTTCCTGTTTTATGTGTCAACGAATGTTACGATGGTTAAATAAATTAAATAACTATTTAATAATAATTCCTAAATAAAAGTTTTTCCTGTTTCTTCATTAATAATGTAATATTTAAAAAAAGTAAATTATTGATTTATCAATTTTTGTTTACTTTTTTTATATAATCCGTGAATTTTTATTATAGGACATATTTCATATTAATTTTATATTTTAAAAATAATCATCAGGTAATTATTGCACCTTTTAGTATATTTTCAATAACAAAAATTAAACTAAAAAAGTATACGTTAAAGTTTATATAAATCTAACTCTGAAGATTATCTTGAAAATTTTCTCTTTGCTTATATTTCATAATTATTTGACAGATTTTCATGAACAAAACCGGCCGATTTTTTATTAGATTAGGCTAATTTATGTAAGTGATGAATCAACCGTGAATACTTGAACAATAAACTGTACTGCTACAACTATTTACTTGTAGACTGATTGTATTTTGACAGTTACTCTCATCTGAATTTGGTAGGTAAGTCCTTTGTTGTAACCAAAATACAAAGGACTAAAATAATCAGGAACAAAATCATTAAATCCGAATTACAAGCAACTGTAACTAGATTTGAGATAAGGATTCATAATATCATACAACAACCACAATAGAAGTTAATCAAATATTTCTTTACGCTCTAACGGAAACTACTTCATAAAATTAAATGCATCAATCATATATTTCCTTTTTAATTATATCAATGAATCACTGTCCTTTGACAGAGAATATTACATAAATAATTTATGAAATGTTGCAGACTGCTGTAACTTTTCTGATTAGGAAGATAATTTTATTTATACACTAATATTAGTATTATAAGAAAACTACTTGTTTATCTGTATTCCACCCTTTCCTTCAATTAAATTGAGAAATTTCATTCCGTCTGGTCATAACTTTTAATATAACATGTAGTACATTATAAAACCTTGCTGCTTCCTTAAACGGAGTAGAAGATCAGTTATACAGCATCAATATTATCATCGAAGAATTTAAAATCCAAATCATATTCAGTCCGATTAGAATTTATGATCTAATGAATTATAAAACCTCAGTTTGTTTTACACAAACATAAAATAGAATTTAAAAAAAAGTTTAAGTAAGAAAAATAACTCATCGAAAATATATATTTAGGGAGACGTTGTTTCTTGACTCTGAAATCTTTTTTTCCACTTGATGATATCACCAAATAAGTTTAAAGCTTGTGCGTTGGATAATGAAATGGAATTTGTAGCGTATGAAATATTCCATGGCTGATCGGGATTCGAACTGAAACCTCCGGATAAAAATATAGAGACGCTATCGCTCTACTACGGTTATTTATAATCTCAGTGATCAAACTTTAATATCCAGTATTTGTTGAACTTTATTCTGTAATGGTAAGGAAAGACCGCAGGAGTGGTTATTTCCCTTATTCAGGATAAACTAAATCTTTCAAAATTTCGGTCAATACGGAGTAAACATCTGTTTTTAAAAAAAATATGTATGCGTTAAAACAAAACATAATACTGTCCTACAGCAAAAAATAGGAACATTTAAACGATATTTTACAATCAAGTTGAATATACAATCAGGAAAGTTCTGACAAAAAATCATTGGTTCTGTTATGATAGCCAATAATCACAGTTGTTTTGATTTTCTAAAGCTGTTAACCTGTGAAAATTCAAGTAGTAATATTGTCTTTTTAAAAAGAATTCAAAACATCATTTGAATAATTTAAAACAACAGAGAAAATGTTGAAGTTTACTTTTATTTAGAATACATTTAAGTAATAAAGTGACAAAAAATGATTTTTTAAATAAATTTTTTATCTTAATGATAAAAACCGTAACCATATTAATAATTATAATTGTTGATCTTATACTAAACAAAACGGAAAAATATATTCGACTATTTATTATATTTATGCAAATTACCTTTATCCAGTTTGGCTTAAAGCATACTTTTAGATGGAAATACATTTATGATTTGTGATTAATAACAAATCTTTAATTTGTTAGTTTGCTGTTTTTTCTTTGTTTTGTTTTTTTTACGTATGAATAAATTACAGATAGGTATAAGCGTTATTAAATATTATTACGATTTGTTGCCTGCTCATATTGATGTATTCAACCGATGTAAAAGTTTAAAAAAGATTGCATATGTTCCTACTGTATAGCATGGTAAGATGTTTTCGAACACCTGCATCAGTTGTTTTGAGTTTTTATAATGTTTACTTCTCATCTGATTTTGATATGATTGGTCTTGGAAACAGCGAGTTTTTTAATTCATTTATTGCGGTAAAATTTCGCTAAGGATCTAACTAGTAATAAATGTATATTGTTGTATTGTGTGACTCCTATAAAGGAAAACGCTGTCATAAAAATAGCTTTTATAAGATAATAATACTTTGGTAAGTAACGTGTTTTTACTTATATATTTCGCACAGAAGGCTGGAAATAGACGTACCCATGGATTACTCTAAGTCTCTTAGAGAATAAGTCTCTTAGGGAATAAGTTTGTATCGTAATAAGTTATAAGGTTATGTTATCAGTTGTATAAATATCAGTGTTACTTGTTATCAGTAATCACTTGCTATCAGTAATATACTACGTATATTACTTGTTTACGTATATTAGAGTACAAAGCAGTTACAACAAAGTATGCAACTGTAGAGTAGATGTTATTTGGATAATCTTTATTTTGTAGTCGAGTTATCATATATAACAGTTTGTTTAAAGCATTAATTTTATTTTTTACTAAAGAACCCGGCAATACTTCGTTATTGTCAGAATAATGTTTACCACAGTTCAAACCTCACCATACTCATTACTTTATAAATCATAAAAAAATAATCTAAACATAAACAAATAGCCAAAACTTCTTTTAATAAATTTAATGTTGTTGAATATATTGAGAGATAACTTCTATATCGATTATTATTGTCCACATCGATCGTTTCAGACTTCCTCAGACAGTTATTATGTTATTAAATTATTATGTTATGGAATTCTTCTTTTTTTGTATTGGTGAGGAATCCATTTTACAGAGGCCATATGACAGTGACAGGGTTGCTAACAGGTTCCGGAAGATATTATTAAATGCGTATGTGTACCTGCGCACTACCGACTAAACCTACACCCTTGGCTACCCGCCCTTCCTGGAATTTCTTAAAGAAAATTTACTTCAGGTCGGACGATACGCCCACTCACACATTCAAACACCACAATGGCCAAACACATCACCGGCCAAACAATACACAGCAACAACAACATATTACACCAAGAAAACACATCCAACGACAGACAACACAAATCATGATCAATAAAATCAAAACAATACATATATATAACAAATCTAACAAAGAAAAGCTCAGACTGGTTCACATCAAACACCATATGAGCAAAGAACATAATTGTAGACAGTACATCAAAATATATCAAATCAAATCAAATCAGCTCCTTTCAGAGGTACAAAATCCCACGATCAACCCGACAGATCTTCTTTGTTCTGGAACATTCCAGAACAAAGAAAACTAGATAATACAATACATCAAAATAACATAATACACTAGCATAATATATCAAAGGAACACGTCAATCAGATCAATCATATATACAACAGAGACATCAAAATTATACAGGAGATATCTCAGTCACAAAAAAACGCACAGGAAGATCATAATAAAATGTAGCATCTATAAAAAGAATACATCTCCATACAAAATTCATTAAAGTGAAAATAGAAACGTACATGAAGAAATCAGCACACTACCGTCTTATCCAAAATATCACCCATTCTCCATCAGGCAGGACAGATGCTCTTTTTTCTTTTCTTTTTCTACTTCTACGGTCACCATCAGTTGCATGAAGCCTGTCACCACATGCGCCCTCCGGCGACGTGCTCTGTTTCGGATCTCTTCATAAACATGTAACATTGGCGTGACAGTTTTGGTGTAGTCCTCCACCGCCCTCCAATGTGCCTCGTCCTGCAGAAGTATCCTTTGCGTTTCGTCAGAGTGAAAGATATGTGTTCAGTTCAGCCTGCCCAGCATCTCATTTCGAGCATCAACAAATCTATGGGCTACAAAGAAGACGTGTGAAAGGGTTTTCTCCTTTTCCCATTCCGGGCAGGTGTCAGTATGGTCAAGTCTAAATCGATGCAGGTATGATCGGAAGCCTCCATGACCCGCCAGGAACTGTGTTAGTTCATATCCTAGCGAGCCATGCCCTCTACGACACCACCCCTTGATGTCTCCTATAAGTTGGGGGTGTCCATCTGCCATTCGTGGTCCGATTCCATCGCTCCTGCCACATTTGTGTCGTATCGTCCTGCATTTCCTGGGTCCGACGCTTTTTTTCGTCTGTAGGCAGCGGGCTCAGTTCCTTTAGCCTACAGCGCTGCATATTGATGAGGTCTATGGGCGAGAGTCCAGCTTGGACCTTACCTACTTCTCTTGAAACCGTCCTATAGGTCGATATTACCCGAAGGTAACACCTCCTATGAATGGACTCTATTTTTCCTCTATATTTTGCATATCATAAAAATCCGGACCACAGCTGTACACCGTACAAGAGGTTTGAATACACCACTCCAGTCATCAGCCTCCTTCTTTGCTGCGTCGGCTCCCCTGTGTTCGGTGAAAGTCGTACGATCAGTCCCCTCGTTCTTTCAGCCTTCCACTCACTTATCCTATCATAAGATGTTCGCAGATATTCAGCGGCGTCGCGCTGTGCGTCTGCCTCAACAACCAGTGCGAGGTCATCAGCATATACAAAGTGTGATACCGCTGGTGGAAGGAGAATATTGAATACGTCATTATATGCGGTACTCCAAAAAACAGTCGGTCCAAAGACCGATCCCTGCAGGACCCCTTTATCCAAGTTTACCAGGTGTTGGATCAGCCATCGTTGCATCCGTATTGATCTTCGCAGATGAGGCCTCCATGTCAATATGTTGAATTATCCGTTCTCTTCCATTTTGTTGTCACAGAACTCTTAAACTGTCAAAATGTTCTTTTACTTAGTGAGTCCGTAGACACCTTGCACGAAAGTGAAAAAATTTGAGGGTCGGGGTGATAGAGATGAAAAAATAGTCTTTTTTCGGGGTCACCCGCAAAAATTGGGGTGATGAGAGTGGGGGTAACTTAGGGTCCGGCCTGGAACCCTAAGGATTTTGGGGCCGGGAGCCTTAGCAATTAGATATAGGGAAACAGCTGTTTCCTATGAAAATCCCTCGTGAGATTTAGAAAATTTTCTAAGTCCCACTTCGTTCAGTTTGAATCTCCACCAGACTAAACAGATCGAAGAAGGTCTCAGTTCTGCTTGCCTGGTGAAAAAGCAGTTAAGTATATATATATATATATATATAAAATTATATTATGGAAGTAATAACACGTAAACACTCCCGGGACAGATAATAAATAATAAATTGTGAAATTTTCAGCGAAATCGGTTAATTAGTTTTGAGTTATTAGGACACACACAAAAAAAAAGGATTGTCTTTTATTTATGTAGATTTTTTTATAATGTTATATTGTTTAATTATTGCGTTCAAGCTAGTACATTGTTCAATAGCTGAGGAATAATAATTAAGTTCTATTTTACATTTTATTACCTTGTAAGGAATTTTTGTACTTGTTATTTTTTTGTGTTTGACAACTTGGTCAACGATTCGTTTGTAGTATACATTCAGTGTTTTGAGTTCATTGTATTTTATTTTTTCAACATATTTATAGAGGTACATTTTCACTATTATCTTACTGAGAAAAACGCATTTTTTTACTTATACTGATTGTTTTTTGACAGGGTATGGATTAACTGATGCTAAACAAAATAATGTTGAATGCAGTAACCAGAGGTTAAATTCTCGTAAACTGAATGTACTGAATATGATTTTACTGACAACAATAATATAATACCGTGATTAATAAACAAACCAACATTATAGCTAAGAGCTTTTACATTATGCGTGTCGTTGGTTTTGTTTCGAGTGTTCTGATGTGTTAACAAACAATGTAACATTAATATAATTAATTTAGATTTGTATATTGTGTTTACGTAAAAGATTTTAATCCGTGGTTTTACTTATTATTATCAGAATAAGTAACAGGGAAATTTATAATATTATAATACTAAAATTATATTAATTTCTAATAACTTAATAAACTTTTATACAGAGGACTGTATGAACTTCAACAGGTTTAAGCGATTTTTCCATCGTACAAACTAATTACAATAAAATGGATTTAACTGATTGTAAAACTTATTCTTTTCTAAATCTATGGATGCAAAATCTTTATTAAAAAAAAGTTACTTGATTCAAAGTTCATTTTTCACGTGGATCATTATTATTTATATAGTACTGCACGTCTGATTTGAAATAAATAATTTCTCTTTGAATTAGTTAACTTGGCATACCTCTTGGATGCCAGTAAAGTTTACTTCTTGTCATGGATTTTGTAGTTAAATCGATTAATTCCATACCTGCGACCTTATTGAAAATTTTCCTTTATTTACTAAGAGGGTGAATAAAATACTACAAGATATTTTTCTTTTTTCTATTACATTTTTAAAATATACATATTTTTGAACTAACTGCTAAATACTTTTTTCCTTTATAAATATATTTATAAATTGTTCGTTAAATCCATTAAGTTAATACATTTAACTTATTATGTATTACACTTATTACTATAATGTCAAAAAATTTAACCGTGCCAAGCTTATTACCCATTCATTTATATATTGGTTTCTAGATTCATTTATGGAATTTAGCTACCTCAAAGAGATTAGTCAAGTGAGTTGCCATTATTTCTTCCGTCACGATGGATCCAGTTGTTATCAACTCAATTTATGACTGTAAGATTAGCTTTACTCATAACATATCACATTTTTCAATATATCATGTATACAATATTTAAAAAGAGAAATTAAAAATTATACAATTATATGGAATAATCAATTTTATTATAATACTTATGTATAATTAAATATATGTTTCCAAATTATAACAAGGTAAGTTTACTGAATTTAAAGTATTAAAGAAATTTCTAAACCGATTAACAGTTATAGCAGACTCATCAGAAAATATTTGAAAAACCTATTTCATTTATATACACAGGTAATCTTTGTACAACATGTTATAAACGACTTACGAGTATAATTTTCTGGTTTAGCTAATAAAAGATTATCTACAGAGCTCAAATAGTTGTTACGCTCTGTTATTGTTATTTAAAGTAAGAGTAAATATTTTCCATATTCGTGAGGAACTACTAAAAGTAATTCAGTATTAATTTTTTATAAAAGACAAGACATTAAATATGTAAGAGTGATGAAACGTCATTTAAAGTAGCAAGTAATATTTCAAATAATATTTTAACAATTTAAAATACTGTAATACAATAAAATTTATAAATTTTTTTGTATTTAAGTTATTTAAAATTATTGTTATTTGACTGAGTCATATGATATTCGGATGTCTTCAGATGTGTACTACAGGTTTGTTGATATGAGAGCCACAGATAGCATTTTATGTATTACATATTCCATCGCTTGTAATATCTCTGGGTCACCAGACCAGCATCAGTTGTTGATTAAAATAGAATTAGAATGATGGCTATGAGAAAGTTCTAAGGAGCCGTTAGAAACATTATTAGTCTGCCAGAATTCAAGATTTTCACCGTTTACATGGAAGATTTTATCCCGTTGTATCCGCTTACTATTACCACTTACTCTTTGGAATTTTAAACAACGTACACAATATATCCTTCGACAAGTTCATTAATAATCGAATATAAAAATATTAAACAATTACATATATTTAGCCCACCGGGCTGATCTAGTGGTTAAGTCATCATCGCAAATCAGTTGTTTAACATCTGTTTTTCGGAGTAGAAGGTTCTGAGGTTCAAAGCATTAAAAAGGTTAGTTGCTTTTATACGGATTTGAATACTAGTCAGAGGATAATGATGTACTTTGGTGGTTGGGGTTAAATTAACCACACGTCTCTGAAATAGTCGGCCTGAGTCTGTGCAAGACTACACTTCATATACATGTCATATATATCATCCTCTTTTCATTGACCCTGTAGGAGGGTTGCTTATTATTCATTAGTTAACAGATTAGATAATTGAACAGATAGTTTTATTACGAAAAAAATATACGTAGATTTAATACGTATTTTAATAGATTAACGTAAATATTCTTCATTATTTGATAAATATTTTAAAAATTCAATTCATACCCATACTATTTTAATATTACTTGGTAAGAGAATATGTAATAATTATCTTTATTTATTTATTAATATCTTTCTTTTTATAATTGTTTTTAAAAAATTTGTATTAAAAGCAAAATCAATCTTTTTGACGTTTTTTCACACTAAATTTATTTTTATTTTTTTGTAATCGACAATACGTTAATATAGTTTGGTACATATCCTTTTTTCTTTTAACATCCAGGAATCACCGTCAGATATTACTTTAGAGGATGAATGAGAATGATATACACCGGTATCCACGATCTAGTATTCATATCAGTATAAAATTAACTTCCTTTACTAGGATTTGAACGTTGGAACTCTCGACTTCGAAATCAGCTGATTTTCAAAGGCGCGTTCACCATTAGACCATCCGGCGGGTTGGTACGTAACTTTTGATACATCAATTTACAATAAAAGAAGGGGTTTAAGATCAAACTGAAGTCTACATAATAAATAAATAAATAAATATATCTTTATATATATATATATATTTATTGTGTGCGTGTGTATGAAAGTGAACTCCTCCTAAACGGCTGGACTGATTTTGATGAAGCTTTGTGTGTGTGTTCAAGAGGTTCGAGAATGATTTAGATTCACAATTTGGTCCACTGGAAAATGTTTTTTTAATTAATTTTTTTATTTATAAGTAGTTGTTGATTTTGGAATGTTTTACATTGGATCCAGCAGACTTCACTACCATCGCAGTATCGAATATTCAATAATATTCTATTTTAATTTTAGTTTCTCCCGACAGTTGGTGCTGCGATCAAATTGAGAAAAATATTTCGTAATTTTGTGTTATTATTGTTACAAAAATTTGCGAGAAAACAGTTTTTTAATAAATAAGGGGCTAATAAATCAGATGGAAATGTAAACAAAGGAAAACCAATCAGATCAAAGCAAGATGGCCGCTGTCAAACACAACGACCAATCACAAAGAGCCCGTATGGCCGTTGCCAATGTAAACAAAATCACAACTGATTAAGTAACAAGTAGGCAGCACTGCGATCGCGTTTAGAATTGTGCGCGTATTGAGAAATATTATATTATATTATTATTTATTGAAATAACGTTTTAAAGTGTAATTAAAAAATATACATTGTGCAAATTTGTAAGGTGCAGTATTGAAGTGATTTCGAAGTGAATTCGGTTTTTGTAAGTTTCTTAATGTTCAGTATTAATTGTAATGATTTTGCAGCCACAACAATTTTCGTTAAAAAATTATTTTCCACCTAATACTGTGATTAGATAGTGGTGTGAATTAAATCCGATAGGTAGTGCTGTTGCTTTGCCATTTGGATTTATTTACATTCTGACTTTTATATTGCTAATGTTCAGTTTTTTAAGGTTTTATGAAACTTTCATTGTTGTCATTTAATCTGTATGTATACTCAGATCTAGCAATAGCGAAGGGGTTGCCGTCTACTAGAATTGCGCGCTTATTGAGAATATTATATTATTATTTATTGAAATAACTTTTTAAAGTTTAATTAAAAAATGTACATTGTGCAAATTTGTAAGGTGCAGTATTGAAGTGAGTATTTTACATGATTTTTCATGAATTTTAATGATGTATACACGTGCATTCAATAACAATCAACTTAACCTACAAATTTAAATTGTCAGTTCTCATTTGATTCTATGCAACTTATGAAGTATTGAACGGCTCTTTGAAAATAAAAATTTAAGTTTGTAAAATAAATTATAACATTTATAAAATTAAAATATAAGTTACTAAAAATATAGTTTAAAGTATATTTATAAAATTGAATTATTTTTAATTTACAATTATCTAAAATTTGGTAAAATAGATGTTAAAATAAAGAATGAGAAAAATGATAAAAATTTCTACTAAAATTTTAACTACGTTGCTTTTTTACAGTGCTTTAATTTTTTTATTAATTGATTAATTAAGCTGTTACATGGTTATGAAACATCAAAATTATTAAATTTAAAAAAAAAGAAGATATGTAGGAGGTACTTTTTTAGAATGATGTTAAGTAAAAATTAGTATTAATGTAGATGAAAATTTATTAATTACACTAATTATTAATGTTACGACTTTCGATTTTTTAATTAAATTTTCATCGGACATTAATATTTAGTGAAAATAAATATTAATCATACTACACTTAATTAATCAATAAACCCATTACAATAATACAACAATCACAAACTGATAATATCATACTAATAGTCATTTTAATGAAATTTAGAACACATTCCTGCTAACTTTAACTTAATTAAGTTACTTATATTTATGTGTGTGCATTTATTACAGAATAATGCCGCATCAGGACAACGTCTGTCGGGTCCGCTAGAATATATATATATATAATATATATATAATGCTAAATAGTACATTGAAGGGGATAATACTGCAAATGGAATAATACTGTTTAAAAAGTAAGAAGTAAGAAGCCCGTCTCCGGTACAGCAATCCATCCCTTCCTGAACGTCAGGAAGCTGGCGTTTAGAGCTATCTAAACTTTGACAACACTTTGATCTATAAATTACAGTTTTACATAAATCAAATTTAGCGTTTATGTTCACATAAAGAAGTTAAAAATTTGCTTATAATGTTAGATATTTATTTTAAATATTTAGTGCTTGTTCTACTAGACCATGAAAAATTTCTAAAAGGGCAATTTTCAATTAACTATATAAATTTCCAAGTGGTTAAAAGTAATTTAATTTTCTTATTGTTAACAGCATTTTTATTATTTATATTTACAATGGAAATTTAAGGATAAGTAAAAAATGAACCTCACGCCTCGATTGCACAAACAGTACTTCATTTTCAACACTGAAAATTCTGATATCGATTTCCTGCTAGAACTGAAAACGTTGATAACAATTTTATTTTAATTTAGTCGCTAATAGTAGATAATACATTCATAGATCATCGTCCTTACACATTTTTTAATCCATATTGTCAAATAATTCTAGTTGAAAGAATTTTGTTAATAAATTCTTATTTGATAAAGTATGACAAACGTAGTTACAGTTTAAAATTAATAAACATTAAAGTGTTTAATCAAAACAATAAACATTTACTTCAAAAGAACGTTTAAATATAATTAGCACCTAATGCGGAAAAGTTACTTTTATCATTGTATTTATTTTAAGTGTCTTAAAAAACTTGAATATCACTTACAGTAACTCAAAAATATTAATCACGACTACAAAACTTTAATAATGCCAAAATTTTATCACCATCGAACAATATGAAAGTTATATTCGCATAATATTTATCAAAAAGAATTAATGAATTAGCATATCTCAGGTCTGATATAATGTTCGATATATCATTGATGGATTTCCTAACATTTTATGACAGATGTCAATTTATTTTCAGCCATCGATAACGTAGCTAAAAAACAGGTACTGCTCATTAGGACCAAAAAGTTCTTCGAAAGGAAGGAAGTTTTCTAGTATTTTGAAAGTGAGTCGTTACAAATTTAATAATTTTAAACCTCTTACTATACTTTTATCCAATTCTAAGAAATAAAAAGTTAAAATTTGTTTAATTTTAAGAATTTTTGATATCACTTAATTAGTAATTATCATTCTTGATCATTTATCAAAAGAGTATTTACATATGAATTGTGGGATCATTTATTTTTGATTACTTTTCTACACAATTATACAGAAAGAATCTTCGCCACTTTATAACCATCCAGAGGGTATTTAATTGTAAATTTACCGGAGAGAATTAATTTCAACTACTATTAAAGTGAAACACAAGATTTTTTTTTTTTTTAGTTGTTACTCATGTTATTATAATTTCTTAATTTACTTTATTGATCGATTTATAAATTGGTTTTGTCAAATTTTAACGTGCAACATCACAACTTTCATCCTATATTTTTAATTATCTTCTTTCAAAGAATTGTAAAGAATATATAAAATCGCAATTGAGCTAACAGTAGAATGCGCCTCATTTTACAGGATTTAATTAAAAAAAATTAATTTAATTATTTATTTTATAAATATGAAGTTTTTATTTCATTTATATATATATATATATATATATAAACATCATTTTAGTAGAAAATCGGCATATTAATACAATCGGTTTTTTTGCATCTAATAACAGCATTCACGTACGCACTAATGATATTTTTACAGAACGGTAAATTTTGTTGAGTATATTAAATATAATTGAAAATCTAATTTAATTACCGGAAAGAAGTTATAGAGAATTTCATTAAACATTTCGAATAATTAATAATTCTTCATTTATCAGGCAATATTTGACTAAATTTAATTATTGTATCAAATTCTCCAAAGTTAAATATTTGAATTATGCTGAATTACAATTAATTTTAATTATTAAATGTTTGTCATTATTTAAATATTTTAAGGATATAAAAATTGCTATGCTTTAATATAAACTGTTATCATAGATCAAATTCAGATCTAATGAGATAAAAAATTAATTCAAAATTCTGATAAGAATTCTCGAAATTTAACTAAAAATTGTACTAATAACATAAACGCAAAATAGCCAAAAATCTTAAATCGGTTTATAAAGCTCATAAAAATATATTAAAAATTGATTCCTTATTTTAATTCTCAAAATACTGATCATAATAAAGTAATACGTTAAAAAAAAAACGCAATACCGCAAGGTTACATGCAATTGTAAATAATAAGAAGGCTTATAAATTATATAAGTCTATAATAGAAATTTTTTGTACTTTGTATATTTGTCATCAAAGACAATTTTAATGGCAATCACTGTAGGGTTTGATAGTTCTAATGTTATTTGTTTCTTTGTTCTATTATTCTCTTTACCTTGCGTAATTATTCCTAGTACTGAACATTATTATGATTTCTAGTTCATTACTGGCTGGACTTTACTAATGTTTATGTTCCCTGTGATTTACCGTTGATGTTTAGAATGTATTTAATTAAGGTGTTTCAAGGGAAACTACTTTATAATTTGATTATTGTGATGAAATTTATGTATGGTTTCTAATCTGCGAAACCTATTACAAATATAATTTGATATAAAAAAAATGATTTTACTGGCATATGGTAATCAGTCAGAAAATGGGGTATTGTTTTTTCTCGACTTTTAATGACCTAGGAACCCCACAAAAAAATGAGGGGAATATTCCAAAGTACGTATGTATATTGGCGTTGGCGTGTTTGAAGTTAACTGGACTGATCGATTTTTATGAAATTTTTGTTTAGACTTGTATCCCATTTATATTAAGTTCGGTACAAGTGTACAAGCTTATCTTACCATTTTTTTTTAATTTGCCCAAAAATCCACAAAATGGAAAATCTATCATTTTATTTATTACATATTTTTTAACCGAGTTTATTTTTGCGTCTTTGTAAGCATATTAGTAGTGTAAGTGACCCAAAGATGCTTAATAAACTTCATTTACTGGGGAGTGGGGAGCCGATCAAAGTTTAAAAATATCGATATTTAAAATTTTTTAAAACGTTTTTGGTTCATTTTCACGTATCGTTACTTTTCGTTGTGTAAGAATAAATAACCAATTCCAAAAAAGTGTTACGACGTTGTTGTCAGCTTTCTTTTAGCAAAATAAGTAAACCTAACTTGATTTTATATGAATTATAATGAAATATAATAGTTTTAACATTGATTATTTATTTTATTGTAAAGTATATTTAACGAATTAAAATGTTTCTTCGTTGCCTGTAAATTTCTCGTTTACAGGCAGCCTTTACACCATTCCCATGATTTTATTTTTTAAAACCTAAGAAAAAGATTAATTTAATAAACTGAGTTATTTTAATTAAATTGAATCTCAAAATTTTGCTACATATGTTAAAGTTTGCTACATATGCTAACCAGTTTAATCAGTTATCATATCAATCATGATTAAATGTAAACACGCGGTAGTTTTTTTCCATTTAGTAGAGCAAGATTTTTTTTTCTCTGTTTAGCCTCGGGGAATCACTGTCAGGTATTAATTCGGAGGATGAATGAGAATGATATGTATGAGTGTAAGTGAAGTGTATGTAGTCTTCTACAGTCTCAGGTCGACCATTTCTGAAATGTGTGGTTAATTGAACCCAACTACCAAAGAACACCGGTATCCGCGATTTAGTATTCAAATTGATATAAAAGTAACTGCCTTTACTAGGATTTGAACTTGGAACTCTCCACTTCGTAATCAGATGAATTGCGAAGACGCGTTCACCACTAGACCAACCCGGTGTTTTCAGTAGAGCAAGATTAATTATAATGACCAAAATTAATTATCGTGGATATTTTTTCAGTTTCTAATCCATTTTCATTTATTGCGAAAGAACAAGTAAAATAAATAAGAGTACAAGATAATGAATTATAAAATTTTGATAAAAAAATAAATATAGTTTTAAATTATGTTCTATTTTTAGATTATTTAATTTAAAAAAATTAAACGATAAGTATTTTAAGAAAACCCACGAGAAAATAGTTTTTATATTCGTTTTCTTGCGTACAAATAAATTCGATAACTTCAAAAAAATAAGTCTGTTAATTGATACTTAATAAGGTAGTTTCGACTATAATAGAGCCTTTACTAAGTTTTCGTCTCTAATTTTCTTATCGAAACAATTTTTAATAGAGAATAATTTTTAAATATTACCATTAATACATTTGAACGGGTTAAAATAAAATTTGAAATTAATGGAAAAAGAAACTGATTTAAATACTTTAAATATACTTTCATTACGTTATTTTAATTTACATGCAGAAGAGGAGCTAGTGCCAGTAATTAAAGTATCTGCTATTATTTGCCGTATTTTTTCAATGATTTTATAACAGCAATTAATAAAATAATTTTAGTTGGTTGGTAATTATTAATTAGTACTTATTAATTTTAGTATAACAATATGTTTCGCGCTGACATGTATGTAATAGTATAGTATCCTCTAAATGACATAAATATTTACATTTTTTTTACGTTTATATGAAAATTCAGTTTTTTTAATTATATTTATTTGTTTGTAATTAGATTATTACTTGATTTATTAACAACACCTAAAAATAAATCTCCTTTTATAAATACTACAGACTTCCTGAAAGTTTTATAACTCATAGAAAAGATAAATTGTAAGTCGTACATCATTGTTATAATAATGTTTCTACCTAAGTAACAATAATAATATAGGTAACGTTCAGTTTTCTTATCTTCTATTAATAATCAATTCATCACTTTATTCTAATACTAAAGAAGTCAAAGAAAGAGAGAATTTTAAAAAACATAATTGTTATCACAATTATGTTATTAAATACCAACATTTTAGTTTTCTGAGTTGGCAAATCTGTTGTAATTAATTAGGAACTTAATATTTCTTCAGGCTAGTAAAGTATTAACCTGCTGCACTCCTAAAATGAAAATATTTAAATTTTAGCTGATTAATGCTCGTTAACTTATAATGCGTTTTATATATATAATAGGCTACGTTTACACTGTACGGTATTCATTTGATTTACTTTTTCAAACGAACAATTTTTGAATATTACAAAAAAAATACATACATTTCGATTTTACATTATCAATTTATTTTCGATTTTCTTAATAGATGTTATATTAAACTCATAGCCTGCCACGATTATCAGTATCAGTTTAAAAAAAAAATTGGTGGAATTAAAAAAATAAATACAATACGATTGAAAACGAAGTTATATTTTTTCTAAGGATAAATATCGCCAAAATTGTCATCAAAGCGATTTGAAATTAGATGAGGGGTTTTATCGTCTTCTAATTCTTTATCGTACCAAAGTCTGTATTTTAACAGATTATTAATTACATATTAATAAATATTTTTTACAGAAGTTGTAGAGCTTGAAGATGATATATACTAGTTAATCAGTATCATTTATGATACCTACCTTTTGATGTAAAAGATGCATTACTTGTTCTTTAGTGAAATCTATTATAAATGCGAAAGTTTGCGGTGGTTCTGCCCGTATGCACAGCATCACGTGAGAACCAGCCGACCGATTGCTTTCAGATATTCAAGATCCGTTTTTGTTTTTTCATGGAAGGTTCTAAGTCATAGATCAAGGCCGTAACCCTCTTGCGGGAAAATTGTGTATTCTTTCTCATGAATGACAACTTAATACGGTTTTGATTTCGTTTTTCGACGTAAAAATTATGCGTTTTATAACATAACCGATTTTTAACTCTCTATCCTGACTCCTTCCCAAGATATTCAAGGATTATTTTAAGATATTCTAGGATAATTGAGTGGGGAACCAAAGGTAGATATGTTGTATCAGGTTGTACCATATAGTTATATATGGTAGATATGCTGTAGATATGTTCCACTACAGCGGGAGCTTCTATGTCAAGAAGAGAGAAATGTTGGAGGAAAGAAAGTTTTTCAAGCTTTAATTGTTATTTGTCAGTATTATTCTCACAAGCATGAGGATAATAACACGGTGGGGGTCCAGGGGGCGGAGCCTCCTGACTAGACGGGAAGACAAGCGAAGCGAGCCCTGACCGGCTAGTTTTTATAATAGCAACAAAATAATAATAAGCTTTATTTAGTCTAATCAATAAAAATAGTAGATCTGTATAACTTTTTCAAAATTATTAACTCTTTAAATTAAAATATCTTGTTACATTTACCCCAATTTATCAATACTTTTGTAAAGGAGCAAATAAACTCACTTTTTAAATCCCTTTAAAATTGATTTATTGCATGAATTAAAGGAAAATATTTCATTAAGAAAGCTTTCTTAGATTTCCACTTTCAAACCTTCCAAACAAAAGAATCTCTAAAATAATAATAATATTAAAAAAATAAGTTAGCGTTAATTTTTTATTTAATTTAGTTATTTAAGAATAAACGTTTTAATTAATTATAAAATTTGTGCAATTAAAAGCTCTTTAATTGAATTTAAGAAATTTGTTAAACATAATAATTAAACATACATATTATTGTTGAGCAGCAATTTTGGATTATTTTTTTTATTTTTTTTATTATTTTCCCTTTGATTAATCAGTACAGTACCAAAGTAATAAAAAATGTCTTATTTTAAATTATTACAATCGGAAACATGAAAAACAAGCAAAGATTTCACACCTAACATTTTCTTCTGTTACAAGAGATTAGCTGTCAAACATCTCTTTCCTTTAATTAATGACTAAAAACAAGCGTGAACAGCATATGTCGCTAGCTAGCTAGCTAGTACCAGGCTCTTAAGGAAGAATCTCCTTTGTAAATGGTTCTCTAATGGAATACACTCCTGTTTTGCATACAAAGTGCCTTTTAAAATCTCTCCTGCACGAGTTTTCAGATCGTTTTATTAACTAGCCATACTTTTCGTGTTAACGTTTTATGGTAGTGAGAAATATTGTTTAAAATCCTCTAATATTATTATTATTATTAGGTTATTGCCATAAAATATTTTATTGCTTATAATTAAATTACAGTAAACCTCCTTCTCTAGATAAATTCAATTTAAATAAGTATACCAAGTTTAATTTTAACTAGAATAAGTAATTATGTGTTACACTTTAACCAGTAAAAGAGATAAGTCTTAGTGTATTTTTTTCTCGATTAAAAAAAATAATATTATGTGATATGCTATTGAATGTAATAAAGTGAAACATGTAATAAGATTAATTAAACCAACATCTTTGTTACGCCTTTGTCTCAAGCAATACTATTGAATTTACCACCATAAATGCCATGGTGTTATCATGATTAATATTCATTTAAACCCTCGCATTTGTGGCACAGTTTTGCTGTTACGCTACTATCTAGATTACAGATGAAAAATATTTTTCTCAGCTGATTCCTTATTCAGTTAAAAAGTAGTTTTAACTTATATATTGGGACGAATATTATTTTCAAAATTTAAAGCTACTGAGATCCCTCTTAAAACATCTCCTTTTCTTTTTACAATGAGTCTGATAGTATTCAGTATAATAAATAATCAATTCGAAAAAATGTTATGTAAATTGATATTTTTTGATGTTTATTCTTTTTGTGATCTGATTACATATTTCAGTTTAAAATCACATGTTTTAACGAGTAAAATTTGGCAATAATTTTAAATAATTAATTAATTTGATAGGAAGCATCAATTTTTTTTTTTCACCTTGTAAACAAATCACAAATTTTCCGAGCTACATTAACACATCCTAGATTATTAAATTTGGTTCTCAAAGGAAGTGTGTAAGGTAAAATCAATAAACTAGTATTAAAAAATATGAAACAAATAATTGAGGCTGTGGAATATCCTCAATGAATCATTGTCACAGAACAAAAACAGATAGAGGAGTGAAATAAAATCTATCACTCGCTTTATGATAAAAAATTATAACACTTTTATATTATTCTCGCAATAGTTCTCAATAAAAATATTCATCAGTTATTTTATGATTTTTGTTGTTTATACTTTCTTAATTAAGTCTAATTTCTCTTTAGCAGGATTGATTTTCTCTGGCTAACTAGTTTGAGAGTCCTGGAGCTAACGGACTTTTAGTAAATGGCGGAAAGAGATCAAGAAAGTGCTACAAAGTGGTCGATTTTTTGATAACACGGTAAATTAGCAAAATGTTTTGTGATTTTTTAATTTATTTATAACAGGCTATGTTTTTTTACAAGAATTATTGATCCACAATTAACATAAAGAACCAATCGGCACATATTTTGTGTGGTTTGAGATCACAGACAAATGTTCAGATCTTGCAAAGTTTTATGTGAGTATATACTTAACCTAAAGTAAGCTAATAAATATTTTTAATAAACATTTGACCAAGAATAAACACAATTACTGTCAATATTGATACAGCAAAAATATTGTTATTTCAATGAGATGCGAAGTTGCATTTCATTTTTTCCTTTTTTTGCTCAATAACAATTATAATTACAATCGGCTCTCCTGCGGAGCCATAAGTAAGTCTTTAACAAAAGTTCGTGATAAGAAGGTTAAGGAACCCCCAAAATAAATAATATACAGTAAATAGTAGCAAGTAAACTTAAAGTCCAATATGCAATTTCAAGCTCAGTCATAAATCACAAAACATTAATTTCACACCACATAGTCCTCAAGAACAAACATTAATAACAAATAATAAAGAAAAATGAAAAAAACAAGAATAAAATAAAAGATAACTAGCAAAGAAATTAGATACGATACCATTAAACCTGATGGTGTCAGACTCCAAACTGTTACGCAGATCCTAAGTCAAGTACATTGACACGCCTAACCGTCGGACGTCCCTGGTGTTATCGAGTAGATCAATTGCAAAGTGGTTTACATGATTCTCAAGCCTATGTAGGTATTTAACACTGCTCTGTCGTGCAATCTCACGAACCGACGGTCCACATAATCGTGAATCTCATCATTCCGCGTGAACCATGGCGCTTCGGCAATTACCCTCGCTACTCTGTTCTTAATCGTTATATAAGTTCCACATTAGTAGTGCTGGCTGTTCCCCACAATTCTACACCGTACGTTCAGATTGGGCGCAGGGTAACCTTATAAATTAAGATCTTGTTGGAAAACATAAGGCCTGCGATCCTCCGTAGTAACCAGTAAAGTTCCCTGTACCTTGCGTTCAGCTGTTTCCTCTTCATCCTCACGTGACACTTCTAGGTCAAACGCCGATCCAGGTGAAATCCCAGGTACCGCACAGTCTCCTTTTGCGGGATCAAGACACCATAAAAGTACACACCGGGACATTCACCCCTCCGCATGGCAAATGTGACGTGCCCCGACTTACCTTAATTAACCTTAACCCCCTGCACTTTTTCGTGCGCAGACACGGTCCAGCGCCATTTTTAGGTCCCGCGAGGCTAGGCCAGGGTTATTGTTAACTGCCAGGATAGCAGTGTCATCGGCGAACATAGCGACCATGCAATCATCCAGGGCCGGAATGTTTGCAGCGAATATGGAATACAACACAGGGTCCAGCACAGACCCCTGAGGAACAACCGACCCTATCTTAAAGAATCTTGAAAACTCGACATTACATTTCACCTAAGCGAAACGCCCGTCAAGTTAATTCCGCAAGATTAGGAAGAAGGGTTGAGGAAGTTGTAGTTTTAACTTGTAGAGCAAGCCAGGTATCCATACCTTATCAAAGGCCTTTTAAATGTCTAAGAACGCCGCCGAGAAGAATTTCCTTTCCTCAAGATATCCACTGATGAGTCTGATGACGCTATGGTATTGTTCGATTGTGGAATGGCTACACCTGAATCCAAACTAGTAGCCCGAAATTATCCCCTTCCTTCCCAACACTGGCCGAAGCCTGAGCAGTAGTAGCTTCTCAAACAATTTAGATGAGACTATTAGTAGGCTAATTGGTCTATAAGATGAAACTTCCTATGTAGGCTTCCCTGGTTTTAAGATCATCATCACTTGCGACACCTACCACTCCGCTGGAAGTAAGACGTCAGCAGAACAGCGTTAAACAGATTCCAAATGTACTCGATGCCTTTAAAGGGTAGTATGACAAGCATTTTGTGCGTCACTGAATCAAAGCCCGGGCCTTTCTGAGTGTCCTTCCTTGGTTGACTAGTTTCAGTAACTCCCTTGTAGAGATTAGTTTAATCGGGAAGCTGATTGGCATCGGGCTCTCAAGGAAATCGAATGTTCCAACCAGTCGAATGCTGTCATCATCTCATCTAAAACGTTTTTACTAATTTCAATGCTTAATAGTTGTATTGTTATAAAAATATTGCATGCAATCGTCAATTGTACTTATTAAACATCGGTTCTTTCAATATAATTTTTTTATATGCGAGTTAAAACTAGAACACATTGTGGAATTTTGAATCTCATATTATATATGAAATTATGGTCTTGGGTCATGAATAATAAAATTAATTTATAACTGGTAATAATTTTAAACTATAATTTGTGCAAGTCGTAAGTAAACAACACAACGTTATACAAGAATGCTATATCTTATGGGCGCTCTTGCCAAAGTTAACTTACTCTCTTTTCACTCCCATAATATCCCCCTTTCTATTTCCTGATTGCCTTGGTGGCCCTGACGGTAAAGAAATAATGCATCGTATATTTACGAGATATGTCGGTTTTTACCGTTGGGTATAATAGTGCACGCGTGTGTACATGCGAACCTGTGCGCTTGCAGGCAAGCACACAAATAATTTTAGTGTTCATTCAAAAATACAAAACTACCAAATGAACCCCATAAATGCCGTACACATCACGCATGTTTAATTAACATTACTACAATACATCTGGCAACATTGTAGTCCGTCAAACCAGTGTTTTTCTGCGCTTTCAAAACAGTATAGTTTACTTATTTGTTTATCAAATTACGAAGTCAAAATTTAGATTTTTAAAATAAATAATTATTTTTATATTATATATTTTATATTTTATATATATATATATATATATATATATATATATATATGTGATTACTACACTGAAAAGAACATTCAACTATTTATTTAGAAATCAAATAATAAATACGGATTTAGGTAGTTGAGGAAGTTGGGGAATTACTTAAATCCAAAACTATTTTCAAAATTACTGAATGACATTACGAAATTCTGGCGGTGAACATTCTGTAGCGATCATGGGGTTGCTTTTTATTTTTAATGGTTATACTATCCGCTATCTACAAGTACATTCTCAATCAAGCTTTTTCCGATTCAGATGGCTATGGAGAAAAGGAGATGAATTAGAATAAGTGTGGCTAAAAATGTTTTAATAAGTAAAATAATTTATATAAGCAGAATTTAAATCTTGGTTACTCTAGTATAATAAAAAATTATCTTATTTTATATCAGTGTTAATCTTTACTGTGTGGCTATATTTCCTTATGTTTTTAACATAGGAAACCTAACTTCTACAATAACAATTTTAATAATTATAGGATTTTATAGAAAATAGATTTGTTAGTAGAATATCTTGTTAAATATTTCTAATTATATTTTTAGTTTTACATGATTCCCCCGAATCGTATCTCTTATTATGTACAATTACCCTACAATGAAGTAATTAAATATTCGTATAACAATTGCAATGTATTTCATAAGGGATATAATTAAATAGAATGGTGCTCAGTATAATGCAGTATATGTCTGGTATTAATCAGTAATTTATTTAACAGATAAATAAATGATAAAACAGACTGTTAGTATTTATATTTCATTATTCTGCAACTAAAGAATGCTTTTTTTTATTTCATACGACTCCTAAATGTAAATTTAACTTTGAATTTTACGTAAATTCCACTTGCAAGCACTGTAACAGGTAACTGTAACATAGTATAACTGTGGCGTTATTTGGTTAGAGATCATATAAACAAAATAACAATGTAATATACTAATTATAATATACTAATTACACAGTTCATGTAATCTAAGTTTTTCAGTGTGAAATTTCTATCCGTTAACTCTCTAAATTATAATTTAGTAATTTTAAGCAATCCCATTTTACTCCCCTTAAGAATAATAACTTTAGTCTACATTTATTATAATGTAAAGTACGTTTATTAAACTCAGTTTGTTTTATTAAGAATTAAAATGAATATTTACGCATGAAATTCAAAATTTAGTCTTGTACGCTAATTCATGTGACCGTTAAATTAGATTAGGAACAAACTGTTTCTCATGGTACATTCTGTGAACAAATTATTATGTTGGCACCTCACTGTGAGTGGTATTCATTTATTCCTAGTTAATAATAATTTTCTTTAATTTTGATTTAAGATCAACAACTGTATGAAATAGATTATTTGTACTATTTTTTTTTTCTGAATTTTTATGGGCATCGACTGCTTAGGTCATTAGCCTTCGTCACAATCTTTAAAAGAAACTACTATCACCATCTGGATCGTCATATGTAAGGGTGTAAAAGGCCCTTACATTTTATTTAAAAGCACAAACTACACAAAACATTTAAGACATAAAATACAAGGACAATCACAAACACTTACGGGCTGTAAAGGGCCCCGATATTAACATTTGAGATAAGGTTCTCAAAAGACCATGAAATTAAAATTAAAATTAAACTTATCAATACCATTTTTTCCTTTCTTTATATATATATATATATATATATATATATATATATATATATATATACACACTACCGCTTAGACTATCTTTTACCAAAGCTTTAAACTTTCATTTTATGGACTTTTAAGAAGTCCACTGGCGTGTAGAAATGCAACTATATTTTCTTCATTTCCATTATCCAGATCAGCACTAATATTATTTGTAAGACGGAACCTCTTTCTGAGGTCCTCATATATGGTACACTCTTCTATTAGATGCTTGATTGTCAGTGTTTTATTACAAACACCGCACATTGGTCTCATTTCGCCGGTTAACAAATATAAATTTGTTAATCGCGTGTGACCGATTTTAAGTCTGATCACAGCTACTTGTTCACGGCGAGTCAACTTAAAGTCGCTTTTCCATTTATAAGGAGAAGTTTTTACTGAATTTAATTTTGTGTTTAAACTCCTCCATTCAGCGTTCCACTTGTTTCTTACTATGTTTGTTAGATGGTTTTTAACATCTGCCACTCTTACAGGAAATGCATCCAAATCATCGCAGACTGTTGCCTTTCTGGCAGCTTCGTCTGCGATTTCATTACCTGTAATACCAGCATGCCCCGGAGTCCAAACAAATACGCATCGCTGTCCTCGTTGTATTAGTACGTATAAAATGGATAGGATGTTTGCGATTAGGACATCCTTAATGTTCTTGTTCCGAATTGCGACAAGTGCACTTAATGAATCGGAACATATTAGCACTCTCTCTTCGCAATAGTGTTCAGTGTAGCGAAGAGCCTGCTGAATTGCAGTGAGTTCTGCCGTGTAGACACTGGCCACATCTGGCAGTTTCCAAAAGTGGGCTTCTTCATTTACATATATTGAGCATCCAACACCATGTTCGGTTTTAGAACCGTCAGTATAAATTCTAATATGTTCTTCGTAGCTACTGACGGTTGCCAAAAATTCCTGCTGGATGATCACTGCTGGTTTCCTTTTTATTTCTCCTTCAGAAAGATCCAAACTTGTATTTACCGCTGGCAAGAGCCATGGCGGTATTTCTCTAGTAGAAATTGCCAATGTATCTGGAATGGCAATTTCATATTTATTTCTTAATTCGTGGTACCTAATTCCGGCTGGTCTGGAATAGGTAGCACGACGTTCGTATAATGCAGCCATGGGATGATTCGTAAACAATTTATTATTTATATGAGTAGGGAAAGCCCATACATTTGCTGCATATCTTAACAAGAGGATCTCTCTTCTATAATGTAGTGGCATTATTCCGGCTTCAGACATCAGACTAGCCGCCGGACTTGTGCGGAAAGCGCCTGTTGCATATCTTATTCCGCTATTATGAACAACGTCTAACTTTTTTAAATGCGACTTTCTAGCGGATGAATATACGATACATCCGTAGTCTAGTTTAGATTGAACCAGTGCTTTATACAATCTCAATAATGTCTCTTTGTCTGAGCCCCAATTTAAGTTCGATAAACATTTTATAATGTTTAGGGCTCTTTTGCATCTATCACTCAAGTCCTGTATATGTAATCCCCATGTAAGGGATTTATCCAATACTAATCCTAAATATCTTACATTGTCTTTATATTGAATTGGATTATCATCAATTATCAACGCAGGACTTTGATGAGGAATTCTCGTCCTACAAAAGTGTACACAGCACGTTTTTTTTTCTGGTGAAAATTGGAATCCGTTATTCTTTGCAATTTCATTTAGCGCATTGATCGCTCGTTGCAATTTGTACCTCACCATAGCAGTCTTGTTGCTGGCATACATAATTGCCAGATCATCAACATAGACGTTTTTGCTGATTTCTGCTGGAATGGCTAATATCAATTTATTGATGGCAATGGTAAACAAGGTACCGCTCAACGGCGAACCTTGTGGTATGCCATTTTCCAAATTTCTTACAGATGAATATTCGCTACTGACTCGTACTTGGAAAGTACGGTCATTCATATAGTTGCTGAGAAGTATAGGCAGATTGCCACGAATGCCTCATTCATGTATCTGGAGCATTATACCATGACACCATGTCATGTCGAAAGCCTTCTGAAGATCAAAGAAGACTCCGACACAATGTTTCCTTGTTATGAAGCTGTCATATATAACGTTCTCTAAGCTGATCATTTGATCAGTGGTAGAATGGTATTGCCGAAAACCTGCTTGATACGGTGATATCAGGTTTTTTTTTTCCAAAACCCAGACGAGTCGATTATTAATCATTTTTTCCAGTATTTTTCCCATAGCACACGTCAAAGAAATAGGACGATAGCTATTGGGGTCTGTTAAATTTTTATTTTTCTTTGGTACTGGAACAACATGAGCTTTTTTCCACTGCTGCGGGTACGTTCCATCCCGCCATATTTTATTATAAATTTCTAATAATCTACGCTTGCAGTGGTATTCAGCTGCCTGATCATATTATAGTGGATTTCATCCGGACCAGCAGCTGTGTTACCTGATTTTTCCAACGCTTTCGCGAATTCTTCCATTTTAAAAGGTACATTATATGAGTAATTATACTCAGTTCTGAAGTTTAGTAGACCTTCAAGTTGTTCTTTTTTAGTACGAAAATCTTCTTCGTAGTTGGCCGTTCTGCTGGCCTTTTCGAAGTGATTGGATAACAGCTCTGCAATTTCATATGGAGTGTCTTTTATTTCATCTTCATCTTGAAGGCTAGTTATGGGAGCAAAATCATTACGCCCACAAATCGCCTTCACTTTCCTCCAAACATCTGATGCAGTAGTAGTTTTGTCAATGGATGACACGTATTGCTGCCAGGATCGTTTTTTCGAGTCTATCATTAGACGTTTTGCATACGCCCTGTATTTCTTAAAGGCAACAAGATTTTCTATACTAGGACGCTTCTTAAAGGCGTTATACGCCCTTTTCTTTCTTTTTATAGCCTCACTTATTTAATCATTCCACCATGGAACGGGTTTCTTCGTAAGTTTCCCAGATGTTTTGGGAATATATCTCGATGCCGACTCAATTATTGCATTTGTTATGGCGTCGACATCGTCTCCGATAACTCCAGTTGTTTCTGGGAGTATCGTTCTAGCTGTGAAGTACTGTATATTCATTTGTACTATTATTATACTTTAAGTTGAATTATCTGGGATGTTCGATGTATTAGTCTCTAAGCTATTATTAAAAAAAAAACCTAATTCATAATTCCAAAAAATGTTTTTTTAATTCTATATTTAATTTCTCTAATTACTCTCTCCTCGATTGTTTTTAATAATACATCCCTAATCCCCAACATATAAATCAAATAAATGTGTGTAAATAACAACATTATTGAAGGAACATCAAAAAAATGCTAAAAATGTACTTAATATTTTTTTGTAATTTTAACTTCCATCGTTGAGAAGTTTTTGCTATGATTTACCAATACGATAGTTGAACACGTTGTTCCCCGTTTGAAATAATAAATTTAATTTTTCAAAGTTGGTTCAAGTATAATTTTTCTGATTTGAGACTATTGGTTCGAATTAATATACTGGGCGTATAAATTCAAAACTTACAAAAAACTAACGAATTTTCGCTTTTTTCATCAAGAGGATGAGATCCACAGGCAAAAATTGTAATTGAAGACTTAATTGAGAGCTAAAATTTCAGTTATTACCTACATATACCAGCTTAAAACCAAGTTCTTGTTTTAAAATAATACACCAACATAAGAATTTTAAGAAAATTGAAAATTTGGCTTAACAAAATTTAAGCCAATTTTTACCATTCACCGGACCGCATACTGAAACAACTTGAGATGAAGTCATTTTCAGGCCCTTAACTGATAATGAATACTGATTGAAATAATTGGCTTGTGTTTTATTTTTCTTTTAAACGAGAAGACAACTTGAAAATAAAACGCATCTATGCATCTTATAGACGTAATTTTAACATATTGTTACCACATATATGCCTAATTTAATATCGACGGACGACAACGGTAGTAGCTCATATGTCAGCTGCAACACAGTTTACGTAAGCGCTGGTACAAGCGTCACTCCCGCCGCGCACTTCTCCCACCATAGCGGCGCTGCGGCCTCACCACTCTCAGGCTCCAATAAAAGAGCGATGATGAATAAGAATTCTTAATTCATCGTCGATCACCACCTGGAGAAGACTAAGAAGAAGAAGAAGAAGATGGAAGAAGACAGAAGTTCCCTGGCCGCCTCAACGTGAGACCTCCCGGCGGATGCCAAGATCCCTGCCGGAGCAGCAGGCCTGGCCGGCCCGCCGAGGGAGCCGCTGGACGCGGACGCTCCCTTTCCGCTTCAATGGCCCTAGCCGGCGAACTCAGCAGAAGGAGTCGGCCCAGCGTGGGATCGCTCGAGGAGAACCGCCTCGGCCGCACCGGTGAAAGACGACCGACGCCGACCCGACACTTGGGGGCTCTTTGAGCCACCACTGCCACGCTGTATGGGTACTCAACTGTCGCTGAGGGGAGACCGGTTTGATTTCAGTGGACGAACCGCAACTCCCCGACTTCGTCGGAGACCAGCTTCTGAACCCAACAGTTCTTCTCAGAGCTAACGCAAAATAACCGCCCTTTTCAGGGCTACCTTAAGGTTATAAATTATGAGCCTTCGAAGACATTCGACGACAACAGGCCTTCTCAGGGCTACTACAAGGTTATTAAGTGCCATGTGCCGCCGAAACCATTCGGCGACAATGCATATAAGTACATAGATATACCAAAAAATAAACATTTCTACTAAATTGGTACGTTGAAAATAATTAACCTTATATTAATTAAATAGAATTTATTCTACTTTCCAATTTGCAACTATACTGCTACCTAACATTTAAATAACGTGTTTTATTCAATAACCCAAACGTTCCTTAATAAAAAGTGACTGTGAAATATGATGTACTTCCGATTTAATCCTTACCGCTCATCCTGCACTGGAGTAATCAAAATAAATTTACATCTAAAGCCTTCGTAAAATTTCGATACACTCATTAAAATATCATTCTGTTTGACCCAATGGTTCCAGAGGTTTTAAAGCAACATCAGTACAAACACATGGTCATTGTGATTAATATGTAATCTAGGTATGAGTATGTTTACAAAAACATTGTTCAATATTGGTTAAATTTTATTTTTATCAATATTTTTTAAAACATTCTTTGATCGGGAGGTTAAATTAAATTTGAGAATTTTCCCTCCATCAAGGATTTAGTTGCAGCATGTGAATCAAACTTGAGTCAAACTGAGAATCTAGATTAACAGTTACAAATTACCAAAATAACCCTATCTCGGCATTCAAGTAATGGCTCAAATTACTGAATCTGTAATTTACGAAAGTGAGAGCTGAGTATGCCTCAAAGTTCATACGCAGCGGAATGTATTAAACTGGGTATTACGTTTTTGGATTTAAGGACGGAAATGCAAGATGTTATATTAATTTAAAAGGAAATGTTTGGATTTATTGATATTAACATCAGGATTCTAAATATGAGTCGATGCATACCTTATTTAAATATTCAAACCGAACCACTTTATCTCCAATCACCAGATTCGTTGATAGCCTTAATATGGTTAATGATAGCGAAACAGCTGTGTTTTATGAAAATATAATTTTGTTTAAAATGAAAATAGAATATCTTTGGACAACTACTGATTTGTGAATTTTTCATAATTACCTTTCTTGTTTGCTTAAACTTATTTATTTTATAGTAGTTTAATTGATATATATGTAGATAATAATGGGTGATAAACACATTGAGTGATAAGTGTAAATATATTTCACTGTATTTAATATAAATGAAATATTAGTATTTTATTTATATTAGGGAATGATTATTTTATAATTAGGTTTGAGTGGTATATTAATTTTAAAATTTAGATTTTATATTTTATTTAGACTAGATAAATTATCCATGTACTGTTTGATTGGCTGCCTGTAATTTTTGCATTGCTAATTTGTTTTTAATAATGAGCAAGTAAGTTAGCTAGTTTAATTTTATTTTCCAAACTTCCGATAGGATAGTAAAGCACATTAAGGATTTTTCATGTACTATTCTGTTGAGCATCTTGTTACTTTTAGCTAGGTCTTTTCCGCGACATTGTTTATCGATTAGGTATTTTTATGGAGGCGGGGGATGGCTGTAACAGAGGAGAGTAGACCATTAAAAAAAGAAATAAATTATTAACATTCATAAAACCTAGATCGCTTTGTCAGTTTGGAGTAGTTTAACTTTTATTTGTTTCTAATTTCACAAAAAAAAATTATTACCTATTTATTGTATATTTGTGATTTATTGATTAACTTTTTCATTTTCAAAATACAAAGAATACATGGTACAAAGGTGATTTATATGTAACATGTTACTTTAAAACTACAAGTGTTGTTGTCTTCTGAAATAATAATATATTTACATTTTAGGTAGTCATTCTAAATCCTTTAACAAACAACTAGATAATTTACTATAACCAATCCTATTCCAGTACGTATAAGGTTCCTGTGTGTATAAGCAAGCCTATGAGATCGTAAGACATCTTAGTAGCAGTGACATAAACCGTTTAAGCGCTGACGTTAAGGCTGTTTGTACGACCTTAGATAACAGCCAATGTATCTGGTTTAAAGTTACGAACTTAGTTTGTCTCCTCTAACTCTTCCCACTGGACATTGAAACAAAATTCAAACTTTAATAACTGATTAATATGTTTACGTTAAACGTGGTATTAAACGTTCTAGTTTGTAAAAATATTAAATTACATTACTAGATTTTATCGAATTAAATATTTAAATCATTAAAAATTGATTTCTTCGTTTTTGATCAAATTTTTAAAATGCTTAAATTTAATAACGTTTTCAGGCGTAGTTTGTTATTCAATAAGAGGATGTAAAATTATAATAGCGTTAAATTTGAAATAAAATTCAAACATCTAGAATAGGAAAACTTATTTTCATTTAATTTAATAATTAAATAT
Source organism: Lycorma delicatula (assembly GCF_047948215.1). Lineage (NCBI taxonomy): Eukaryota > Metazoa > Arthropoda > Insecta > Hemiptera > Fulgoridae > Lycorma > Lycorma delicatula. Next base: position 178,771,627 of record NC_134457.1, read on the forward strand.
TTTATATAAAAGGTATGTGGATGACATCTTGATAATATATAACCAACAATTTAACAACGAAGAAAATACAATAATTAAAGAAATGAATTCTTTAAATAATAATATTAAATTCACTTTAAGTAGAGAAAATAATAACAGCATTGATTACCTGGACATCATTTTTTTTTTTTAATTTTATCACTAATAAAATTAGATATTTATAGAAAGCCAACCAAACAGAATACTATAACACATTTTAAATCTTTTCCTCCTTAGAGTCAAGCAATGGCAACATTTAATTCATTAATTTATAGAACGTTAAAATAATTAAAATATAATAATAATATAAAATTAAAAAATGAAATAAATAATATTAAATATATAGCTTTAAATAATGGATATGATACTAAATTAATAAATAAATTAATCACCAGAATAAAAAATAAAATAAACAAAGGACAAAATAAAGCTAACGAATAATAATATAATAAATGAACACGCTATAATTGAATACAATATAAATTATAATAAATTTAATAAAATATTTAAAACTTTTAAATTAAAAACACCGTATACAACAAATAATAAAATACATAAATAATGAAGACCTTTCTGTAACAATAAATCAAGACAATAATTATAATTTATAAAAACAAGGATTGTATAGTCTTAATTGCGAAAACTGTGACTTAAAATAGATTTAATAGTTATTTAGAGAAAACAGTCCAAGCTCACCCCATTATGAGGTGGGTGGTGGGACCCACCAACGCAATGAGGGTGTGCATAGTACGTCCCAGTCACTGGGACTTAACTTTTTTGCTGACCTAAATATCAAAATTATTCTACAAATTAAAATTATTTTTAAAAATCAGCTATTTTACTACAATTATGAAGAATGTATTATTTTGAGGAAATACCTTATTTAATTTTGAATGAGGTAAAGTAAAATAGTCTAAGTACGCTGGAATCATTGCAATTTGCTCTATTACGTTTGATGTTTTTGTTCTGAAAAGTGAGACGAATAAATGCCTTTAGAAGTTAGAAATCATTATAGAAGTGAGACATCAAAATGGATTTCATAGCTCAAGTGCACATGTAATTTAAGACCAAGAACTGGATCTCATAGCAGTCAACCTGTTGGTTGCTAGAATTTAGATACATTTATTCAGAAAGATTTAATAGTAGTTTTTCAAATAAATTTTATTAAAATTCCTTTACATAAATTAACGGTATTTTAATCGCTCGAATAAATCCTATATAATTCATTATTTCCTGAAGATCTTAAATCTTAAAAACTATTTTTTTTTACAACTCAGAATTTTACGTTAAAGAATTCAAAAAGCTTAGAAATTCTAGCATCAGTCCTTATTGATATATTCTTTCTCAATGCGACTACAGTTAAATGCATTTCATCACACTTTAATAGTCCTTAAGAAGGAATTATTTATCAGGAGGTATTGAAGTTTTATAAACTCTCATGTTTGTAAGAAACTATTCTCTGAAAACAAGATAGATTTGTAATTAAATATCAGTATTTTTTTCGTTACTAATCTTCGGATTATAAGGATTCGGCTGTAAGGAATTTTTCTGTCAATTTAAAACTCTAAATAAAAATATTTTTAATTATTTCGAAACTTCAATTATAAAATTAATCATTCCAATTTATTGAGAAAAATTTTCTACCAAGATTTTTAATATCTGATAAAAGACCAGATTTCTTAGAATTATTTTATTCTTACAGTTTTACGTCAATTATATATGTCATATAAAGCTTAGGAAGACAGATTTATACCTATTTTTTCCAAGTCCCATAAAATTAGTTATTCAATTGCAAGTAGCAGAATTTTAAATTTTCATTTAAATGAAAAAGTTATCAGTAAAATGGAATACAACCAAATTATTAGTAAGATTATATTTCTTTACTGTAGGGTGTTTTAATTTTTTACTCACCGATACATTTAATTAGAAAATTCTATTTTGAGATCTCTCTGTGAGTAAATGTCCTACGAATAATCTGTTCTTTCTCAATGTTAGCATATTTTGTTTACTTTTTTAAGTGTTTTTCCAATTATGATTTTAAATAAATATTTTTTTGTAAGTATTTATCTGTTATGTGATGTGTGTGTGTATGTGTGTGTTTGTGTGGAGGGGGTGGTTGTGTAAACACATACGAAAACTCTCTTATATACCGACGAATGTCTGTATATAAGAGAGAGCATTTGAAAAATAACGTTTGAAGTTCGGTTTCAGTTACAGTTACCAGTAAATACAACTCTCACAAATCACTGTTGACCAATAAATTTTCCACTGAAAGCTTGTACTTTCTATCTAATTATAAAGATTTCTCAAAGTTCTATACGGGGGTACTTTGGTGACAAAAAGGTTTTTATTTAACTACACAGTACATTTTTATAAATGGCTACGGACCAGAAACATTGCTATAGACAATTAAAACAATTTCTTACAATCTTTGTTACATTTTAGTTTTAAAAATATTTTTAAACTTTTTTTAGTAGTATCCGATAAAGAAAATTAAAATTATTCCCTTTGCTAACCAAAAATATTTGTTTTATTTTTCACAAATCTATTTTTGTTCACATAAATCGTGGCTGTATCTGTTTAATTTTTTTTGTTTTTGACTTCTAACAATTTAAATATATAGATTTTTACTTTCTTTAAAAATTGGAAAAAATCTCCAAATAATTATCTTATTGATATAAAAATAAATTTTGATTTAATTACTGCCTGGAAAAAATAATACTAAATAAATGTTCAAGAAGTATATTTAATCCATATATATTAAATTTATGAATTTCTATTTACGATGTAATGCTTCTTAGAGTAACTTATCAGAAATAGTCATCCTAAAATTACAGTTACAATTTTACATCTATTTCAGCAATATAATTTATAAAAAATAAAAAAAATTAAAGGCTTTACGTTCATAAAACCTTTAAGAACATTACAGCGATGACATCTGATTCGATCAATCGATACAATCAATCAGAATTTTACAGTAAAATCCTGATTATTGTTTTATATTTAAAAACTTTTTCTCTACTTCTTGTTGGATCCAATTCTCAGTGAAATGAATATAACTAAAAGTTAATGAATCAGTGATTTTATTATCCGTTCACCATCACTAGAATTATGAAAATTTTTTATTACATTGAATCATTATTCCATTTTCTTATTCCGTCTAAATGAATCTTATTCATTTGAGTCGATGGCAGTTGGTACTTTATTTATTCTTCAGTTATGCAAATTATTAGTACTATTTTTACACACTCATCACAAAACAGACGCCATGTTATTCTTGATTTCTGAACGATATAAAAGATCAATTTCTCGATTTACAGAGAATCGATTTCTCGTACTTATTATTTACTACTCTTTTTTCTAGCTTAAATTGAAGTACGACTAAGATTCTGAATATGTAAACATATATTTCTATAAAATTCTTCTGAAATCATGTTTCCGTGTTTTTGTAGTTCTTTTTTAAATTAAAACCACGCTTTGTCTAGTTGATTAACAAATATCAGTTTGTTATAAAAGTAATTATATTAAGATACAGTACGTTCGAGAAGTAAATGTACAAATGTCATGAATTTGTACAACTATACGTAATATCTACTTAGCTTGCAGTAATTGTTAGAAATCGTCCCTACGAACGCTCAGGCACATCTGCAGGCATTTCTTCTTGTTCTAGAAGACGCTTACAAGTTATTCATGTGGAATGTTCTTGGTAAAATCAAGAAAAGTAGTTTGAGATTCCTGAAGGCTGTAGGGGATCCTCCGTGTAGGGGTTGCATAATCCCAGAAGTAGTAATCCAGTTGGCCAAAGTCTGAAGAACAATGTGACCGCAAACCTTAAGAAATGATTAGAGCTCCGTAAAGCTCTTGCAGTAACTTCATGAACTGCCTGGTTGCAGGCGCGGTCGCGCCGTCTTGTTAAATCCAAACATTATTAATTTTGTCCTCAGTTAGCTCTTCCATGAACTGATTTAATACTTCACAACAATGAGCTGAATTTATTGTTTCTGGGAAGAATATTGGACCAAGTATTCTTCTCCTTGACATTGCAATCTACACCCAATTTTCTAGTCACTGAAAGGAATTTCATATACCGCATGTGGGTTGTTGGACGACGTTAAACGTGAATTCTGTAGATGTACTACTTAATAAACGGGACCATGCCTTATCGTATAGAATAATAAAAAATGTTCCGCTAGAAACTGTTTATGTCATTTACACTATTCAAATCGCTTTCCAATAACTTTTGCATTGCAATGGGATGAGATTAAGTTTCTTACCAACTGCCTTGTTTCCAGTTACAACATCGATATTTTCTGTAAGGTCGCTTTCGCATTGACTAGAGACTACGTTTCATTGCAACTGTACGGGGGTCTCTTGCATCTCTTTGTATATCTCTAATGGTTTCTCTTCTTTTGGTACTGACGGTTTACCACGTCGCTCATAATATTTTATTGATCCCGTTTTCTTAAATTTCTCGATTAGTGCAATTACACTTTGTCGATAAGGAACAGGCATACCTGAAAATCTAATGGAAAACCTTTTATTCACTGTCTGTATGTACTCACTAAGCTCGTAGAAAACGTAAACAAGAAATGTTCGCTGTTCAAAGTTAATACCATTCTGAACCCACGCAGAAAATGATCTCAGTCTTCAAAGATGACGAACAGTAAAGGACCAGACAAATTTATCGTCTCAAGATCGCCATTCCGGGCTGGCTCCCGGAATTAAACTGCGTACTACGTAGGATTGCCAATTTACAGAAAACATTACTCGCAGCGCACTGAATACAATAATTTCTCAACGTATAAATAGTGTTTATATATACAAATACTTTTCAAACGCCCCATGTAAGACCTCGGTTCAGACAATGTAAAATTCCATCTATTTTTATTTATATTTCAATTTCTGTTTCTCAGTTACACGTAGTTTTTTTTTAATTTAAATTAATAGTACAATTCTAAATTTCTTATCTTACACTCAGATCGGATTAACTAATTGTTTTTTTTATTTATACGACTAATTAAATTTTATCTTTATCAGATTTGTGATAAGTTTTCTAAGTATATCTTATATTACTATTCTTGATAGCAAAGATTTTTTTTTAATTTTTATTTATAAGTAGGATACAATATAAATTACACTGACTAATGCAATTACCTTACATTGCAAAATATTACTATTTTATTGAATAAGCACGCATTATGCATGATAATAAGTCATCGTTCAGTTATAAAATAACGTTTATGAACGATAAAAAATGACTTAAGAATACTGAACGGTTTGTAACAGTAGAAATTTCATCCGTTCTAATCGCAACTGGACTGGACCTCTATAACTCTTCCTGAATCTATTTTATTGAGGCGAGCTCAACTTTTCTGACCCACTTCCATTGCCTTTCGTGTAGAAAATGGTTTTGTTTTAAAACCGTTCCAACGATATTTTATTTTATAAATACTATTTTTGTAATTTGACTTATCGATTCATGGAGTGAAATATTAGTTTGTTATAACAAGATTATTGCGAGTAAATTTATTATACGTGCACGTTATAAAAGCTATTACTACTTAATTTTTTTTACAGCTATTTATTATTTTTAATGATATTAAAAAAATGTACTGTTTGTATCTCAACTTACAAGAATATGGTATTGAAGCACATTTAATAACAATTTTTATTTTAAAATTACACACGTGCACGTGGAAGCACGCACAAACACAAACACATTCACAAGTGACATTTTTGTTATAAAATTATTCTTATTACATAAATATTGGTGTTTCTTATTAATGGTTCAGCCAATCGAACATTTTCTTCTAAAACTCATCAACATCTGCGTTCTGCCTGGCAACAGTCTCTTATGACACTTCTGTCTCCATCGATTTCTATCCCGAGCCTATTTTTGTCTCCTTGTAGTTTGCAATCTCCACCTCAAAATTAAATTGTTCTTCCTTGCTTCCTTTTGCCTTCTGCTGATCCTTCCAATGCAGGTTTAAAGATTCCAATTCCTTTAACTAAATATCCTGTAGAAAACTTGACAATTTTATAGCACTTCCCGCATAACTGCTCTTTCTTCTTTAATCCTGTTCATTGTTTCATCATTCCGTTCATCTTAATTAGACCATCTTTCTCTATATCCACATCTAAAAGTTTCAAACCACAGGATTCCTTCGGAATTGCTATCGTTCCTTTTATTTCCTTATCTGTCACCATTCCTGAATTTATCTTCATCTTTTAATTATTTATGAATCAGTTCTGTAAATAAAAAAACAAAATATGTTCAGACCTTCATAAGTAACAGCTGAAGTAAGTACAAATTTAAAATACATAGGTGACAAAATTTATTCTGGCTTTGCTTGAACATCATTTTTAATCAATGTTCATTATTTTTAATTCAGTTTTTTTTATTAAAATCATATCTTGAAATTTTTTATTCTCGATTAGTAAAATTTATCTAATTTTATTGTACATTCCTAAAATAGAATTCCATAAATAACAATTACACAATATTTCTATATTTAGTTAATAAAATAAGTCTAGTAGTCTTCGTTAGCCCACCGGGCTGGTCTAGCGGTTAACTCATCATCGCAAATCAGCTGATTTCAAAGTCGAGAGTTCTAAAGTTGAAATCCTAGTAAAGGCAAAATTACTTTTGTAACGATTTGAGTGTGTACTGATTTGAGTCTTCGTTATATGTTAGTTGTTTTTCATAGTTTTCATGAAAATTGTTTACCTTTTTGATGATATCTAAATAATCTCTAATTTTTTTTTTAGCTGGATGTCTGCTATGTATTAGCACTGCTATATTTCACATTTTAGTTATTACTTCAAGAGCTGATGTTAAAGGATATTACAAAATATAATATCTTTATATTATAATATTACTAACAAAAAAGGTACATTTTAATATTATAACAAATAGTACAATAAGAAATGCTAATAGTGTGAATTATTGGGGTACTTTGTAAATATTTCAGTGAAACGTTATTAGAATAAGTACATTTATTGCAATAATTTTTAGAGAATAATAATATAGTCTTTGAAATGAGAAGTTCAAGCTAACTTATAGGTTTAATTTAGAAGTGTACTTCCCAATTGAAAATTAAATTAAAAATATTTTTTTAAATATTTTCTACATAATAAAAATAATTACTTAAATACGTCAGTTCTTAATACAACCATAATGCATTTTTAATAAAAATAAAATATAAATTTTAGAATTCTGCTGTTCATGTTCTCAATTTACCATTCCTTATAAAAAAAAACCCGAATCGGAGTTTCTTTTAACAAATAGTCTTTTATTTTTTTTTTTTTTATGAAATACAAAGATTTTTGATTAGTGCTGACTACTGTATTTCTGTATTTCGCCAATCTGTTTATTATTGTGCATTAATTTGAATTTTAAATAACGTCCAGATTTTGTTTACAAGAGTTTATTTATTCTAGTAAAAAATAGATGATGATGATGATGATAATAATAATAAAAAGGAGAATGAACGCTCCGAGATGAAAACAGTAACCTATTGAGCGCTATAAGATTCCCGTCTTGTTTACAGGAAAACCTCTGTTGGAAATTTAACAAGTTTGCATGAACCCGTTTTACTTGGTAGTTTCCATTAAATTTTCTTATGTTTATGAGAAAACTTTTCCGACAATGAAGTTGCGAAAACGCAGCTGAGCGTTTCCAATATGGAGCCAACATAATTTGCTGATTAGTAGGGTAGAGCTTACAGATTCCTTACTTCTTCTGTTCCAGACTAAGAGAATTCCATTCCAGTCATTTATTTTGGATTCGATTTAAAGTAAGCCGCACAACTTTCTTACATTTAAAAAAAAGAGGAATAATTTATATTTCTCCTTTTCTATTTTTCTCAATTTACTCGTCCTTTTCTTTTTTAATAAGGTAACTTTTTCCAAACAATCTTTCTGTTTATTATCCATTTCCTGTTTTATACTGATTTAAACTTTAAAACACAAACATAATTAATAAAATATAAATCAATTGAAATTCTTAACCCTTATGAGCAAAGTTCCCTTTATTTTTTTCGGAGCTGCGCACACAAAAGTCAATTGTGGCAACAAAAAATTATTTAGAAATCAATCTGTCTAAAACTTTTTTTATTATTATGTACATATATATCACTTATACAATATATTCATATATGTATAAATATTTAAACGAATACAATTAGATCATTTGTTTTATTTTATGTTAACACTTTTCTTATCTTTTTAAACTTTTTATCTTAAATCTTTCATACAATTCCATTCTTTGTAAACTTCATTTGTATTTGCTTCTTGACCAATGGCTAAATGTAATTTAATTCTCAGAAGATCACTCGTTTTAATTTTAGAATCTGTTTCGGTATTTTGTTTTTATGGAATTCATAACAGAAAATTCACGTTCGCAGTCTGCGATGGATGCTTGAAAATTCCCATAATGTTATATAAAATGGAAAGGTTAGATAAATCAGGGTTAGTTTGGACAAAGGTTAATGTATCGCTAAAAGTCTTGAACAATCGTAGTTTAGTTTTCTCTAAGTTTATAAATTTCATTTCTGAATATTCGTTCCATATTTTACGTATTTACATCAACGTTTTTATTTCCCATAAATTCTGAATATATTTGTTGAAAACTGTATTATAATTTCCTTTCTGAAATCAAAATTTTTTTCCTGAATTTATAATAATTTCTTTATCAAATTTTTGCCAATCTTTTAATTGTTCATCTAAAACTCTCTTTAAGTGAACATACACGCTATAAATCGAATTATAGCTGATGTTTCAATATTATTTTGACGTTCCAATAATATTTCTCTTATAGTGTCACTTCAAAAGATTCTGTGTGTCTTAAATATTGAATTTTTAGTTTGTTAATTGTAATTTTTATATACCGACGAGGACTAATAATTCTTAAATCAATATTTTTTGTAGATACCTGCATAAGGATGTAAGTTCGTCTAATACATCTTTCAGAGCAAATATTGCTACGCGATATTGTGAATTAGTCAGAATTTTTTCACAATATTTACAAATAAGGTCATTGCATTCTGCAATCTGATTTTTACAATACTCAATTAATGTGTCGTAATTTTTTATTAAAACCCAACTGCAAAATACCTGGAAAACCATCTAACTTGATTTAGTGGTTTAAATGCTATAAAATCATGTTCTAACACTTGAGCTAATTCATCAAAATTTTTCATTTGATGCTAGATCGGTGAAGTGTACACAGTACAGTGATCAGACTTTCTACATCCAGCATAATAGATACATTTTTCTATTCGTCATCTAATCTTAAATCTTTCCATGTGCTACACGAGTGGTAGTCAATCTTTTTATACCTACCGCCCACTTTTGTGTCTGTGTTACTAATAAAATTTTCTAACCGTCCATCGGTTAAACAGTAATGGTGATTTATAAAGTAGGGAAGTAAATTTACTTATAAAATTTATAAAGCAGAGTTACAGCAAGTTAAAGCATATAATAATAATTACTTACTAAACACTTTGTCGGACTGAAATCTGTTTTTTATTTATACTTTGCATACATACACGTAGAAGCATGAAGTCTGATGAAATTACATTTAATTAATTAAATGAGATTAAATTAATGATATGATATTAATTAATTAATTTAATGAAATCCCTGAATCTGATGCTGCGAAACTAAATATTGGATATCTTGCTCAATTTTTGAAACGAATAAATGAAGGTTTCCTCTTTCGGAAATATTCAGGGGGTTTCTTTCTTAGGTTATAATATAATTAACAGCACTAAAGCCTGATTCCACGAGATATGAGGTAGAAAAAGTATCAATAAACTGAATATTATTTTCCATATATCTGGATATAAGACAGGCATTTTTTTTATTTTGCCATAGCTTTTCATATCCTCCACCATCGAATTTATGTTTACTTTCTTCATCGTATCTAATTTCTAACAATTATTCTTGGCAAGTTGTATCAGCCTCTTTAATATCTGCTGTAAAAGGGTTTTTCATACAGTCATACACCTTCAATTTCAAAATATCTTCAAATCGTTTTTCCATGTCCAATTTAGGTTCGTTGAGGTGGCTACTGAATCTTATCAATATCCTCGTGAGTTTCATCATCTTCTATAGATGATAACTTAGGAAACTGATGAAATTCTCTCTGTAATAGATTACAAAGAAGTAGTTCAAGTATGTCAATAAATAATGACACAATACTTTGGCAAACCATAAGAGTTTTATTAGCTCCTTGAAGCTGCAAATTGATATCACTAAATTTCTTAAAAATATCTGCCAAATAAAAGGCATCATTCTTTACTGTTTTTAACTATTGATACAGATTGGTCTCATTATTACTTTCAAAAAATGGTATGACATTATCACATAATGCTACAAAACGAGACATAGCCATAGCCATGCTATAATGAACCCCTTAACAGCTACCGGACACTGTGTGCAAAAGTAACCAAATAAAATCTTCATTATTGTCATGGAAAAGCTGTCGAAATACTATATCATATTTTGCATTGGATTTGATGTTGTTTACGGCTCAAATTATTACAGTTAATGATGAATGGAGACTTGTACTTAGATATTTTCCTACAAGATGTTGTCTGTGCACCACACAATGAATACATAAAACATTTGGCACTTCTTCCTTCAAATAAGCAACAAATCCACGATAATGACTTACCACTGATCGTGCTTCATCAGTAATATTATTTTTTATAAAGTATGATATCCCTCTTGTATCTGTCATAGGATTTATTGCGAATAGAATTTCTTCGCGTAATGTATTGTCTTCATCAAAATAACGTATATATGCCACCAATAAAGCATTATTATCTGCAATGATAGACTCGTCCAATCGCATGGAAAACGAAGATTTTTGGAGAATACTTATAAGTTTTTTCAACATTAATTGCCATTTCTTCAATTTGTCGCTTTACTGTGCTATCGCCTAAGGCAATGTTTTTAAAATGTCAGATATATCTTGATACATTACTGTTGAGATAAATTCTTTTATAGAGGATGTTATTACAGTTTCTCCAATATTATAGCCTTTACCTCTTTTTGCAATTAATTGTGAAATGCGATAAGCGGTAATTAATCCATGCACGTTTGCTGCATGTTGTTTCATAAATGATGCGACGATTGATGAACGATTTTGAAATTTTGTACATATTTCCTGAAAATAATTAATGGGTTTGTCCTTACCATTTGGATGCTTTGTAGAAATATGTTCTGGTAATCGACTTGCCTACATTGCCTCATTGGATAATGTTTTATGACACACTAAAAAAGTTGGATGTTGTTTATTTACAACAGATACTATGAAATCCATCTTAAGATACTCTCGCAAATTGCCCCGAACATATTTCTTTTTAGAGACATGGGCTTACAATATTTCACTAAATATTTTGAAGCTGTAGGCACGTGTTCACTCTCATAAATCTAGCTGCGTACCGACCAGATGCGCGATCCATTCTGGGACGAGGCTCTTTTGTTTTCAGTTGTACTATAGCACCAGTTAGTTTCAGTTACGTAACGTGAACTAACTTATACATAGCAATGCAAATAGTATATTTTCTGAAATTTTAATTGTCACGGGGATTTTATGAAAACCTAATGAACATGTTTTTAAAAAATGTTATGAAAATTTAAAAAGTCAATTAAATTTAAAAAAAAAGAAAAGTGCTACAGTATCGGAAAAATCCTTTGCCGCCCACCATGAAAACTAGAACGTCCACTAGTGGGCGGTAGGGACCAGCTTGACTACCACTGTGCTACACACTTGCTGTTCAGTTAATTGTGATACTTCTCTTTTGAGTATTGCTGTTATTCAATTTTTCTTCCCGAACATAACACTGGCTCCATCACTAGTAAACATTACAATATTTTATGTGATGAACGGCCTGCCGATAACTGAATAGAATTTTTATATTGTGAATCGTAGTTATAAACTCCCGCAAGAAAGTCACGGTATATGCTACTCCATAGAGTCCATACACTATGTATACGTGTTTTACATATTTAAAATAGTTGATTGTACGATAGATGCACGGGAAATAAATTTCTCTGTGCAATTTATTTCAGTACCTCTAAAATCATTACGCAGCCGCGTACTTGTGCAGCTTAGAGGAATTTATGCTTACCAGGATAAGATGCTTACTGGATTCTAATTAAATAAACATACACTCGCACGCGCTTGCGCTTGCGCGAGGTCGCAAACGTTTGATGTGAATCATCAAATGGCTGTCAATGTGAAATACAGTCGCTCAAAAATTAAATTTCTTATCTGAAGAAAAACTATATTTTTTATGCAACATTACTACAGAAGGTGAAACTAGATTTGAACAAAGAGAAAGTCCGGCAAGTTTATTTTTATAATTTTTTTGATAGTAAGTTCAATAATATACACATGTTATATTTAAAATATAATAATTAAATAATTTTGAATTAAAAATCTATGGTCATGGGACTTAATGAATTTCTACTTTGTATTCTAACTTTTCCAATACACTGGACAAAGAATATACCATCTTCATACGCCTGAAGGCTGTAAATGTAAGGCGACTTTGCCCACGTCATTAATTCACTGGAGTTTGTACAAGGAAGCTGCGGTGTCTATAGGGAACAGCCCGATCCGGAAGGGATGAAAGGCTCCGACGTCCCACCACCAATGATCGGGTGGGAACTCCCCGGAGACGCTATTGAGGAGAATGCAAGACCGTAGACTCGGTAGAGGATCCCTCCGAGGTTCTCCATTAAAGGCAGAACGTCAAGATCGGAGTCCCGGCGGGGGAATTCCTTGGGTTTCCCCTGCTAGAGGCATGGTATGTAACACAAGACCGAATCCCGGCTACCTAGGTGGGGTCAAGCGCCCTAGCACCCACCGAGATAGTTAGAGTCGAAGACACCCCTCGGAGCTGAGTTTATGCGTAATTGCGGATCGGTGTTCGTGTGGGGGGGGGGGAGATTAAAGACGGAAAAAGATGGTATGTACTTTCTCCCACCCCTTCCGGATGGGGTTGTCTTATATAGATACCGCAGCTTCGTTGTGCAAACTCCAGTGGATTCCTGACGTGAGCGAAGTCGCCTTACATTTACGGCCTCCAGGCGCATGTCCATGCAATTTGCATGTGAGACATGAGGCTCCTGCATACAGTCCTTTTGCAACTGGCCAGGCTCGCCACAGGTAAAGTCGTGGCCACAATTTGGCCCTGTGGCCTGGCTTCCAGCACCGAAAACATAAGTAATCAACGGTGCGCCTCATCACCCGGCAGCCATCCACCCAATTCGAATTCACCCATTGGACAGAAGCTTGTCCGCCAAGATGGGCGGCACTGCCAAGGTGACTACTTCCGTCATCCCAAATACTGGCCGCATGGATAGTATATCTAGTGAAACCGCCTCCCCTGTAACCTGACGAAGTTTCTTTCGGAACTCGTTCTTCGTAGTGAGTACGTCCACGACCTTAAAAACAACGTGGACCCTCCGGCCGCCTTTCCCGTCAGAGCCGTAGTAGCACTCTCTACTTTTTCTGCGATGTTTTTGCTCAGTTATTCAGCCGCACCACTATCAGCTCGCATCCGGAGATTTAGGTCCTCCCCCTGCCCCTTTCGTGAGGAGAGGATCACGACCTCACCCGGAGACACTACGGACGAATCGACACTACTTGACGGACACTGCTTGACGGATCGAAGGAGATCAGCATAGGTCCTTCTGCCCTAACCACTACCGTTGTTGTCGGCGGATCCAAGGGTGGTCTCCTGCTCATTAAGGACGATTCCGATTATACTCGTTAAAGACACACATAATGTTTCTTCTCCACCCGCCTACACGTGTACTCTTCGGAACGCCTTAGAATTTGCCCAAGCCAATCTGAGGGCTCACAGAAGCAGACTAGTCGATCCTGTCCATCTTGTATCAATTGCGGTATGGACCTGCAAATGAATGAGATCACCTGGCAGTCCGATTCAACCACCAAAGCATAGTCAGTCCGGCTCATATCAATTTTACATCCGTTGTTTCCTTCGGATAGATCACGTGCAATGGACTGCTCCACAAGGACTTGGCCCGCCTCCAGTTTGCCTGCTCTGGCCAGGTACCGAATCCATGAAGCCTTACAGAACACCGGTGCATGTTGCGGGTGTTCGACTCCCAACGCCATGTTTATAATCCAAACAGACCCTACATCCTCTGGCAACTCAGCGGTGTCCTCCACTAGAGTTGAAGATAAGAAAACCTCCTGAGGCCTGCCTGTAAGAACTAACCGCTCAATGTCTGCCTCCGCAACTCTCCAATCAATCGCTCGTCAATCGACGACCAAGTTGCAGCCCGACGTAGACCCCATCCAAAATCACGCCATATCAGTGATGATAAAATATGTTTGTGTTGCCTCATCCGCTGTGCTCAGCCCAGTAGATAACCTCTCCTGAGACTCCACAAGTATTTCATCCAAAACATCTGCGAACTCTTCTAACATACGAAGTTGATTGTTTATACACTCTGAGCACTCTTTAATCTCAACTTTAGTGGTCGTATTTAGTCGGACCAGTGATCTCAACTCCCTAACTTAAGCAAAAAAAGAGTCATGTTATATACAAAACATTTCGTTCTTTAGTGAAGGCTCTTTTCTATGCAACCTGTACGCTTCCCTCCTTCTGGCACCTCTTCTCCTGTAGATGAGACGTCCATAAGAGATGCAGATCTCTCTAGATCAGAGACTGTCTCCGGCAAATATAAGGAACTCCAGGAACTTGCTTTTGACTTTTTCTTCCCCTCTAATGCTGGTGGGATCACGGAGCCTTCGCTTTCCCGTAGGTTTCAAAGTACGCTTCCCGTCATCCATGACTTCGTCCCACCGGATCGGAAGAGCCGGAAAGTTCCCTTCGATATCCCTGCTCGTCGACGCAACCAAACCGACAGCCCTCTGCTGCCTCCGAGTCATATTCTCACCAGTCTTTCTTCCGCTGCGCCTCGTCAACAACCGATCCGTGCGCCGAAGATATTCCATCACCGTTTCCGCCAAATACCACTACTCACCGAACTACCGCTTCTCATTGCCACTATTGTCCGATAGGATGTCTTCCAATTGAACGCTAGGAGATTTCGTTCTAGTGGATCGTCACCCCATCACAGGAGGGAAGCCCTCTTCGTCTGGTGGATGCATTCCCTCTGACTGATGTGGGTCAGCCATTACAGTAATAACAATATTAAAACAAAATTAATTAATCCAAAAGAGATTAATTAAGTGAACAAAAAATAAATTAAAGAAAAATAAATTTAAATAAATCAAAAGTAATATATCCAAAGTAAATATAAATCGAAAGAATATACCATCAAACCAAGTTAACGTCACGTTCAGAAAAAAAGAAATCGGATCTACTGTCAACATTACATGACACGTATACTAAACTATTGAACTTCGTATGTAAATAAACTATTTGCTCGTAATTCGGTCAATGGCTCATTTTTTTCTTGAAACGTTGAAACAATGATTTCTTTTCATACAGAAGAATATTCTTACGCTTATAGGAATTGATAAATGCCTATGTTTAGATAGAACGCAATGCAATGTAAACATAAAGTAATGTGATTTCACTAAATATCAATTTTACTTTATGCACTATAACATATTTCAAAACTTAATACAACTTAATACACTATTAACTAAAATGGTACAATATATATATTTTACTCTTCTTAGTAAATAAAGTATAAAACGGTATTTACTAATTAACGTGCAATTACTTGTTACTGTTATTTTAACAGTAACTTATGTTGTTTTAAAATTAAACTCTTAACTAAAAGATATATTTCCATTAATTATCTCTTACAGGTTTATTAAAGGTTTCGTTAATAATACTCTGTATAAATATTTAAAATAGTGCAAATGGTATACACTAAATAGTTATATATATATATATATATATATTACATACACAAGAGATACTGATTTTTGCAATGACTTCTGTTTTTATTTAAAACGAGCAATTCTGTGACCAAACGTTTATTGATGTCCCTAAAGCTCTCACTGCAGTACACGTTTTACTAAAAATAAACACCCAAAATAAACGTCACTTAGGTAAAGAATTATTTAGTTAGTTTTACTTTTACCTTTGCTTACAAATTATATAAACAGAATAAACTGGCGAAGGGAAAGTACAAACACTTCATAATAGTACTTTAAATATTCTTATAGTACAATTTTTTTTTTCCAAAGTGTTTCGTAATATTTAGATTTTGTAAATATTTATATTTTCGCGTAGAAATTTTTTTTGTTAATGAGCAGTCATAGATAAATGAATTATCATAGAATCCGTTTGTGATCTGAACTATAAGTGTAATATTGTTGTAAAAACAAGAGATAAATATTAAAAAACTGGAAGGCCAAAAAAATCACTGCGCTTTAATGTAGGATAATTACTTATACAGGATAATTAAAGACAGTGCAGGTGACTATTTTGAATATAGTATTTGCACATAATATAATTTTTTTTCAATTTTTTAAATTTATTTTAACATATATATATATATATATATATATTTATTTATATACATATTTATATAACTTATTACACTCCCGATAACGTAAGGATTCCAACGTGGGATCATATATCTAACTGGTTCAGCCGTTGAGGTGCTAAGGTGAAACTAACATATATACATACACCCTAAATACATTATTGCATTCTTTTTTGGATCGTGTAATAACGGTATCGATTTGTTCATATTGTTTCTCATTGGTAGTTAACAACTTGGCCGCGTTTTATAAAGTATCTTGTAAACTTTTACCTTTGGCTATAAATCATATTATATGCGGCTCTGATAAATTACACGTACATATACTACTGTAGTTGACTGGGTACAGAAACAGAAGAGACAACTAACAGGATAGTAGTAGATAAATAACAGTATTAGTAGTAGTAGATAATAACAGGATAGAAGTAACACTGCAGCAGAGTGTGGTTTATGTGATACTTTATTTAGAAACTAAATATTTTATATGGAAAAAAATTATAATTTTATTATTATAATTAATTTTAGCATTTCTCTTTTTTATATTCGGTACAATAAAATAGATGTAATGAGGTTAATTTCATTATGTTCTGATGAAATACTTCTTGGAAATGAGTACGAAATAATCTTGCTGTTGGGAGGAGTTAGTTATAGCTGGTATTTCACTTGAATGAGAGGAGTCACGAGAGTACTTATTAGCTTGAAAATTGACTTTTAAGAAGTGTAGTAGAAAGGAAGACTCTGATGAGTTAGATTAAAGATAGGACCACATAATAGAACAGAATACAATGCATTTTCTTATTCACAAAGAATAGACCAAGTGTTCAAGGAAATAAAGATGAACAATTAATTTAGAAGAAAATAAATATTCTACCGAATTAAAAAATTTTAATAATAATTTTGAAAAATTACGTTGGTGAAACTGTTTTATAGATTCTAATAGTTAACAAAAAAATTATAGGATAAAGGTACTGAAATATGACAATTCAGCAAAAATTTAGAAATTTTTTTATAAAATATAATATATTGTGTACCAATAAAAATTAAAGAAAGAAATAATAATAATTAATAATAAAAATATTTATTTTAAATTACATAACAACCAATCGTACAGGTTACATCTTTCCCGATGAGTTTCAGTAACATGCTTTACAATAATTGCGAAAAATGCTGAGGTCCAAAATCGAAAATGGTTTTTATTTCATTCTCCAATCTTGTTTTTATTAACCTTTAAAATGTTTAATTCATTATTAAATTTGTATTTAAAATGAAAATTGAGTAAAGTTTAAAATAATGACCTATATTCCCTAATTCAATTTCTTTCGCATGAATCGCACAAATATTTTTTTTAAATATTCCTAATAAATTGCTTAATAACTAATTCTAATTTTTCAAGCAATAACTATGTCAGACAGGAAGTAAATTTTAAAATAAACAAATTTGTATGTTCCTACTAGTAACAGCTAAGTATGAAATGCTGTGTATTTTAATTAAAAGTTATCATTATTTCGATTTCCGAATCCGACTTTTTTCGATTATTAAAGAATTCCGATTTTAAATTTAAAAATAAAATATAATAACAAAATGTTTATAAATATATAGCATAGCTCTATTGTGAACTGATGCTCATGAAACAAGGCACAGCTTTTTTTATCAGAAGTGTCTATCGACCAAAGTGATGTGAAATATCTATTGCAATTTATTTTCATATACCTCTAAAATGTCTCTTCGTTTGGTACATAACAATGATTATTCTACACTGAAGTACGTATTCTTTTATTCAGGTTATCAAAATGGACGTACCAGATATTTAATTAAAAAAAAAAAATTTTTTAAATTGCCGATAACTGTCAGAACTTAAGTTATGGCTGTTTTAAGCAATAACTCAAGACAGTTAAGTTTAATTTATGATAATTAAGCCAAACAAATGAATTGAGTAAAAATATATGAGAAAACAATTAAATACATTAATTAATATTTAATATAATTAAAAACAATTAAATATATTAAAGCAATTGAAGTAATTTATTACGCAATTATTAAAAGAAAATATTTTTTCGAATTTTTTTTGGTTTGAATTTTCTTGTTTTGTTTAATCACAGATGTAAAAGTTAAAACTGAAAAAAGTACCATGTGTAACATTTTGTTCAGGTTGTTGAAGATAACTTTTTTTTTCTTTTTATACAATCGGTTTCCCCAAATGAAACCATAATTGAATCGTATGACACACTATAGCATGAAAGTTGACGTTATTTAAACTTCTTTGAGGTCTTCCACAGAGAATAATAACCCCTTCCATAAGGAGATAGGTTTTCCACGTATTCCTTAAACGAGTCATTCCTGATTGTCAACAGCAATCTCTTTAGCTTGCAAGCAGCCCTATTCATGGTTGTTCTATCTTCCGGCCTTCCGTAGCATTGCTATATCTCCTCACAATCCTTATTTTAGTTAAAATTAGGTCTATCATCTACCTGGGGAGATCCCATCCCTCAAGAATCTTAGGGGTAGAGCGCCATGTCACCTCCCACATGACTGAAAACAGGCCGAGGACATTTTAGTAATGGAATAAAAGTTTCAGAAACTGAGAAATTTAATAGATCCACTATACCTTTATCATTTTTTTGCAGCAAATAAATAATATTTAAGCACAAGAGCAAATATACAATATTAGTAGAAATGACTACTTGCTTTATTAGCCGAAAAATAAATTTTAAACAATGAGATATAATCAAATTTTTTTCAGTCGATGAAACTATAGTAGTAAACAAACATTAGTAAATTATTTGTAAAACATTTGAATAATTCAAAGTAAATTTTGCATTTCATTGTATTGATTGATGTATTCCTTGTTGTATCGGTTGAAAACTGTACTATTTACTTCAGAGTTGATAATTTTTATTGTTAACATTAAATAAAAATGGTAATAATATATCTAACTGATAGCTATAATTTAATGATTGTTTTTATTTTTAACAAAAACAGTCATTTTAATTAAATTGAAAAATTATACAGAAATATTTCATGCGATGAAAAAGTTAATAAGTGTAACATTTGTTTAGTTTTAGACAATTTTATATTTACGTTAGATATATTCAAGGAAAATCAATTTTGTAGAAATAGATGATTGCTATTTTTCAGTCAAGCCTTTATTATTTTTTTTATCTTCATTATAAATGATAGAAGTATTGGATTTGAAACTGGCAGAAGAACAAGACTCGGTTTGTTACAACATATACTTGCAAGAGAGATTATGTAAGACCAGCCGACCCAAGTAGAGAGATGCCATAAGAACTACAACACAGCACCGACGTCGGTTTGCTTAATGCAAAGCGAGCTAATTAAACAGCTAAGCTCGTTGTTGGAAAGAGAACCCGTTTACATTTATAATTGCCCTGCATGAACCTTAAATAAAATTCCAGCAAAAACACTCTGACAAATTACCTTCGTAAACCTATTACACAGATTAAAAATTAATTTCTAAATAAAACTAAAGTAATAAATTATAAAACGTATTACATTTACTTATATTCATTACATGAAATATATTTTTGTAAAAATTATTATATTTAAACTGAATATGTATGCAACTACTTTGTATTTACAACACAAAAAATATATAACTATTCATGCTGTGAAATTTATTGTAGCTAGTTTTATTCTGCTGAGATTTTTTTTCCGTTTGAATAATAAATCAAGCTCCATTAACCTAGATTTAAACATTGACATAATGCACGGTTAATATCAATAAATAAAAAAAAGCATAAAAGACATTTTCAACGTAGAAATCTTATAAGCGTATATTTGTTTTCTAAAAAATTCAACCGCATGAACTTATATTAACCATCACAGCAGTAAAGTTTATGTTTTATACTTTATGTCAGATTATGTTGTATTCTATTATTTCAGGTCTTGTAGGGTAACTAAACAAGACTGTAAAGAGGTTGCATATATTCTTTTTAATGTTGTCAGTGCTTTGTCCTTTTCACTGCTCCTACTTCTCTTCATCTAATCTTCTATATTAAAAGGATTTAAGCCAGTCAAAAGATAAATATTCCGGCCAGTATTGGTCAAAGGGAATCAGTTTTTATCGCCCAGATGTTTTAAACAAATTACGTACTCAGTGTGGGCAGCCGAAAAGATATCAAACAGATGCAGTGTATTTCTTGCTGTAAAGTTAAATGTTACGACTATCGACTGAAGCACCTTCAGCTGTGCTCGCCATGACCTTGTCAATTTACAAATGATACTATTTCATGCGCTAATCTGTCCTTTCATTTTTGACAAACTTTCTTGACGAGGAAAGTAAATCCCAATTTGACAACTTAGTATTTTGAACGGGTACAATATTCAAGTTTACGCTCTTATAAATCTAATAATTTTTACCACCGAATCTAGAAGTTGATTAAATTAAGAAAAAATTAAATAAAAATATATTGTGGAATAGATTTCACAAAATGGTTTTGTGAAATTAAGACAGTTTTATATGTAAAGACAGAAAAATACGAGCGACAGAATCATTATTTTTCGATATTTTGGACTAGTTTAGATGTTATTTTCTAGAACCAGTGACGGTCAAACTTCTTGTCCTTGCACCAGTTATCAAAACTTAGTTTATTAAGTAGAGAGCCAATATGTTAGGCGAAAATAAATTCAAAGTAAAAATGAAACTATATTTTTATGGAATAAGGAAGGGAGAATATGAAATAAATTATTACAAAATAGACCTTCTTTAAAGACAATGTTAGTTTTGTTTTTAACTATGTATTAATATTTACTAAAGGGTAAATTTATGTAAGAAACCATCTAAACAATTTCTTACCATCTTTATCATCGATTTCAACTATTCTATAACTACACTGGACCGTCTGTAGCGGGAAAAGTTAAATATTCTTTACTCGTGAATAGAAATCATCACCTGTAACTAAACAGAGCCAAATTACGAGTATTTTCTGTTTGTAAATATAGAGTAATAAACTAAATATTTTTTTAATGTGTCATGACGACATAGATGGACACTTAAGCACTTTATCTATATATAGTGGAATAAGCAATTATCCTTCAGCATTGGCTTTACATTTTTAAATGGTTGCCTTGAAAAACTACTGTAGCTCGTTCTAAATGAATGAATATTTTTAACTCCGGTGAATGAAACAAAGTTTTTGTAATATTTCTGCTCCCGTTAAAACCACTTTGGTGTAATCCGGAAAGTAGTAGTGTAGATTAAAGATAAATATCTGAATTAAAGATAATTATTTTTTGTGTAAATTAATTTTCTTCTATGATGGTAGTTTATTGAAGTTACAGTTTATAAGTTATTATTTTTTGATATTTTTTCCAAAAACGTGTATTTTTCAACGTGATCGACTAGTAAAACAAGATTTAACATGAAACTTAACCAAAAAATGAAGAGATAAATTTTACTTGAAAGATTTTTGTTAAAAGACTGGTAAAGTATCTTCACATTTTGTTACATTCGATTTATTTTTTATGTAGCATATGAACCCGTAATAATTTTACTAAATTTTGTTCGGTTAAAAAATATTTTCACAATTTCATAGATATCGTTAAGTCATTCCTTTTTACTCTCGCTTCAACAAAAAAAGCTAAACAATCTTTTTAAATTTTATATATAAAAATATAACAATAATTGATTGTACATCATAACTATGTGTATCCGGAACTGGTATATAATAAAGTTTTGGACGAAACACCAGAAAGAAGATTCTTTAACTGTACATTCCGGTGTTAGCAAGTGGGTAAACGCCCTGCTCATTATAACTGCATCTTTCACGTGACT
Source organism: Lycorma delicatula (assembly GCF_047948215.1). Classification (NCBI taxonomy): domain Eukaryota; kingdom Metazoa; phylum Arthropoda; class Insecta; order Hemiptera; family Fulgoridae; genus Lycorma; species Lycorma delicatula. The sequence continues at coordinate 178,793,951 of NC_134457.1, forward strand.
CGCGATTAGTGGCCACATAAATTAATATATACATACATTTTGTTATTTATAACGGTCATAGAAGATCATGCTCAATGAGTTCATAAAATTTAAAAGAAGCTAGTCCGTGCTATTGATGATTTTTCAAAATAAAATACAAACCACATTTATAAAAATAAAAATTATTTTTCATTGCCTTCCCTTTTTAAAATTAGAAAACAATAATTTATGCTGCAACTACATACAATTAATCAAATTATTATTAATTTAATGTACAAATGTGAAATATAAAAAAGGATAACAGTTATTCCTAACAAAGAAAATGTCTTTTTGTATGTCCTTTTACTGACTTTTGATCATCTAGTTTTAATTAATAAAAAGTTTTCAAAGGAGAAATAAAATTAACTAATAAAATAATGCAAAATTTTTTTATGGTAGAAATGAGAAATTTTATTATTCTTTTCATTGTATCTGATATAACTTAAAATAATAGGAAAACTAATTATTTTGTGCGAAGTTTATATTCCTATTTTATGATTAGTTTTTCTATAAAGAAAAAGAATTCAAATCTAGCTGTTAGATTTAATCTGACTTGTCAATTTTCATTTCTTTGATGAAAGCGTATTATTTTTTTTTTTTATGTTGTTACTTAATAGAGAAAAACATATAAAGATTCCTCACCCGTGTTCTCTTTCAACCTAGAACACACCCGCTCATGTAAAAGCACTGACACGCACGCTTTCTAATAAAATGACCTTCAGCTTAAGCTCTAAAAGAGTTTCAACATAACAACACGTTGATTTAACTTATCGCCTTAATTCTGTTGTTTCTTTGACAAATATAAAAACAAAAATAAAATTTGTTTATATTATTTTGCAAAATTCAAGAAATTTAATTTACGAATAAAACAAAACAGTTTTTTATCGATTACTTTATTAATACTCAAGGATTACGAAATTTTATTTAAAATAATAATAAATTATGCTAAATGCTGTTGTAAAATAAAATAACAAAGAGAAAAACACCCAAAAACCGTTCACAAAACAGTTTTTTGTTGATCACACCCCACCTGTTCGGTAGGGTATAATAAATTAGTTCCATTTAAGACGGGTACGACAAACCTTTAACCACACTAGAAATAATTACTACGTTAAAAAACTGTAAATAGGATAAATGTTTAATGTTTTTATGATAGAAAATTCACAAAAAAAAATCTTATATATTCAAAATTAGAAGTTGATTCCCTTTTATTAATGAAGACAAATTGCCCCAAGATTGCTAATAAAGAAGACTTGCCTTCGATCTAATTTTTTAATTTTTTTTCTTATAAGATTATTTTATGACCAGTTTCAAATTAATTAAATCACTCCACTGATTTTTCTAGTTTTCTGTACTCACTGTGAACCAAATGCACCTTTATTTTTGTCTGAAACGTTCTTTTTTAGTTTTCTTGATTAAACTTTCTAATTGCATTTAATTTTTTTTTTTTTGGCAAAACTAAACAAACTGATTTGAAACTAAAATAAACGAGTATCTGGCTCTTTTTGAGTGTAGAATTACAGAGAATTAGGTTAAAAGAGGAAATTACTCATATACCTGTATTCACTAATCTCTATCTACAAGAGTTTTGTTACTCTGTTAATGTTGCCTTATTCTAATGTATTTTTTGACCCTGAATCCAAATATGCATAAATATCTGTCGTAAGGACTTTATTTTTTGTAACTATCACTCGAAAAAAATGAAAATTCTTAAAACGATCTATTTTATCCATTAAATTAAACACTTGAAAAAGATTTGTTATGAGTTAAAGTTTATTTAGTAATGAAATATGAATGTCTGAAAATATTTATAAATAGCTCAAAGTGGAATAATTTTTAATTTTTCTTTCTTTCTTTCTGGGCGCACATCGAAATCTCGTTATCAGCTCCGAACACAATATTACTATAGTAAACAATTTAAGTTAACAACACCAAGCTAAAAATTTAAATAACAGTATATAAAATCAACAAAACACCAATATCATATCGAAAAATATTTCTCATACAGTACAGCGTAGATGTAAAGTGCCTATGCCGTAGGCTAAAAGCGAAATAAAACCACGATAAAGTACAATAATAAAAATCTAACGTAAAATAATAAAATTCAAAATTATCATCTGGCATATAATAGACAAAACATATTATAGTAATAATTAAATATTTGATTCCAGGTGCGAAACCTTAAGAAGTAGTAAATCATTCGATAAAATTGCCATATTGTTCCCTAACATGTTTCGGTTGTTAGCTCCTAGCTTTATCATCCGACACAATGCTGATAGCAGTTACAGTCCACAAACAAGGATGTGGTATACCGTTAGTTTGCAGGCGCAGCAAACACAAACGGATCCATCGGTTTGGGTCATGAGATGACCATGAGTGAGCCTAGTGTGCCCTACCCGCAAACGGCAAATAATAATCTTCTCTCGACGGTTATTCCTACATTTTTTTTCTTCTATTCCCTCGAGTCGGTTATCCAATAAAGTATTCTCAACCCGGAGAAGTGTCCTTTTACTCAAAGGAGGCCTTCCCGCCCACCGGCTAAAATTCCGGCACGGCAGGTCAGCCTCCCCGTTCGGAACTTTTGTCTTTTCTATTATCGCCTGCCTCTAGTCTCCGGGGCGGGCCACCAGGGTCCGGCAACGCCGTCGCCCAGACCCACTCCAGAAACCGGGTCTCGGTCTTTTCAGTTGCCTCCCTCAAACCCCACGACAAGGGACCAGGCCCGACTATGCCGTTCCAGGTCCCCGCCGCGAGGCCGGGTCTCGGTCTTAATAATTCCCCACAAAAACCAATCGCGAAACGCCTACAAGCAATCCGATACATTCATATGGAATCCATATTCATCACTAACTGTCTACTACGATTTTAGCATTCGTCTGCTAATATCCCATTCGTCTGCCGATATCGTCTTTTTCTTTTAGGACTAGAAGTGAAAACCTTTCGAATTTTCGCCAGTTTTGATCGGAACTTAGCATAAAACTAATTAAATTTTCGGGTCTAAGATCTTTAATACCCGTCCGGTACCTATTAATTGTCCATTTCGAACACTCAAATATGGTGTGTTCTGCTGTATCGTCATCCTCGCAAAACATACAGCATGGGGAATTTCTTCTCCCAAATCGGTGTAGGTAGTATTCAAAATTACCGTGTCCTGAAATCATCTGCGAAATATGGAAATTGACTTCCCCGTGTCTACAGTTCACCCACTGGTTAAAGTCTACAATCAGTCTTTTAGTCCACTCGGCCCCTTGATGTTGATCCCATCTACGCTGCCATGATTGCATCACGATATCCGCAGCATCTCGAGGATTCATACCCTGGAATCGGAGCCATCTTTCTATTATTTGAAGCTCTATTGGCATCGCCGAGGCTAAAACACATGCAGTTTCATAGGATAACGTCCGATATCCATACGTCACCCCCACCAAGGCACATCTATGCACACTCCTCATGCGCACTGCGTTCCTTTCTGTATAAATCGCGTGATGCCAAATCGGCGCCGCATACAGCAAAACAGAAGTACAGGCAGAAACCATAACCCTGCGTTTAGAAGCGCGAGGAGCGTCGCGCCCAGACATTAGTACCAGAATAGCCTTAAGTGTCTTTTCCGCTGCTTTACATCTATCGATTGCATGAAGACCGAAATTCAATGACTTATCTATGATAGCACCTAGATATTTGGTTTGTACAACCCTTTTCAGTTCATGGTCACCTATCTTCAAAACGAGATCTCGTAGATTTATTTTTCCGGCAAGCATTATATACTTGCACTTATCAAACGATAACACCAGACCCTGTTCAGTAAGCCAGGCGTGAACCAGCTCCAATATTCGATTCCCACGGTTCTCGAGCTCTAACTCGGTCCTAGCACTAACAAGAATTGCCAAATCGTCTGCATAAGCAACAATCAGCTCCCGCTGGTAATTTGAGTCGTAAGACATTGTCGAAAGCAATCAACCATAACAGTGGTCCAAGGACCGAACCTTGTGGGACTCCTCCATGGATCTGGTGTCTTAGTGTTCCCTCCAAAGTATCTACCGTCGTCCATCTATCTGAAAGATATTCTGCTATCTGCCTCCGAAGGGTAGAGCTAATGCATCTTCTGCTAAGGGCTGACATGATTGCATCCCATTTAACTGTTCCGAATGCGTTCTTGATATCTAACGTAATTAGAAGCGATATCTGCCTCGTGCGCCTGGTTCCACTCTTGATTGTGAGAGCCCATTTTACTATTTTATCCATTGCCTGTAAGGCAGATCTTCCCTTTATGAATCCGAACTGGTTTTTGTGTAAAGCATCATTGTCTTTCAGCTCTTGCATTACTCTGTCTGCAATGATTTTTTCGAGTCTTTCACCCACCTTGCCCATTCCGTTGATTAGACAAAGGGGACGGTATCCGACCTCTGTGGATCCAGCTGCATTTTTTGGCAAGAACACCGTTCTCGAGGCCTTCCAACAAATCGGGAATGTCCTGTTCTGAATCGCGAAGTTGGCAACATCAGTCATTTCCCAAGGTACCCTTTTAAAGAGCCCCTTGAGTACAGCCGCAGGAATTCCATCAGGCCCCGGACTCTTTTTATTCTTTAATTTCATTACTGCCGTGGCAACTTATTTTTGCGTAAACCTGCCTCTTTCGCACTGAACCAATTCAGTAATCTCAGAATCTTCCACAGGGAATAATTTCTTTAGCTGCAAGGCGGCATTTTCCGACGTAAGGACAGGCAGGCGACGTCCTACTTTCTTAGTCACGACCTGATACGCTCTGCCCCATGGATCAGCATTCAGTTCAACACATAACTCTTTCCACCGTTCTTTCTTAGAGCGCTTAATTAAATAGTTAAGCGTTCGTCTTGCCTCAGTAAACATAGCCGTAGCCTCTTCATAAGTTGATCCTCCTGCTCTACGAGTACTGCATTTTTTCCTTCACCAGAATTGGAGCCTCCGACGCTGATCGGCAATTTACGCCGTCCACCAATAAACAGGGTGTCGTCTTTTATTGTCCGAAAGTATTTTAGCCATCTCTGTGACAATTATGTCCTACAATATCATAGGTGTAATTGTCCTCCCATCAGACAATTTGGTTGATACTCTTTCTACAATTATCTCCACCTGTCTATCAGTAAGATGCAATCGTCTATGTATATCCACATTGCATGTCAAAGTATCCTTCATCACCAGCAGTGTAGCATAGTGATCGCTTGCCGTCTCAGCCCTCATAACACACCACTGAAACAATGTCGGGTCCCATCTGTTATCCACTAGAGTGAGATCTAGTACCGAGCGATGATCCCGGGCCTCATAAGTATGCGATTCGTCGTTAAGGCAAACCAAACCAGTCATCACCATCATATCCGTGAAGATCTCACCTCGCCTGTTAGTATAATTACTACCAGCTGCTGTTGTTTTACAATTAAAGTCACCCAGAAGTACAACTCTTCTAGGCGACTGCACAACGACTCCCTGGAGCTCATTAATGTATTGTTCATAAATATCCAGGCCAACATTAGGGCTAACGTAACCAGCAATCAAAACCATACCCGGTAACACTACGGCTATCATACCTTCACCCCGATAATGGAGTTGCCACCCGTATTTATTGATAACATTCGTAATGGCAACATCGCCGGTGATGTCTGCCCACCAATCCTGTCTAGCAGCTGTATTGTAATTAGGTTCAATGGATACAAGAAAGTCCACCTCCACCTCTTCAGCGATCTTCCCCACTAAATCATGCGAAAGAATGCTCCGGTTAGCATTTATTAATAGGAATCTAGGCATCAGATCTTCGTCCGCACATCGTGCCTCCAGTGCCGTGTTCTACGCTGTTGCAATCTAAACACTTCATCGGCTCTCTGCAATCGCGGATGAGATGTCCTTTCCCGCCACAGTTGTAGCACAGCATAGTCCTATCAGGTCCCCTACAGTCTATACTCTTGTGCCCAGTCGACCAGCACCTATGACATCTCTCGTATTCAGTTCGGATGTATGCACGGCAGTGCACCCATCCCGCTTTTATTCTATTCGCCACCAATTTCACCGCAGCCCTATAATTGGTGATTATAGTGGCATTTTGTGTGTTACCATAAGCTTGCCTTATGGAGGAGACCTTGAAGGTCTCAGCTCCTCCAACTATTGCTTCTTGTATATCACGTTCAGTTACATCAGGCTCAAGATCTTTTATGTGCACAACTGCACGCCTGACTCCTCTTGTTCTCATGTTACCTGAAGCTCTGCAGCTCTTTCTCGGAGTACAGACGTGAATTGGGTAGCACATTCTTCGCCTTTAATTCTTACTTCAAGTTCGTTGTTCTTGCCTTTTCTTAGGGACAGGACTTCTCCTGCTTCTTCTTTGAATACTTTATCCTTCATAACTCTAAGTAACTCAGCATAGGATTTACCCTGTGCTTTAATGACAACGGTTTTTCTTCCCTCAACCGGCGGCGTCGATCGACGAGCGGAAGCAGACCGCGACCGAGCACGACTCGTGTCTGTCCTTGGTACCACGACTGAGACAGGTTCCTCACAGAACCTATGCAGGTATATCAGTATTTTCCGTATAATATTGCCATACGGTCCACTGGCCAAAATAAAGATCGCTTTCGGCGATTTTTTAAGGACCCTGCGTATTGGGTTCAAAGCACAGCTAGCAGATTGTTTCTCATCGTCAGTTGTGTCGTAAAAAATTGTAAACCTTCTTACGTGAGATGTCTCGTCATCAGCATCTTCCATCATGGAAGATGTGTCCAGGGCAATCATGCCTGCTTTTTTCCCCTCAGACTTGGCTCTCTTGGATTTGACAACATCTACAAACTGACATGTGTCAGCCTGTCCTTCTACAGGGAGGGTCACTGTATTTATTATACTCATGACCCGTGTGTTCCATCGTTATGGGAGAAGTTCGATCAACTCCTCATCTGATAAATCGAGACTCAGTATGTCTGGTTCCACGGGAACCAACTTGTATTCAGTTTGAGTGGCTTGTGTAGCAGTCTGTACAACAGTGGCCTCTTCCTGCAACTGCTTGAGAGCAGTGTAAATGCTCCTAAGCTCTCTTTCGTGTTCATGCATATATGTGAGCATAGCCTTGCCGAAATGCTGTTTATACCGTATCATTGCCTGACCTAGCCTATTAGTTATTTCCTTCAAACTATTGGAGTGCATTTCCTCCTCTGAAGACGATTGTCTGATTCGTTTTTTCCCTTCTGGTCAGTATCTTTACGTGGTGGAAGTTCAGTCACTCCCTGTCCACTCGGGCCGCTCTGCTCCATTATGTCAACAAATAATGAAAGCTAGCCCCGTCTAAATTACGGGATCAGTTCCCAATTCCTAGTAAATTGATACCCCACAAGTGATATTCTGCAGGAATCCAAAAAAAATTAAAAAAGGGGGGTTAAAAAAGGGGACAAGGAAAATTGGACCCCGGATCCTGAAAACCGGGTCCGAGGTGGTCAAAAAAGAGGGATTAAAAAAAAGGGGGGTCAAAAAATCCCCCAACATTTTGGGGGGTTATGGGGTCTATGGAAAGGAAAAGTTATGATCGGGATAGATCCAAAAGGGTTTCTGAAAGAAGCTGTTATATGAGGTTATATGAAAAGGAAGATTCCCCGTATATACAGTCGCTGAGGACTGAGGAAAAATTTCACTGTTATGAATAATTTTTATAAAATGATTACAAGTCCTTGTTTACTACACGTTATCTTGCAAGACCAGACCTGTCTTTTAACTTAGAAAAAATTGTCCACATTAATTAACTTATTAACTTATGTCTATACAATAGTAAATACAATATTTACCTGTAATGGACTTACGCCCTTTAACACACTTGTCCGAAAAAATAAACACCAATTTCACTTTTCACTACAGAAAAACATAAAAATCGAAATATTTCATGTGTCCGTGATCCAAATCGCATAACATTTTCCAGTAATATCCTTAAGCCCTTAATCTTAGATCCAGTCAAAAATCAAGAAGAAAATCCGTAAAAAACCAATCCAAAACTTAGTAAAACACAGGAGCAAGCAATAGACTACCACTCGCATCGAGCATCCACGCTTAACTGGACGAAGTTTATTGTAGATGGCAGCATTCCACTCTGCCACTCACCACAAACCACCCTCTTTCAGACAGACAAGATCATCCGAAATAACGCGATTAGTGAAAGGAAGCTGGAAACAAGCCTCTTTTGTCGCACTATTAGCGCACTCAAGCTCGAAATTCCAATGTGGCTGGGGATCCTGCAGAAGCTTAGTAACAGTTGTCTTATGCTGAGTCATTTCAAAAGTAATAAACTGTTTCAAAAACAAGGTCTGTTCGTTTGACTAGTTTGTTTTTGGTTTTCTTTTGTGTTTATTGATAGTACGTTTTTACACCGATGAAAGTGTCATTTACGTCGGTGGTATCCTGACGGAATCCAAGCTATTATCTGAGAGAGGTAATTCAGTCTGCGGGCTCAGAAAATGACCTCCGGTAAAATCCATCAGGGCTTTGTACAGAGTAGGCGGGTCAGTACATGTCACTAATCGCCTGCAAGGCGTAAATATAATCTGCACAGACAAGTACGTATCGAGATATTAAACTAATTAAATTAAATAACATACAGCTATTACAAATAACATACAGCTCTGCGACGAAAACAATGACGATGCCTGGAAGGTCAAACATGTATGTTTTGTTATCAATCATAAATGCACAACCAACAATATTATCCTGTTTAGAGCCGTCTGTATAAACTACATCAACATTTACGCTATTTACAATATTATAACATTTTTCTTATAAAATAAACGGATTCTTGTACTTTTTTTGATACCGACAAAGACTAAAGCAATAATTTACGAGAGAAAACCGCCAAGGGGAGTATAAAGTTGGATAACAGGAGGTAATTGTATATTTAGAGTTAAAAGAAGGTAATGACCTCTGAATTCTATCGGGGCAGTTTATCTCGGCCGTTACTGATATCGATTTAGATTCTGGTTGGAGAACAACGCTTCAAAGGTCGGATGATTTGGTTGCGTTTTAACGCGAGCTACATAGGAGTAGATCATTTGTTTCGTCTATACCAAAGAAGTGACTCACCACTGTTCACTTGTAGAATTACCACGGGGCTTGATGAAAAGCACCTGTAACAAGACGGACAAATGTATGATGAACTACATTGAACATCCTAAGATTGGTGGCTCGTGCGGGTGGATAAGCCACGCAGCCGTAGCCCACGAGGGAACGGAGCAGATCTCGGTAGAAACGCAACAATTTGGAGGAGTAACCAATGTGATTAATATGGTTTTACATCTTAGAATGACATTGATACTAATTATTAATACTAATGAGATAATTTTAAATGAATAGTTTTTTTTATAGTTTTTAGATATTTAGTTTATAAACTGTTCCTACGATGTGGTGTCGGGTAATGCAGTCAATTTTTATTTTCTTCAGTAAATCATTAGAGTAGATATTTTTATTTCATAAAAAAGAAGATCTTAAAAAATTATGGGTTTTATCAACTAAGACACACACTTAAAAATCTCCACTGAATCGAAAGTATGCCTTTTTTGGTCTCCTTCATATCGAATGACATATTAAAAAAAAAATTTGTGATATCAATTTTCTATAATTGTTTATTCGGAAGAAAAAAAAACAGCCACTACACGAGTTAAATTTTCAGTTTTAACTGTTGTAATAACACTATTATACGTACTATTGACTATTTTTTTTTAATTAAAGGAGTGAAATATTTTTATATCCAATGAATTATTTTTCCGTGTTTTTTATCTTTCAATATTATTGGATAATAATTTGTTGAGGTTATTAGTAAATTAAACATTTCTATCAATATAAGAAAATATGAACGTAAAAAACAATTCATTTTGACTATGCAATGTTTTCCTTCTTTTTACTCTGCAATTAATTTTTTTTTATATTGCAAGTTAGAATGCAAACATTACAATTCAGAACACTTAAATAATCCATGGAGTCCTGATTTTTATTTTTACAGCTGGGTTGCCGCCGTTGACTAAAACTAAAAGGCGTAAGAACAAGAGATTTGAATAATTCCGCACTTGGAAAATTTGTTTTGTGTTATCCACTTTTTAAAATATTCTTCTTAATTTACCTTCTTAAAAATAAATTTTAATTTAAGGCTATTTTCTTACAATTAAAAACCCTTGTCTTTCAATTAAAAGGTTCATAGGAAGTCAATTTTTTAAATATTTTTATCATTTACATTCTTAATAAAGAAAAAATTGATAATTGAAAAAGTTATATGTGAAAATATTTTACAATATTTTCATTTACATAGTGTAAATCGTAGATGAGCAGTTTTGATGACTTTGGATCATATAACTTTCAATGAGCTCACATCAAGAGCAACACTTATAAAATGATGAAAAGTTTGGGGTTTTACATTCAAAATTATGGAATTAATTAATCCAAAAATCAGATATGGGCGTATATTTACAGTTCTTCGCAATCTTAACAATAATGATTTGTAATATTTCCATTTTCTTGTGATAGAATTTAATTCACTATTATTTATTTAACGTTTTAGTTGAAGCATACCAAAAATATTTTCATAAATTTTACGCCAGTTTGAATCATTGTCATGCATCGTTTTATTTTTATCTCTGAGACATTATCAGATTTCATCAGAATTTCCAAATTTTCAAAATACGTTACGTTCAAATGATTTTGATTCAATGATTATTACAGTATGAAATAATATATCATGTATGATGATTTACGTAATTAATTGTAGAATCCAAATATTAGATTAAATGTCGGCCTCCGTGGCGCGTGTGGAGCGTCTCGGCCTTTCATCCGGTCGTTCCGAGTTCAAATCCAGGTCAGACATGTCATTTTCACACGCTACTTCACATTCATCTCATCCTCTGAAGCAATATCTAACGGTGGTTCCGGAGGTTAAAGAAAAAAAAGTTAGATTATGTTGAAACAAACTTTTTAGTATTTATTCTTTCCTTACATAAAAAGCTATCTTTGACAATTTGACTTTAGCTCGATTTTATTATATTTTAAAAATTAAAAATAAAAGTAGCTAATAACATTTGCTTACATGTTCATTGTAAACAAATTATAAAATGTTAACTATGTTCTTTTTTTGTGATTTCTAATTATGAATTATTTGTTTTAAAAAATAGGTTAAGATAATATTAATTTTAGATTTTTTCTTTCTGTTAATTAATTTATTTTTAAGAACAGGGTTTACATAATGTACATAAAAAAGATCGATAGTCTAAGGTACGTCATATAATGAAGCTAGCTGATTACGTAAAAAAAAAATATTGAGAGAAATAGTTTTAGTTTCTCTTTATCAAAACATCCAATTTAAATCGTGGGAGCATAAAAGGCAACAAGTGTTAGTTTACCCAGTAGCTTTGCACAATATGTGTACATAAATTTAGCTTGCTTGTCTACAGAGTTTACTCAAACATGCAAAATACTCATATTATCCTACCAAAAGTACCAATATGTTTTAATTTTTCTCGAGAAAAGATTAGTAAATTTGATATACAATCGCCGTTTTATGTTATTTTAAAGAAATTCAGCGATATTTTTTTATGTTTTTTTCTGTGAAATTTATATTGCTGTCTCATTGTGTGGATTGATAGCTATGCGAACGTGAATACACTTTGAGCTCTTTCAATTCCCCTATGTTTGAACAGATCTTTGGATCTGCATTCTATTTTCTTGTAATACTCTCTGGTATGAATCCTTGCAGCTGTTTCAATTTACATTCTCTATTCGAATGTAAAATACCTTTACTTTGTCTTTTTTTTATTTTTTATGCTGCATAAGAAAGGTTTTCATTTTTTTCTCAGTAGGAATTTGCTTCGATATATTCTTTCATAAAAATCTTTAATTTTTTGCAGTTAATTTACTTTTTATATTGCCATAAAAAAATTGAAATTAAATTAACTAAATAAAAATCATTTTACATCAGAAAATATTTTTAATTATTTATACTTTTTTTAGTGAAGTCTTTTCTTTTGTACTTACTTTTAATTAAAATTTAATAAGAAAAGATTTTTATTTTATCGGTTTTGTATATTGCTTTTTCATTAAGTACATGGATTACCAAATCAACGAAAAAAAGAGCAAATTTAATAATTAAATTAACTTATTTATTATTATTATTATTTAGTGTTAATAATTTTTATTACTTATTGTAATTTAATTTATTTAATTGAATTAATTTTATTTTATTTTAATAAAATGGTATGGTAATGGTAATGGTGTGGTATGGTATGGTAATGGTAATGGTTATGGTATTTTTTAATTTTATTTTAATTTTTATAATTTAGTAGAGTAAATAAATACAGGCAAAAAATTATCAGCTTGTATTACTGTGCGCAACGTACTACCGGGTTAATTGTCTGCAATAACTCGTTTGTTTGCCAACAGATTTTTACAAATGAGTTGTTATTTTGTTCAAAACAAAATAGCTTAATAAATTTTGTAAAATAAAAATTTGAGCAAACAGATAATTATTAAGATATTGAAGATTAAAACATTAAGAGTTCTGCCATTTTGAAGTTTTTGAAGGTGAAGTTTTCAATTTTTTTTTTTATTTTGTAGAATAAGACACTAGTTTTAGACTTTTCAAATTTAATTAAAGTAGGTTTACCCGTTCCTGATAAATAATTTTTTGTTAAAATCACAAAATGCATCAAAAGATAAACAAAGCAAAATAGGACTTATTCCGATATGAATTTTTTTTCTCATTTTAGGATCCTGAATCAGTATCTGAAGTTCGGGGAATACGTCCCGGAACACTGTATACACGAGGATGTGCCAAATGCCATCAAAATCATTTTATCCAGTCAAAAGTTAAGCTTCAAACACGCAAACACACGTACATATATGTACGCACATACAAACATTACACCTACTTTTCTTGTTTTTGGAGGGTCACTGGAATATGATCCATACCCCACTTTTTGATTGATTACCAGAATTTCCTTCTTGCAGCATATCTCAAAAGTTATGATACCAGGAAAGTAAAAAATCCTTAAAATATTACATTATCTCTATAAAACCATATACGAGGTGTGGCTCTTAAATAAAGAGACTAATGCTGCCACAGAAGAACGGCCATGCGACAAATTTGTACGACCGACAGCTGTGTAGCATGAAGTCTTCTCTTTCAATTGTTTTGGCGAAAAAATTATTAAAACAAAGAATTGTCATGAAATTTGGTATGAAACTTGGAAAAAACGCTATTGAAACTTATCTTTTATTAAAAACAGTATTTGGCAATGAATTTTTATCACGTGCGCGGGTGTTTGAATGGCTTAAAAGTTTCCAAGATGGCCGAGAAGACTTTGAAGATGCTGTTCACCCGGGTTACCCTTCCACGACAAAAACGGATACAAATATTGAAAAATTTGTATCCAGTGAATCCTGTAATATCCCTATCACAAAATATTGTTAAAGCACTTATACACGATGCCGGTTGATAAATAACCATTGTTAATCATTATACAATCATTGGTCTGCAGAAAAACGTTATTTAGGTATAACGTCAAAGATATTTTTTAACAAAAAGTCATTTCACGAATTATTAGATGACAAATTAAATTTTAGTGTACTATGTACCAGTCTCTCACCGTTTGACAATATTTGATCTGATTGTGGAATGAAGTCTCCGCTCTGTTCTTTAGAAAGCTTCAAAAGTTTCCTCCCGATTCAAGTAGGAGTATGTGCGTGGCTACTTAATGTTAAAAAAAAGCAGTTCCCAGTGAAAGAAAATTGTTGTAAATTTCCACTGAAATAGGGTTCGTTGATGTGGTGATTCAGTTTTTTTTATGCTCTGATCTCTTCTGGTAGAATACGTTTTATGCGATTTACTTGTGCATAACGAGGAAAGACCTTGAGGGAAAACCCAGAAAAAAAAATTAATTAAAATTTTTGTTAGAAAGTGGTCCATAATTATTTTGTTAGAAATACGTCTATCTCTCTCTGAATGACACCAGCGTTTTTGTGACTTTTTTCCCTGATGAGAATTAAATGAAAAAAAAAGAAAAGCTTTTAAGCATAGATTCACTTCGGTGATTTTAGTAAACAAAGACAAGCACATTAAAGTGCAGAAAATTTTAAACTACTCTTCTGACAAACATTTGATAGAATTTTCACTAAAATAAAATAATAAAAAAAAATCATATGTTGCGTAAAGAAATTCCGAAGAATTAAACAGATTCATACCGATACATTACCAATAATTTATTCTTATTTATACGGTAGTAAAATAAATCTATGTAAATAAACATTTTATTTTTATTAACTTCAACAAAATCATTTAATAAAATTATTTAGTTGAAAAACTGTAACTATTTGAATTAGCTTTAAATAGGCTAATTATATAAAAATAAAATATTTTTTTACGATTTTTAATTTCTGTAACTACTATTTTTTTTAATGTACCTAATGTAATAAAGACAAACAAAATTCTCATAGAGAGACATAATTTTAAGTATAGATAATATTAAACCAAAGTTAAATTAAAAATCTTTGTAATTTATTTGATTACGGATAGGTTATTTCGAGCAAACATGGAAAAAAAAAAGTTTAATTGGCTATTCATAAACAAAATAATGTAATTATAGAAAAAATATATGTTACTAGCATTAGTTAAAGCGTCAGACAATAAAAAATTGAGTTTTATTACATTTGGTTATTTTATTGCTTAGGATAAGCAGTTATTTTATTAATCGGAAATATTTCACACTTTTTTGTATGATAGGGCTTTAGTAGCAATATAATGGATTATTTTTTATTTAATTATTTTGTAATCGTTTTATTGTATAAATTATTTAATATTGCTAGTTTCATTTAACTGAACCATTTGAATTATATTCTCTACTATTTTACTCTAATTGTATCTCGTTCGATTTATCTTTCATCCAGAACTAATTTATATCTAATAGTAGTTAAAACACAACAAATATTTATATATTTCTTTTGATAAAATGAATAAAATAAATAATTAATCTAATGTTATCTAAAAATTGTCATTCATCTCATCCTCTGACGCAATACCTAATGGTGGCCCTGGAAGTTAAAAAAAGAAAAAGAAAGTCATGTGTTGTCCACATCAGATTTTTATTTTTATTTACTTCAAACCTTAAATCTTTTTTGATAACTTTTGTATAATTTATCAATGTATAATAAAACAATAAATTAATAAATCACCAAGGAAATGTATTTATGGACAGTGATTAAAAAATTTAACAATTAATTTATCGCTTCAAATTCTCATTGATTAAAAAACTTTAAAATTATTTTAATTATGTTAGAAGAATCTTTTTTAAATTATACAACTTTCAAAGTATAAAATAAAACAATTATGTCAGAAAAAATTATTTAATAAAAAAAGTATAAAATAGCCATTATTTATCATGTATTTTTTAATTAACCTTTGAACTGTTTTAATTATTAATAAGCATAGTCTTAGGTCTTATTAAAAGCTCAAGGTTAGGTTTTCCCATCACTTATAATATTTATCTTATTAGATCTGTTTATGGAATTTCTCTTAATTGTTTTTCAGATAATTACGAAAAAAAAGGCAGTATGATTTATGGGATCGTTGTAAAATCTTATATCAATGCGTTATGTAACAAAGAAAAATAATAAACAAGTAAGTTTCTTTACTTCCAATAATGAAATAATATACTTTGCAACTAAATAATAATTTTTTTTAACTTGGAAGTTATTACTTTCTTAAAACTTTGTTTTGAAATCGACGTCTCGTAATTATATACCTAGTGTCTTACCTTCTTACCTCCCTGTATTTTAAATATCTTTTAATTCTGAAAAAAAAATTTCGTACTATAACTTTGTGTTTACTTCAAACAGAATAAGATTAAACCATCATGATATTACAACAATGTTGTTATTTACTACAAGAGGAAAGCTACATTTGTAACTTTTTAATTAAATGTTTTCTTTTAAAATTTCATTCAAAGTTGATTTTTTGTGTAAGAATTCTTTTTCAAACAATTTTCTTTTTGTTGTTTTTCATTTTTTTTTTTGGAAGCCTTTAATTATAAGTATTCATTACCATCTCAAAAAAATGTATAAATATTTATTACAAATTTTTGTAAAAACCGTATTAATGACCTGAAGTAAACTATTTTATATGTGCATATATCTTTCTATTTAAAGTGTTTAAAATAAGAGAATAAAAAAAGAAGATGCTGCAGAAAAAAGTATTCACCGTTCAGTTCTTATCAGCTATGTCCACGCACACAGTTCCTGTTTAGTATCAGCACTTTGTCTTTTATTTTCTCTTAGTATGGTTTCCATTCCTATGAACTGTGACCGATAGTTTACGTCAGTTTTATTGGCTACACTGTACATTTAATTTTATAAATTGTTTAAATGTTTAAATAAGGAAATATATGTATGACTTTTGCCTACGTCATGTAAATCCCGTATTCTTTTATAAATACATAGAATACGTTACACTCATTTGGCCTTGTACCTGATTATTTGTTACCAAATATTAGTTGCTAAGTATGCTTCGAACAAAAAAATGAACTGGTTACTCTTAAATCATAGCTCAGCATATTTCTATATGCCTTACTAGGCTTTGTAAAGTGGTTTATTTAGCTTTTGATTAGGTTATGGTAGGAAATTACTCTTTCGGTTTAAGGACATTAACTATTTTTAATTTTTTAAATATTAACAATATTTTCAAAACTGTGAAAGATTTTATTAAGATTTTTTAATTCTAATGTTATTAATTCTGCATGTTTTGATTCGAATTAAAATTGTATATCTTAATATTACTAAAGAAGCATCCAATAAATCAAACTAGTTCTAAAATAATTTGATATTTTTATGTTAAAATACGTATAAAATGTGATGTGTATTTTTATAGTTAGTAAAAATATTTTTTTTTGTCTTGTAAGGCCTACATTTTTCACTTTTTTGTGTTAAGCGAATGATATTAAAAACCATTTTGGCGAATGTATTATCTTTATGGCCAGACGAAATGGTATGGTAATTTATATTGAACGTAAAATCGCAATGCGTTACTGGAATCCGAATGCGGGATCTCCGAAAGAAAGACGAAGACAATATTGTACAACCAAATTAAAGTATCATAAAAATAATTTGTTATGTAGTTAATAAATATTGTCTGTTTTTACTGACTGTAAAACGAACTAGAAACATAAATTCAAGAATAGATTTTAATACAGAATATATTTAATTTTCAGAATAATCTTGAAAGTAAATACATATTTAATGTATACAAAATAAAAAAAGAAGTAAATATAAAATTTAAAGAAAAAAAAAATAGTAAAACGATAAATCTATTTAATATCACTTGTAATTAAACAACAATTAATAATTAAAAATTGAAAAAAAAGGAAATTATTTATCAGCGAAAATGCCTAAATAATTTCATTATATTACAGGAGAGGCCATATATTGTACCTTCTCAAATACTTTTAAATAATAAAATAGACATCCATAAAACACAAACATAATACAAATATTCAGCCAGAAACGCGCGCGCACATAAACACACACACATATATATATAATTGTTATTTATATAGTACTCGTATAATAATCATTTAATATATTGCTGTTAACAATATATTATTTTTTACATTCTAGATTGTAGCAAAAGAACGCATCTGGTCTCAATATATTAATCTTTTATTTTTGGGTAATCCTTAATTTTATCAAAATACGATTTATTAGCTAAAATTTTAAGCCTTTTATTGTAAATAGAATGAAACCTTATTTTTGAAACTTGTTTTGAAAAAAAGCCAAGTTATTGCAGAAAATCATAATAATTAAAATTAATAATTATTGATTTCTAAATAGATAATTAAATAAATCACAAACTTAATAACAGCAGTATTACAGTTAAACAGTAATAAAATTGTATTAAAGTCAATAAATTAAGTTTCGTATTTAGTACAATAATACGATAGAACTAGTATCAGTAAACAAATAATAAATCTTTATTGTGATCGGACTTAAAAATATACCAAACAGAGTGATTCAGAAGGAAAGAGAAATAATTTGGTAACTAATTCTAGAGCTTAAAATAAATAAAAAAGTTCAAACAAACAAACTGTTTATCCAAAAATACTTTATTATCGAGTTACGACTATCAAAGACTTTTTCCCGTATTTGAGGACAAATTCCGCCGGTGAATTGTGGACATAAAATTTTCTGAGGTTTGAAATTTTTATATAAGGGAAAACTTGATGAGGGATTATATTTTCTGACCTGAAAAATCAAATAAAACAGGTCCCACTGTACTTCCTGTAGCTTTCACGTTATCCAACGTAAAAAAAAAAGGTTTGGTGACCAAAAACACGTTTTTTTAGGTTTGAAGTACTATAATTTTGTTAAATAACTAATAAATACGTAAATTTTATTATTGAAAACTTGAAGAGAATTTAATTCTGATAAAATTGGTGAAATAAAGTCTATGAAAAACGACAAAAATCAACTTTATCAAATGTACATTTGTCGTGTGAGAGCTGCATTTGGATCCATAAAAGAAAAATATGAGCTCGCACTAAAATGTCTCCTCATGCAACGACTCACATTCTTTGAGGTTGCTTCAGACACCGAAGTGTTGAACCGGCAAAAGATGTCGGTGTATAACAATCTTGTTTAATCTATTCATGCCAACGATAATGACAAGATGGTTCCCTTGAGAAAAGTTCCTAGAAAGATCCTTCGCCTTACAATGTACAAAATACAAACAACTTTCCTGACCTAACCGCGGAAATCAAACTGTAGCACCACCCCAAGAATTTACTTTATAATGCCATCCAATACCCTCCCATGATGAGCTCACTCGACTAAGGATAGAAGGACCTACACACTGAACTTGGATCTTTAGAAATGGCTGGATCACTAATGCAGGCAAAAACGGGGTATGAATTGATCTTGATCGGTTTCTGGTGCTTCGAAGGATACCACCAGTGGGCATGGGCATTGAGACTTTCTGAGAAGTATGACTACTGTGGAGAGAAAGACACCAGAAAACACATAGTGTTCGAGTGCGAACAGTTCTTGGAGGATAGGGAAGCATGCCTGAGACGGTATGCTTAACCTAGATTACATCATGAAAATTTTGCTGCAGACTGAACAGATGTGGGAAGCGGTGTCTGAGATATTGGTCAGAATTATTTGTACAAAGATGGTGGAGGAAGTATATGGGTGAAGTCCCCCTGAATTTATCTTTGTGCTGTGTTCGTATTCAAAGTAAGTCCGGCCCCAAGGAGAAATAACCAATAATAAAAAAGAGAAACAGATCCTTGCATGGCTGTCTCCAAGCAAAATAACTTTATGTGGCTTAGAAGCCCTTCCACTCCTTCTTTTTCTTAGCTTGACCAGTAAATCTATTGCCGTCAAGTGTTTCCTCACCCAGTTCAGAAACAGAACCGATGGGATGACACGACCAAATCGCTCGTTCACGCTCTCAAGAGGCTTCCGGAGAGCTCTGTTATCAAGAGACAATATTTCCATAATTCTCTTTAGAGAACCGATCTCCTCCCTCAGCCACACCGCATCAAGGCACACAGCGACTAGCAGTGGTACGATCAAAACCTTCTTCTTTCCTGTCCAGAGAAACCGGGGTTAAAACACTTGTCCCTCAGGTCAGAGACTTTCACGTTTGAGTACTCTATTTTAAAATGGGTTCAAATATAAAATAATTAGTGTTGAATATTTTTTTTTTTAAATTAGCAACAAAAGAAATATAAACTAAAATAAATAAAACACTTTTAGTGTAATATCATATTCTGAAACACTTAAAACTAAAGCTCCAAAAGAAAACAGACAAAAAATTCTCAAATATTACAATACAAATAATTCTAAAAACAAAATAGAACAAGGACTTGAAATAATATTCTTAACCCTAAAGCCTCAAATTAACGATATATGCTACATGAGTGCTTGTGCTAAAAGTCTCACCCGCACGATATTTCGTATGTAGTTTATGTTCATATATGTCTTTACGTTCATACGATTGCTCATTTAGTATCTTTTTTTAAAGATTACAATTCGTAGATATCGATAGTGTAGGTTGTTTTCATTTTACGATACGTATTTTAGAGAATAATTGATTTCAAAATTCCGATAATCTCTAACGTAAACAGAAGTTTGTTCCGTGCATTCATGGTTATGTTTTGGTTACTCCGTGCGTTTATAAGGAATTTTTTATAGGTATTATATTATTATTTTATGAAATTAGAGTTTCAATTATAGTGTTAGTTGTAGTTTTAGTTACCGTGATCCGTAAAATATTCAGATTTATTCGTTAGTTCGGTGTTTTTTTTTCTATAATGTCCGGGCCTAGTAGACGTATTACCGATGTAGAAATTAATAACTTTTTTGTTGATGATACTGATAGCGATTTCGAATTATCTAGTGACAGTGGGACTGAAGAAGATGATGAATTAATCACAAGCGGTAGTGATGGGGATTCAGAAGAAGATGAGACATACAGAAACATCATTGAACCGAAAGATAATGTCCCTCTTCCACATCGATTTTTGGAACTCTCCGGCCCAAAACATAAGCCTAATCCAGGTTCCACACCTATAATTTATTAATATTTATTATTTACACCTAATTTATTTGAACTGATGGTGAAAGAAACCAATAGATCAGCCAATCAATATTTAAATGCAAATAGAGATAGGCTGTCTGAACCATACCGAAAATAGAAAAATATTACCATTTCTGAAATGAAAGGTTTTATAGCTTGCATACTGAATATGGGGATAATTAGAAAACCTACTCTTAACAGTTAATGGAGTACAGTATCATCACAGGCAACCCCTTGGTTTGGTAAAAAGTTTTCAGCGCACCATTTTAGAATTATTTTGAAATTTCAAAGCAAAAATGTTAAAAAAAAATGGTAACACAAAAATTTCAATAACTCTGTAAAAAATATGAATTTTTTTTTATTTTGTTCACAAATAATTTTAGTTTTTAGAAAAAGTGATAGGTAGATACAAATAGAAAGGATTTTTTTCAAATAAAGAACAAATTCAGTATTTTATTTTTTTAATGAAAAAAGTTGAATTTTATTTTTTAAATAATTAATCAAGGGTGTAACAGCATTTTGGATCGCAGCACCACAATCTACATAGTTTACTGAGTAATTACAATTATTTCATAATTTTATCGTGTATATTGTTATTTTACACTTTTACCAAACATCTACTTTTTCTGAAAAACGTGCTTGAGGCTTTTAACTAGTACTATCAAAATAGGCTTGAGGCCGTAAGGGTTAAAGTTCATTCTTAAAACGTATAACTTATAGATTTAAACACCAATGAACCATTCTTAAGCCGATTCTCAGGCAGACACATCTGTACCACCTGCAGTCCAAACCTCGAGAGTGAAGTAATCACATATGTTTATTGAAGTAATTTTTTTTCTTTCTTTCTCGTATTTTTATTATTATTTTACTATTGTATGTGATGGTGGGTAAAATCAAGTATTCAAGCCTTCAAGTCTAACTATCCAAATTCGAATTGTCTTTGACGGTTCAGCTACAACCACTAATGATGGCCTATCCCTTAATGATACTTTATTAGTCTGACCTGTAGTCCAACAAGATCTATTTTCCATATTGCTTGGATTCAGACTCCATAATTATGTCATTAGCTAAAATGTGTCATAGCTAAAATGTCTGTCATAGCTAAAATGTATCGTCAGGTATTATTTAAACCTAGTGATTCCAATTTGCAACGTATTCTTTGGCGTGATTTTCCAGATAAAAAAATAAAACACTTTGCATTACGAACGTATGAGACCGCTTGTGCACCATATTTAGCCATTAGATCTCTAACTCAAACAGCAAATGAAAATGAAAATGATTTTTCACTTGCATGTAAGTTCATTCGAAATGATTTTTATGTTGATGATCTCGTAACAGGTTCAGATAACTTAAATGAAGTTATTCAGTTGAAAATTAATATTTCTAAGTTATTGCAACAATATGGTTTTCCACTCCATAAATGATTTTCATACCATTTCTTCTTCTGAACACAACTCTTCCATTGCATCAAAACAAGAACAAAATTTACGGACTTCAGGAGTTCTATAGGAAAATCTTAGACACACTACTTTTCCAAACTACTCATTCTTATAATTCTATAAAACACTCTGAAGAAATATTTTGTCCATCATAGCAGGTGTATTTGATCCTTTAGGACTCATTGGTCCTATTTTATTATCGCATAAACATTTTATCTAATTGTTGTGGCAACTTAAAACTAATTGGGACGAAATGTTACCCAGCACGTTACTAACACAATGGCTCAATTTATACAATCAGTTGCATTTGATTGAGTCAATTAAAATAAATCGTTCCATGAATCGTAATTCAATTCAAATACATAGATTTTCCGATACTTTCATAAAAGGCTACGGCTACAAAAAATATTTTTTTTAGTTTAACATTGTTAAACTAAAAAAAAATCATCTGATTTTTGGCGGGAAGTTATGTTAAGATTGATGCTTCCTTTCCTCCTTTTACGTTGTAAAAATAAAATAAAACTACGTCTTGTTCTTCTTACTCATAAATTAATTAAATTTTTTCTATATTCAGTTGGTTCTGTTAGCAGCTGATATTTTATATGAATATTGCAACAATGCATTTTATTTTCTAATGTTCTGTCTAGTACCAGCCATCAGAGGCTCAATACTTTTTATATCAGTGTGTAACTAATTAACATACAACAATGTTATACGTATAAAATAGAAATTTAAAGTTTATAAAGTATAAACTAAATAAGGAATATTATTTATTTTATTGAATCAGTGAATAATTAAATGTTTAGAATAATTAATCCTAACTGAGGTAATGAACCAAGGCGGACGTTGTTCTAACAGCATTTCTTCCCAAGAAATTTTTTTTTGTATTTTACTTGGTATATTTCTTAACAAATCCCGTTCAAATACATAACACTACTAATCTGATAAATAACGCACACATAAGATGTACACGCTGGTACAGTCCAATTTCTTGTCATTCAGAATTACACACGGTTTTTGATGCAGACAAGCGTTTGCTTCCACTGTCCATACAAATAAAAATCACTTATTTCACCCAAACCCAAAAAAACTAATGAGAGTATTTTATTTTTATTTTCAATTTAACAAACTTTCATTCCATTTTCCTTTATTCTCTTCACATCTGAGTTCAAAAAGAGTGCTTGATAAAATTATTATTTAAAATTAATTTTTTGATGTTTATATTCTACTGAAACATGCTAAACTTTTTGCACATGGTCATTTTAAAATAAGTTTTAATTTTCTAAATTTATTAAATTTCAAATAAACTGGTAATAATTCCAAAAAGTTACAAAATTATGCAATCAAATAAATGCTAAACATATCACTAAATATTTTTTTTTATCTGACTCTGTTAATAACTTGTACATTTTCACGATATATGCAATATAATCTAAATGGTAATATTTTATATAATATTACCAATTACATTATTGATTTATTAATATTAAACAATTACATTAGTTATTTAGAAAATTAAACTCTATTGGTGATTGTTGTAGTAGTATTTCTATTTAATCATGTAAATAACAATTCTTTGAAATAATTATAATTTATGTCATTATTAGTGCAAGTGAGTGTAGTTACCTAAATAACTTTGTGTGATTTAGGTAACTACAAGTAAGAAATTACAAAAAAAGTTCATAATATACATATGCTATTTGCATCAAATTGATAACAATCCACAGCGAAAATGAAATAACTAGTTTTCATTTAACATTATTATATATACCAAATTGACAGAAATAAAAAATTAGTCAGACACATATTTAATAAAATAATAGAAATGATGACTGTATGTATATCTCTGATGAGCACAACAGTTAACCAGAGACAAGCAATAAAAATTAAAAAACGCGTCTTCCCAAATCAGCTGATTTGGAAGTCAAGAGTACCAGCGTTCAAGTCCTAATAAAGCCAGCTATTTTTACACGATCTTGAATACTAAATCGTGGATACCGGTGTTCTTTGGTGGTTGGGTTTCAATTAACCACACACCTCAGGTATGGTCGAACTGAGAATGTACAAGACTACACTTCATTCACACTCATACATATCATCCTCATTCATCCTCTGAAGTATTATCTAAACGGTAGTTACCGGAGGCTAAACAGGAAAAAGAAAGAAAGCATTAAAAATTAAAAAAACACGTCTGCCAAAAAAAGCATTGCTGACAAATATTACTCTTTAATATACGAAAATTAATGAGAGTGCGGGTGACAATTTTGTATATGGTAATTGTATACAGTATATCATTTTTTTCTAATTTTTAAAATTTTTTAAAACATATATTTACATAGCCTATGACACTCCCAGTAACGTAAGGATTCCAACGCGGGGTCACCCACCTAAATCGAATCAACTGCTGAGCTGCTACGGTGGAACAAACATACATACAAACACCCTAAATACATTACACTCATTTTTTGGCATTCGCGTAAAATATACATATACATATATATTTTACGATAAAAACATATATCAACAATAAAAAAAATTTATGGAAGAGATTTTGAGATAGTTCAGTGAAAATTTTCAATAAAAAACGGTTTGATCATTAAAATGTTTTAGCAATTTTTATTTTAGTTATCCATTAGTTAATATATAATAAGCATATCTCTTCACAGTAGAAATTCCATGGTGACCTTTTATAACGAATAATAATAATAGTAATAATGAAAAAACCGATGATCTTGTATTATATTCTTGTATTATATTGACTTGTATTATACTCTTCAAACAAAGTATAAAAAATTATTCTGAGTATCCACAAAATAAATGTTAGAATAGGCTCAAATATAGCTGAAGTTTGTAAAAATAAAGAATTTTCATCCTTATAGGAAAGCCGAAGGCAAAAAAATTCAGCAGAAATGTGGAAATCGTTTATTATTTACCTACAAAACAAAACCTTTTATACAGACTTCTTAAAAAATACATTCAAATATTGTTGAAAAATAATTTTAAAAATGCTCATCAACGAACAGGTGAAATTATAAAATTATTTTTTTAACATATGATTATATCTAAATAATTAAGATTACACAGTGTTTCTTATCATTTGAGTCAAAATTAACAATGCCTGTTATCTGCATTACCTTAGTGTTTTTTTTCTGTTGCATGTTTTCAGGTTCTATGAACATAAATTCATTTTTTTTGTAGAATTTCCTTTATGTTCTGTTTGAAAAATTCACTTTTTCATACTTTACACTTAGGTTTGATTCTGTTCTTTAAATTGTACCGTAAGTAAGAATATATTTATCCTCCAAAACAATAGAGTTGTGGAAATATATAAAAAAGAATTTTAATTTTTTTATTTTCCACTGCTGAGTATTATGAATGTTCGGATTAGGAATTACTCACTGATGAAAAGCAAAATATTTTGTTTTCTCCTCATATGGTATTCTAAGTTCAATAAAAATGTTCGCAATGGTGTAGAAATTTGTTGTCTAATTATCTCAGATTATAACCATAATTTTGTAGAGATTAAGGAGGACTTTTATCTTACAGCAGCCTTAATTTACCCGTAGTAATGAAATCAATGATTTTGAAATGGTCAGGTTCCTTTGTAGTCACCTATGTCTTTGAAAAAAATATCTGAGCTTATTACTTGACACAAAATAAGGTCTTGAAATATTCTTTTTAAATTGTTGTTTATTTAAATATGTAAATATTATATAATTGGTCATTATTTTTGTTATTAATTTTTTTGTTTCAAAGTTTATTGACAATCGCTTACACTTACGTAAACCTTTTAGTGAATTGGTTCACATCCCAAGTCACATGATAAGGAGCCCTCAGCAAAACTCCTTAAAACTATACACTAGTATAGAAAAATCTTTTATGCCAAGCACATACAACTAGCAATTACGAATGACACTTAACACCTCTAGAACAATAGAAAGAAATAATAAGTAGGACCAAAATAAAACGATGTAAAATGTAAAAAAGAAAAGAATATATAACAAATTTGAAATTAAGAATCAAAATTAAATAAACAATGCATAATACTCACATCTTAGGTTACTACTGGGATACTTAAATCGAGAACGTGCAGTCGGTTCATCCTCACTGTTTAGTAGATTCACTGCCAAGTGATTTATGCGGTGGATAAGCCGACGTCCATACTTTGAATTGAAACGTTGTATTTCCTGCTGTTCGGGAGGAAATACAACCTTCCAGATCAACTGGATGATGATTCCAATATGCCTTTAACCATAATGGATTATAATCGACCAAAAAGGGGTCGATACGGTTGACTAGATGGGTCAGTCGACAGTACAGCAAGGAAAACGAGGCGCTGGTCTATGGCTATTTTTACCGAGAACTTGATTTATCTTGAATTAACTCCCAAAAGTTTTTTCCTGAAATAACCCACAGAACATTTGCAGACGAAATAAATATTTGGCTAATTTATTAATGCAACTGATGAAAGAAAACCTAAACGTCAGAGCCCAAATTTTGACTCTTCCGAAGAATATTTCAATCTCTTTTGTCAAAATTCAAACCTCTAACGGAAGCAAAAACAGAAGCTGCGCAAAAGAAAATTTGTTATCTCTGTGGGGAACATAAAAATACGAAGGTGTAAATGCCACAACTGCAAAAGAAATGTCTGCCGGAATGATAGCCTCCATGAAGTGACTTATAATTCATGCCGACAGCAAGGAGCAAATGTTAATCAACATGAAATGTGAATTTTAAATGTTATATGTATAGTTTATTTGTCAGTAATTGAATATTAAACAATAAAAAAACACACTTTTTAGACTTTTGCATTGTATGTTTTTGACGTAACTAAAATTATTTGTCTCGCTGTTAAGAATTTTTTTTTATATTTGTATATAAATATATAATATCGATTCCATTTACTATGGTATTTTATTAAAAACAATCGATACTATTATGATCAAAAAAATAGTTTGGCAGTTGTTTCTTGTAAAACTTAAGAAAAAATATTACGTTGTCCAAATACAGCTACATGCCCGGTAGTGCGTCACGAAAAGGCACACCGGGAAAAAGGTTAAAAAAAAGTTAAACACGGTTGTTTTTTTTTTTTTTTTGTTATAAAATCAAATTATATTTTTAATTTTTAGAAAAATGCTTCTTCATTCTTCAATACGAACGACTGTGCTTCGGTGTTATATATGCTCAGGATACATTATGGTAAACTTTTTAATAGAAAAAATAATAAATAAAAAATAAGGAATTAGAAATATATAACAAACTTTTGTTTCTAGGTTTGTTGAAGAAGATAATCTTCAAAGATATAGGATTATATAGGATAATCTTCATAGTAAAATTATCCCTTTTATATAATAGGCATTGGGGAAATTTAATCAGTTTAAAACTAACTGAAGATTCAATTTTTATCTTTCATCTTATAATTTTTATTTTCTGTTAATATCTTCTATCGTTTATATGAGAAACTGCTGGTAGCAATAACTTCATCCATAAATAAAAGGATATTTGAGCTTGTAGTGTAAAACAAATCATTTAAAAATTTCTTCGTTAATTTTGTTTTGCTAATGTAAGAAAGAGTATTGCAAGATTAAGGTAGTCGCTTGATCGCTAACCTCAGTAAAGATGCTACCAACTTAAAAAGAAAACACTGACAAAGCTAATGTTTTCAAATTTCATGAACCGACATCAAGTCTGAAAATGGAGAATCATACATTCTATACACAATCAATACAGTTCTATACACTCAATTTCAGGTACGTAAAAAATTGAGAGTAGCTTGATAAGACTGGGGAACAAAACATAATTTAGTTTCTCTCTCAGGAAGAAAAATATGTGATTCTGATATTATTTTTTCTTCTGAATTCAAATACGATATCGGTTTTTTCCCATTACGCAAGGTTTCCGATAGACAGGACATTTATAATTTCAAACTTACTGCATTTTTAACTACACAATATTCAAACATTTGACTCGCCTAGAAAGTAAGAAATGACGATTTTCTGCTAACTTTCACCTGTGGAGCATCCCTCTTGATGGTTCAACAATAATCGGCCAGCATATTAGGATTCCATTTGCTTTGATACCTCTTTTCCAATCTCCTGATGAAAGTGTTCCTCGTGCTCATCGCTCACTGCGTCAAGATTTACCGGGAAGAAATCAAGGTGCGAGTGCAGGAAGTACATATTAAAACCCAAATTTTTATAAGATGCTAGAAGATCGTCAACAATATCACGGTAATTTTCCGCCTTACGAAATTTCCAAAAAACTCTGAGTAATAGCTTGCCTAGCTGCTTTCTCCAGTGGAATCAACAGCTCTTCAAACTTTTCATCATGCATTAGTGACCGTATTTGTGGACCCACAGATATTTCTTCTTTAATTTTTGCATCATTAATCTTAGGAAACTTCTGTTTTAAGTACATGAAACCAGAAGTATTATACATGGCCTTGGCGAAATTCTTCATTAATCCTAGTTTGATGTGTAAGGTAGGTAGATGCACATTTTTAGAATTACACAGTGGGTCATGTTTTACATTTTTCTGTTCAGGGATGAGATTGGTGTTTAAGCCATTCTTTTCTAATGAAACAGTTTTTTCTGCCCCTACTATCCCATTCACACAGCAAACACTAGTACTTTGTGTAACCAAGATGCAGACCAAGAATAAATGCAGTTACCTTCAAATCACCACAAATATGCCATTCATACACTGCATGTTGAAGCTTCTCCAATATAAATTTAAAGTTTTCATATGTTTCTTTCATACTAGCAGAGTGAGCCGCAGATACTGATGGGAATTTATTGTCATTATACAGAAGCACAGGTTTTAAACTAACTTTAGAGGAATCAGTGAACAAGTTCCATTCTATTTTGTTATGTTCATTACAATGTGTTTCCATAAGAGAAGAAATGTCATTACAAAACACTAAGCCATTTTTTCAAAATAATAGTCTTTAAATTCAGAATGACGATTACGATAAGTACATATCAATTTATTCTTTTGAAGAAGATTCCATCCTTTTAGCCGGGAAGCAAGCATTTCAGACTGTATTTTGGATAACTTTGAGTCTCGTATGAGTTCGTTAAGATTTTCTTGAGTCAGTAAATGAGGTTCAGATGAACTGCTTTGTTCAGAGGTTGTGGCATCAAAATCTGTTTCTTTTTCTTCCTTACTTCCATCAGACTTTTAGCTCTCTTTATCTAATGTCACGTTCTGCAGGCTTTGGTATGGACAATTTTTCACAGTGAGGAAATGGTCTCGTTGCAAATTTCAAGTTATGGTTTACCACTTTATGTTTTTATTTTGATGCAATCCCTTTCAGTTAGAACAGTCAGAAGAGTGATCTTTGGGCTCCCTCCAAATCACAGGGATAGCAAATGGCATGTAACGTGTGCCATCTTTCCACGCAATTAGAAGGCTAGAACACGATAAATAACAGATATATTTGACCGAATTTACACTGCAAATTCGAATTTACACCCAAAATAAAGCGCATAACACTTTTTTACTAATGGAATAAGATTTCGCCTTTGGGACTTAAGCGTCACTTCACCACATTCATAACAAAAATTGTTAGGATGATTTAAACAAACTCTACGCATTTTCTAACTAACGATTAATTAAAAGAATTAAAGTCTGCAAAAGATTTGATCCTTTTTGTAATAATAATATTGATGTCTTCAGAAGAGAGTAGAATTTTAGATTGCTGATTCCTACTTATGATTCAATGATTAATGTTAAGGAACACATGAATTATAAAATGATGGCTTTGGGTGATTTATTTTTGGTGCGAGGCTTGTTAATGATTTATGGATATCAATATAAGTATGTGATGTATTATAAGAATATCTTAAAGAATTGATTTTTTTTTTTTTGCTATTTTAGGAAATATATCGAGGTTTTGTTCCTGTTCTGTTGTCCCAAAATCAATGAAAAAAATAATAATAATTCTCATTATGATAAATTTCATATGCATTTTGATTAATATAAAGTAGTGTGTATAATATCTGATTAACATTCTAATCCAAAATGAGTTCTCAAAACAAATAAGGGGTAAAAACTATATTTTTCAGCATAGCACATAATAAAGAAAAAATGATATATTTCGAGAAGAAAATCTCCTGGGAACATGAACTCTCTAAAAATAAACTGTAAGGCCTTACAAAAAAGTGTGACTTTTTTTGGTTGGGAAATTGATTCTGACTGTAATTTATCTAAAATAAAATAATATAGGGTAATTTCACTTACCCTATTTTTTTTGGAGGGGCGGAGTTAAAAGAAATTAAATTTATATATCGAAAATATTCCACATCTTAACGGGATTCGAATCCAGAATATTTCGGGTGAAAAATAGAGGGGCTTCATTCCGCTTTGGAGGTCAATATATGAAATATATATTTAATGATTTATCATGAGAATGAAAAACATTTTAAGTCGAATTAACTTTATTCAAATAGATGCAGGTAGTTGGTCTAACACTGCAAGCTTTTTAAAATTATTCTTAACCAGTATGAAGTGAAGGCAATTCTAAATTCATTAAAAAGTTTGTTAGAACTATTCCATAGGTGGTACTTAACTTAACAGTAAATTCTTAGAATATCATTAAATTCCAAATTTTTACAACTATAGATGGACTTGTATTATGTGAATTAATTTCAGTTTCAAGAAAACGGCGAATTTTAGATAAGTTGGAGCGAAATGTGATGAGCAAAGGAATTAAGGTAATTGTATATAAATTTTATGATTACAGTATGACAGAAACCATCTCACCTAAAACATCAAATTTTGTATGTACTGTAGTTAACGCACGTTATTAGAGCTATAACAAAAGATTCCATTTTTAGAGTAATTAAATATTTCAGATTAGATATTTATTAGATTTTGATTATTATGTATGCAAATTTAGCGAATTATTTTTGTAAAACATTAAAATAATTGAGAATCTTTTTTAAAAGCATCTATTTTTTTTTTTAATTCAGTATAAAAAAATTATATAACCTTTGAATTTTAGTAGATAAATTGAAATTTTAGATTTTTTAGAAATAGATGATGAATTGGTGTCTGGAGTTAAAATAAACTTTTATACAATTTTTTTAAAAAATAACAATTACTTAAAAGTTTGATAATCGTAAATTCAATTCAATGCTGTATGACCGTAGTTAAACAATACTTTGACTTTTTACAATTTAATCCCTAGTGTTTATTGATATTCAAGCAATGAAAAAAAAATGTTGAAATATATAGTATTAAGAATCTCCATTAATAAAGATATCTCATTTCGATTTTTCTTGTCAACGAGTTTTTCAATATGTATTAAAAATTCAGTAAAAACTAATGACGTTTTTAAATTAATTAATGAATAAAATTTAAAAAAGCAAGGAAAACGTAGCTAACAGTAAAACTGTCAGTCACTCTTCTGGTCTTGTGTGTTTAGTTCATTTTTTTAGCGTTTCTCTATCGACTAAGCCCTATTAATGGCTAACCCTGACAATTTATCTTCCCTGTCTTTTCCTGCTGTGTTTCTCAAGTTTCTTTTCTTGAAATAAAAAAGAAAATTCTTTTTTGCTTGAAACTTAATGTAGAGTTATAACATTCTAGAACTTAAAAATGTTTTTGTAAGAAAAATCTTCTTTTTTCTATTTATAGGTCACGTTTATGTAATCACGTGATTGTGCAAGGAATAACAAAGGTATTTATAGCCAAACTACTGTAATCTAACTATCTGTAATCAGGAGGGAGAGGTAGCCTTCGGAGGGATCAACACTAGCCGTCCTTCGTACCCCCGTAACGTAATTATTATATGGAGGTAAAGCAATAATAATCTTTCTCTTTTGAAACATCATTTTACCTTGTAATCTAAAGCTATATAAATTGCTTTGCATATAACTCCAGTTACAATTTGGACATCAACAAAATTTCCAATCGATATCTGAAACAATAGACTCGAAATAACAAATTTACTTCTTCTAAAAAATTATAATTGCTTCCAATGATTCTCCCCAATCGCATTCTTCTCTTACGCATGAACTTTTTCATGGCCTTTACAAGCGGTTTATTACCATCCATTTCTTAGATAAATCTGAAAAATATATGATAGAAGACAAAATGCGTAAACCTAATAATGGTGTAAGCTGATTGATGATCGCAGAATGCCCCTAGGGCCTCAAAGCGCCGTTTATTGGCGACCACCATCGTGTCTTCGCTTATGTATGCTGTTCCGGCCTGGAGGCGCTCTATCGCCATCAAGCGCAACAAGGAGAGACTAGCGAAGACGCACAGGTGTGTCCTCCTATGTGTTGTGTCCGCATACAGGACAGTGTCCTATGCCACCCTGTGCGTGTTATCGGGTGCACCTCCTACTGACCTAATCGCAAAAAAGAGGGTGGAGAAGGCACAAGGCAAGCCAGAACAAGAGGTCAGGGATACTGTTTATAATATCTCGCAGGAAGGTGTGGGTCGATGGACGAGAACCCTCATCCCCAACATCAAGCCATGGTTGTCGAGAAGATTTGGTGAGGTTGATCATCACCTATCGCAGTTTTTTACAGGACATGGTTCCTTCAATAACTACCTGCACAAAATAGGCAAGAGAGAAGAGCCAATTTGCAACTACTGCAACGAGATAGATGATGCTGAGCACACCTTTTTTGAGTGCAATAGGTGGGACACACTTAGACATAGTAAGGCACTCACAGGTATAACTCTAGAGACAACAATAGACTGCATGCTAAGAAGCGAGTCAAACTGGAATAATTTTGCTAGTTTTGTTAGACAAGTTGTTGTACAGAAATACTCCGATGAGAGAAGACAGGGTGTTGGCTAGAATAGGACTGGGTGGACAGCCCTGCTGGTGAGGTCCAGCATGCTGCGGTGTGTTGCCACTGATGAGCCACCAAGGACTCCATGGGTAACAGTCAGGTAACAGCACACTGAATACCGAAAAGACCCGGCACCACGTCACGACACACTAGGTATGGCGTGGTGTCCAAAAGGCCAATAATAATAAAGAACTCTCAAAAAGAGCTAACCAGTAGGCCGACCTGCCATGCCGGTATATAGCCGGTAGGTGGGGAGGCCTATTTGAGTTTAAAGACACTCCCATGGGTGGCGTAATACCAACAAGTCGGTCCGGCCCAGGGGAGCTGAGAGAAAAAAAAAAGAAGAAAAAAAAGATGCTGATTGATGAGGCAATGTAACAAATTTTTTGCCGTGACCTCTACGCTATAGATCACCAACTTGTACGTTGCATCTACCCGATAATAATTGTCTGTCAATACGATTACATGAAAAAACCTTCAGAGTATTTTTGTCGTCCCGACAATACACACAGCTCATTGCTAGGAAACATAATTTATTGCCGTTACTTTACAAATTTAGAAGCTTCAAAATTTTAAGTAAAATTTTAATTTCGTAGAAAAACCCACAGCGGAATAAATCTCTAAATCCTATTGAAGTATTGAATAATCTTAGAATCATTAATTGATTTCAACTTTGCTCATGAACTGAAAGTTTTTGGAAATTTTTAATTAAAATAAGCTCGTTCGAGCAATCTCTATGCTCCTTAGATACCTTGGAAAGATTATTTTTAACAGTTCTATAAAAAAAAATGAAGAGATTAATTTTAAGAAACTAGTATTCAATAATTTGAATTTATTTTGCAAGGCGAACATTTTTTATTTTTTCAATAATATTTCAAAAATTAACAAGTCCTAGATATAACTTAACAGTATTAGACCGTACTGCAATAATCATTAACAGTTTTATAAGATCATATAAATTATTTCTACATTAATAAAATAGAAAGAATATTGTAATTATTTTCAGTCATTTTTCAGAATTACTAGCAAATCGTAAAAGAAATATGAGCTTAAATAAACAAATAAATGTTCAGATCAGATTTTTAATTAATTATAGATTACACAGATCAAGCCGGCCTCCGAGACGGGTGGTAATGTCTCGGCCTTTCATCCGGAGGTCCCAGGTGCGAATTCCGGACAGGCATTTTTCTACAAATTTGCTATTTCATCTGATCCTGTGAAGCAATATCTAACGGTGGTCTCGGAGACTGAAAAAAAAAAGATTATACAGATCATATCACAAATAATATGTGCGTATTACTACTGCACATGTAAAATACCAGCTCTTTTTTGTATTTGCCTAAAAAGATGACGTAATAAAGAAATAAATTATATGAAGGTTAGACAAAACTATCTTATAATTTTATCATAAAACATTTATCATGAATTCGGACATAATTCTTCATTGCTTTTGGTTTAGGAAATTGTTTTCTTTTCTGAAGCGCCATTGAAGTTTAAATAAAAAATAATATTACTTCCGTTTACTTTTTTTCACTGAATTGACTATCGTATACCTATTGATGTTTTAAAATATACAGTTGTGGAATATTCATTTTTCATCTATTAGAATAATTTTGTATTAAGTTTTAATTTAAATATACAACAGACAAAACAGAAGCGAATTTAATATTTGTAATGTTTTTTATTTTTCGTAATGTTTAAACTTCTTTTAATAACCGGAGCTATAATAAAATAATTAGAGAACGTTGTTATTTGGGTCTTTAACAACATATATATAAGTAAGCGAAACCACTTTTTAAAAATTATTTTACAAACCATTAGGCGATAGTTTAACTATACTTTTTCTGATAAAAATTTGGGAAATGTTTGATAATTTCATAATTTTTAAGAGCTTAATTTTTTTAATTTTTAAAGGAAGCATTTTTAAAAACGATAAGTATTTTAATATGTTTAATTACCTTCATTTTCTCATGTAATCATTTTAAAAAATGTTATCAGCATTATTTTTAGGTAGCTTGTAAAAATTATATTTTGATATTTCTTAAAATGGATTTAAAAATAATTTTCTTTGTAAAATTTTGTTGTTATAAAATTAGTTTTATTTGGTCATTAAAGCTTATTGTACGTAGTAATAAACATTTTATGATCTATAGAAGATAAAATTATAATAATAATTATAATAAAAACATTTAGAAGAAAAATGAAAGTAGTCGTTTAGAACAATTAAAAATTACTTTTGAGAAGTGGAATAAAGTACTAAACTTTAGCAATTAATTTTGCGTAAGAGTTGTTGACAGGATTAAAATTTCCTTCCTTTATTTTTTAACGGGACTGAATATTACGAATTTAATACAGTTCTGCTTTAAATTACTTAAACAACTAATTTAGAAAACTTAAATTATACATAACTTTAAGAATGTATGAAAACTTTATATTAAATCAATACACACGATTTTAAAATCGTTACCTAATTTGTTTATATTGCTTTAATACAATAAAATTTAGGGTAATTAATTTTATTAGAAAAATAAAAATAATTTCATAGTAATATGTTATATTAGTACTTAGGGAGAAATATTTTTAAAAATAATTGAATTAGTTAAATTTAAATTATATTATTAATTTATACTTAAAAACTAAATTATATTTTAATATCTCATATAAGATAAAATGATTTTTGAATAATAGCATATTGTAAAATAAAACGTAATTACTGTAATCACTGGACCACATACATTGTGTGTTGGAAATGTATTGTTTTAGATATTTTTAAGTTAACATCTCGCTTGTGACTGGAATTACCTAAATGACAATAGAGTTGGTATTTTTACTTTTATTTAATAAACTCGAAAATATTCGCTTTGTTGTGGTTCGTAACTTCTTCTCTTTCATACTTTTTATTATTTTTTTACCATACTACTATTACTTATTATATTATTTATTATTTCATTAGTGATAATGATTGTTTATGTAAAATATTCATCTAGTTTTAGATTTTAAGTAACATTTATTTTAAAACGATTTTGAGCGTTTTCATTTTTTTTTCATTTTAGTTTATAATAAATATACAGAAAAAGATTTATTTATTTTCTTTATGTTCGTTGGATTTTATTTTTATTAATTTTTAAATATGTATTCTTTTTTTTTAATAATGTTTTATCGTATAACTGCGCCTTTTTAGGCGCCTATTAAAGTTACCCAAAGATCAATTGCGCCTATTTAAACTGAAATAAATATATTATTCTGTAACAATAAGCTTTCGCTTTAATTTAATAAACTTAGTGTATTAGTATGATAAATTTAATCTAAAATCTATTTTAAATTTATTTATTTAGGGCTTTTTACTTAAAAATTACATTAATTATTGTATTGTGCTACTGAGAATGAACTTCTCATTAATTCCGTATTGAAATTACACCAAACATATAACTCTGCATTTAGTTTAAAAATAAAGTTTAGTTTTAACAGTCTTTTCTTTTCTGAAGTCATTGAAGTTTAAAAAATAAAATTACTTCCGTTTACTTTTTGTCACTAAATTGTCTTTCGTAAACCTATTGATGTTTTGAAATATACAGCTGTGGAATATTTATTTATTTTTTTTGTGTATAGCTATGAGTGCTGATTCTTTCATTATTAAATAGTATTTAACAATTTACTACCGAATTATTTCCAAATTACTTGAAATTTTCGTATCACATCATTTTGTAGATAATTTTCTAAATCTATGACAATGGTATTACTGGTATTACTTATATTATCACTGATTACATATGAAAATTACTGCAGAACTGAACAGAAATAAAAGATTTCGCTCTTCTAAATAATTCAATAAAGGCCTAGTTTAAGAATATTCTATCTTGTTCGCTGTTTTAGAGAGATATGGGGCAGAAAGTATTTTTAAATTTTCCTACGCTCATTGACATTTTTTAGCATCATCTTAACACTTCATGTCCCAGTTGAACATTTTCTACCCTAATCTTATATATCTTAGATATAAGTGTTAGATATATAGTATATATGTTAGAGCATAGTATTTAGCTGACATAAACGTTAATAATGGAATGTGTTCCTGGTAATCATTTATTTCTAGGAATTGTTATTGTATTAGATAGAGCTTTTGTCTTTTATTGTAATTTTTCTTTAGTCTTGAACTTACTATGGTACAAAGTATAAGTAACGTTTTATTAATTAGCAACTACGCTAAATAATGTATAATAATTACGGTAGAGTGAATATTTAATAAAAATTCAGATTAACAATAGAATGTATATCTATTTGTAAAATATTAAATGTAATTTTAATAGTAGTGTTTTAAAAACAACATTCGTAAACAAAAAACTTAAATTATAAATAAATATATATATATATACATTATGCCAATTGTGTTTATTTATTTTTCAGAAATGAAACTTTATTTTTGTAATTGTTCTTTTGGCAGACACAATATTATGTGTCATTAATCCTAACTTAAGTCATATTTTTAAAAATTTAGCGTAAATCAAGTTTTAGATACTTACTTTTTGTAAATCTTGTTTTGTATTTCATAATAATTTAAGTAAACCAATGATAATTTGCGATTTGAAATAGTAGTATTCAGAATTTCTAAACCTTGTAACCTAAGGATAACGACATTAATATTTTACTCTAGTAATTATAATGAATATTCATTTTAAAGTGCAATATATTTATTTATATTCATTTTAGGAGTACAATATTTTATTTTAGGGTTGATGCATAGTATATAACAATTCTTTGTTTACGTATTTTATGTAAAATAAGAGGATTTATTTATTTCACGCTGATAGGATTTGCTTCTTAATTTACAGACCAAGTTTCCTTTAGAAAAAAATATTGTGATTGGCTTTTTAAGAGCTTATGAGGGTTTCATAAAAACTCTTTATTTCATATTTTTATTTCTAGAATTTAAGTTTTAATAAGAAGAATTGAGCTTAATTGAGTTTAAGTTTTACGTTTTCATTTTTATTAGTCTTCCAACAACCTTTTGATATCAATATATTTTAATGTGAATATTCTCCTCTCCACCGCACAGTTCTTTAAATTACAGTAGATAATCTTCTCTTCAAATTTTTCCTTAAATTTCTCATTATATCCTCATTCACGTGTTCTCGTGTCCCTTTAATTACTTTTCTCTCTTAACTAAAGACTAAAATTTTAGTAAGAGTGCTACACCAAAAAAAAGAAATTACAAGGAATTTTATATTCCTAAAATTTTACTGGTGATATTTTTACGTTTTAAGCAACTAAATTATCCTTCTTACATCAGTTACCAGTTTTTATCTACAGCCAGAATTAAATAAATTCGATTAAAAGTCAGAAATTTTAACTACAGTAATTTTAATGTTGATTTCATTTTACTTTAATGTTTATACATCTCAAAACAGCAATTCTGAAGAAATGTGAAGATCCTGTTTTCATGTTTACATTACTCCACGTTTTAATATGTAACCACATAATCTACTTTTCTGTTTTAACATTTATTTAAAAGTACGAGTAATAATAATAAAAAAATTAAAAACTAATTATATAGATGTGTATAGTTAGTATGAATTAATATAACATTAACAGGTCACGTTCCGACCTGTTTTGTGTCATTTTAGAGGCTTGGGACTCGTTTTTTAACGATTTCGTTAGCTCAGAATTCGTGCCTAGCAACCGCAGGCTAACTACGGTTTTTAGCAATGTTTTGCCAAAGAAGTGCATTTGTGTGGCTATGGACGGTATTGTCAGCCATTTCATTACTTTCATAATTATTATTGACGTGTTTTGGTACTTTTCGTTTGATATTCTTTGAAAATTAGTGGAAAGAATGATCTTTTTACATCAGCTGTTGGCTGTTTGTTTACGTTCGGCCTTCGAAATTGTTCGATCCTGAGAATTTTCTGGTGCGCTTTGAACACATTTTTTGTATTATTGGTTGTTACTTTATTTTTACGTTTCCTTGTGGTTGTAGGAACCTTTTTCCTGGTAATTGCATTTTTTGTTTGCTTTGCAAATTTCTGTTTATTTATTCTGTATTTTTTTTTTTTTGTTTTAGGATGTCTGATTCTAAACAAAGTTGTTCTGGCGGTGATCGTACTCGGCTCCCGACCGGGAATGGGAAATCTACACGTGGGGGTAGGATGTCCGAGAGTGGATCTTCACGCGGCAGTAAATCTGCGTCGACTGGTAAAGCAGGAGGATCTCACGCTGCTCGGCCTCAGGTGGAACCGGTTGTTAATGGGTGACCGAAGGATTCCTCGGAAGGGGAAAGCTGTCGGGACGCTTTAAAGGAGGACCTTCTCCTCCATTGGATTCTGAGATGAGTGTTAGCACGGAGGCGTCTTCTGCGAAGAGGCAGTTGAGTGTCTCTCCCACTGAGGGGGAAGACTCGAAGAAGTTGCGGGCTGGGTCCGAGGATTCTGAATCGCTTGCTATGGCTGCTGTGGAGGGGATATCTGTCCGAGTTGGTGGCGGATGAAAAGCTGAATGAAAGCTGGTGAATGCCAGCTTTCATTCGCTTATGGCGAATGAATGGGGCAGTAGGGAGGCTTCAGTTCTTCCGGCTTATAGGGCGACATAGAACGCATCTATTGTGACTACGTACGGCGTTGCTAGGAAGGTGATTGAACACCGGGTTAGGATCGACTGGGTAAATTGTCGGGCTTCCGTGAGGGATCCTGATGATAAGTGTTATCGCTGACGGGACCGGGGCCACATGTCCTCGACTTGTCGCGGGACTGATCGCTCGGCGTTGTGTTCCAATTGCGGACAGCCTGGTCATCAGCGAGCCAATTGCGGGAACCCGCGGGTGAGCGTTATTTGTGGGAAAGTTATTTGGGGAAACAGCACACTCATCGGACAGATGAGTGTGCTGTTCGCGGGTGAGTTGCTGTCCTGGTGTCTGCAGGCTTTGTTGAGGGTGGTTGCTGTTCAACGTTTGGCTTTCTGGCTTCTCCTGTATGGGGGCGTTCTGGTTTATTTCAGTACCGGCTTGTGGGTCGTGCTTGTTAGAGGCAGGCACTTGAAGGACCGAGTCCCGGCGTAGGTGACCTTGGGTTGCTTTCGTTTGAGGCAGGCAATGCAAAACCGAGACCCGGCTCCCGGGGTGGCTTGCTGGGCATGACATTGTAGGACCTGGTGATTTCACACTGGGAGTTGGCAGGCAAAGAAATCAAGATCCTACCGGCAGGCCTACCTGTCGTGCCGGACTTACAGACGGTAGACGGACAGACTCCTTAGAGTAAAGGACACTCCCCCAGGCCGTGCTTGCTTCACGTGGATCTATCCTGGGGTAGAAGGTGAAAGAAAAAGAAAAAATATAACATTAAAATTTAAAAAAAAAATTACACATAAAATATAAAATTAATTTCTTGCTTTCCAAAACAGTTAATGACTTTTTTTTTTAAATAAATTTCATCATTTCATAACTCTCTAAGAGTTTTTTTATTTATTTCTTTAACATTACTTTTCTTACGTTGACCTGTTCAGCAGTTTCTCAGTTAAAGATAAAGAATTAAAAGGCCACTCTCGTGGATATTTCTACCCACGATTTATTTTTCAGAAAAATTTTGTTTATATTAATTAATATATAATTGTTTTCAAATAAGTAACCATTTTAAACAACGCGTGTAAATTTTTAAAGTAAGAGGATTTTTATATTATTTTCATAAACACTATGCACATTACGATTTAAAAATTCTTAAATTATCTTATTATTTTAAATTATTTAATTCTTAAATCCCCCTGAAATCAAACAATTACGTAATTTGAATTGGCCCACAGAATATTGTAATACAAAACTTACAACGGTAAACGGCCAACTTACAAAGATAATTTCAAAAATTTCCACTGAATATTATATCCATTTTAACTAATCAGTTTCCTTTTGAATTTTTGAAATTGAATCTGTTAAACATTATTGTTTTAATACTATTATTATTTTTTAATAGATAAGTCAAAATCTTAGCCAATCATAGTGAAGAGAAGAGCATGCTATTTCTAATCACGATTAAAAAACATACAATTAATAAATGTAATATTAATTAGATCTCCGTGGTGGAGTAGTAGCATCTCAGCCTTTCATCCGGAGGTCCTCCTGGGTTTGAATCCCGGTCAGGCATAGCCTGATAGGGCAAAAAGACCAAAGCAGACGATACTGCTTTGGTCTTGATGTTTGAACTGTTTTTAGATGAGACTCATCATCTCAAAAAAAATGTTAATTCGAAATTTTAAATACCTTGCACAATTATTGAAACAAAATTATTCATTAATCCACTTAAAATTAAATTTAAATATAATCATCATAACATTATTTTTTATTAAAATTTTTTTATAAATCTAATTTTTTTTTTGTTTTAGATAATTTTTCTTTAAAAATAAGTAATAATATGCATTGATTGATAAAGTAGATTCAGTGTAATAAAAATCAGTAATTTTTAAATGTTTTTATCAAATGTAAATAATTTTGAGCCCAACCCACCCGTAATTTAATTTTTTTTGGACTACAATCCATTCTTCAATATATGTATTAAATTTTATATTTTTTAATATGTGTTACTTTAATTGTTTATCTAAAGTTAAAGAGGAATTTAAATAAAACAAGATGCTTCTTTTGTTAGAGAAGTTAAAGGAATTTTATTCAAAATTTTGAAAAGTTACTTCTATTATTTAAAATTTCACAGCCTTTTTATTTAAAATTAAACTGTAAATGAGTAAACGAAAAGTATTTTCATCAAGAGGAGCGCAGGAATTTTTTATTCTGGTTAATATTTACAGACGCAGCCTAAAATTCAATCAATATTAAAATAAATAAATTCTGCTACCTTCGTTGAAATCTATTCAACAGTTTTTGCACGGTTTTTAAATGGCAATCAGTTTGCTTTAGGAGGAAACACAAAGATGTGAAAAGATGTCATCCGAAGCATTTTACATCCATCCTGATTTTATATGAGCAGCTAATTCTTGCCAATCTTTCATTCAGATTTTGGATGAATTTTTGCTCGTAAATTTACTTTGAGAAGAAAAGCAAAAGGAAATTATGCTACACCATAATATCCGGATATTATAGGATTAAAGCCTGTTATCTTAGTATAATATATTTAATCTCCTGCTCAGGGGCAAGCTGAGTGAGGATAGCCTGCAACGTACTGCTTTAACAAGCTCAGAAGTAATTAAATTAATTACGAGCTAATGCGCTGCGAGCTAACAATAGTACCTAAGAGCAAGTATAATGCAGTAGGTATAAAAAAACAAAATCCATTTACTTCTTTTTCACACAGTGCGTCTAAATAAAAACCAGACCCAAATGCAAAAATTCCTTAATTTTTTTTATTTTATCTAGTCCTGTGTTCGAATCTCATAATGCATGAATTATTTTTTTGTCATTAGCTAATTTGAAATGAAATCTAGGAATCAACTACAATGATTATGTTGGGCCAAAACTTAATGGTTATTCGTAAATATTTTTCACATAATTGATAGCTATTTTTGGATGCCACCGATGTATCGTTCGATTTTTAAAAAATCATTTATCACAGTTTAAACCCATGTTAAAAAATTTTTTTAATCGAGTTCAATTATTGGTAGTGCTAAGGAAGCCACTGCCTGCCCTCATAT
Source organism: Lycorma delicatula (assembly GCF_047948215.1). Lineage (NCBI taxonomy): Eukaryota > Metazoa > Arthropoda > Insecta > Hemiptera > Fulgoridae > Lycorma > Lycorma delicatula. Next base: position 178,836,433 of record NC_134457.1, read on the forward strand.
ATGACAAAACAAACCTATCACACTCCCATAATTAGCCTAACAAAAAAAATTAAAGTGTTAAGTAACAAAAGACTTATTATGATATATATAAACTCTAAATAAGCCTTATATTAATTGATTACAATAAATTTGCATTAAAATTATAATAAAACATCTTTAGAAAGAATAAATAAAATATTCATAAAAAAAAAAAAAATAAGAAAAATAGAATAGGATTCTCTAAACCGGAAACGGATAAAAAGCCTTTAATAATATTTTATATACGTACAAGTACCTATATTTCACGTAATTTTTTTTTTTTTCAATTTATACGTAGCTATTTCAATACTGTTAAAAAGAATGATGAACACTAGTATTTTATTAGGAAGAGTTATTTTTTATTACGATTATAATTTATCATAATCACCTGCAGGAATATGACGAAGAGTATACGTTTATTCTTTTTGGATATAGAACAAAAATTTACAATCGGTTTCTCCTGACGAAATTATAAGTAAATAATAAATTAAAATGTAACATGAGAGAGGGTCATCCACTGATAATTCCCCACGAAAACAAACAGTAAATGATTACAATAACTGTAAACCTTCATGTTAATAAACATACTTGTAATAATAAGTAAGATCCAGTAAACATTCATTACGTCATAAGAGATATCATCACTGCTTTCTAGAACATGTCAAATTTATGAAAATCATATGTGTCCAACGCATTCAGTTCGCATTTGATGTTTTTTATCGAATAGAAGATCCTCCTGCACATATAAACATAAGTAGACAAACGAAGGAATGAAAAATTAAATACAACACAAATAAAAGGCTGACCAAAATAAGGAAATATAAATAAATTCAAAGCAAGAATACGGCAAACGGTAATATTATTAAAACAACATTAAAAAGATAACAGCAATAGAAACAAAAAATAATAACAGTAACAGGAAAATACACAAGGTACAGAATGTATCGAGAAAATAAAACATGAAAATACAGTACCTTCAGCGACATGAGAAAACGTGTAATACAGAAATTAGTTAACGTGTCATACTAACTTTTAGCTAATTTCAGAACTAGCTAATAAAATAAGCTGAAAGATTTATAAAAATAATTTTAAAGCTTTATAAAAATATTTTTTTCTATTTATTTCCAGAAATACTACTCCGGTATAGAAAATATTTACATATTTTTGCACAGATATTCCCATTTGAATTTAAATGTAATTTTCTTCTTTTTTTTTTGTATGAAAAAAATTTTAGTTAAGAATTTTTTTCTCTGAAATATCTTTTATTATTAAAACCTGCTATAATAATATATTATTACTCAAGCTCTTAATGTTATTAAAAAAGTCTCTCAGTGGATATTATAATAATTGGTTATAAAAATCGTAACAAAAAAATGTTTTCATTTAATTTTTAAAAATTATGAAAAAAATTAATTTTAAAAGAAATTCTAATTTCATAGCAATTGTTTAAGCTTTTTTCATCCCTATTTTAGTGAATTATTACTACTGAGTGACGTATTGTTAAATTCAAATCAACTATGTCCGACAGTCGTAGACCATATCAATTAATCTGCGTCATTTAGGTCTGTAGGTTTAATAACATATTTGTTTGTAATACCGAAATTATAATGTAATTCAGATAATATTGAAATTAATTCGAAAATTAATTCAGAATAATCAACCAAAAAAATAAAAAAGTAAATAATTAATTAATTATTTTTTCTTAATATTAAATTGACTTGAACATTAACAAAAATTAGTCGATTCTCTTTTTTGTTATCACTTACCGTTTCTATCTTGATAAAATTAATTAATGACAGTTGTTAAGATGGAATCATCACCCCCGTCCTGAACACCCAATTTAATTAATAACTTCTTTTCTTAGTATAAATTAAGCTGAATAAATAACTGATGTACATCTAAAGTCTTCTCTGATTAATTAATTGTAGAATATTTCAGTTTTTTCTAACGAGATAATGAAAAACGGCAAGTTGTTTTTTTTACAAGAGGTAAGCCGACAGTTATGATTGACTTAGGTTAGTCTACCTTTTTTTTACGTTTTTTCTTATAATTTAGTAATGCTTATTCCTTTTTATTCTTTTATTTTGTTTTTTTTTTTTCATTCTTCTTAGTTCATTTGCAGCTAAATGCTTTTAATTTTATATTGATGAAATTCGTTCCTATGAAAAAATAAATTATATAAAATTTTTATTCAAACCATTACACCTTTTTGACTCGATTTATCTCAATTTACAACATTTTACTTAATTTTTGTACCCAGATATTTTAATAAATCTTTTACCTCGTGTACACTTAATAATTCTTTTATAAGTACGGAAAGAAGTATGCATGATTCTAAATAATTTCCTTTATAATTATCCTTTATATGTTCAACGGACATCAAAATCAATGTAATTTTTCAAAATGTTTTACTGTTACCAATTTATCTTTGTTTTCTATCTTTAAAGCAATTGTGAGAAAACAATTTCTGAAAATTTTCGGAAAGTAAAACCAAATAGCACTGAAATGTATATAAACAATTTATTTATTTTTATTACAGTAATAATTGCAATAATTATAATAATTACAGTCCATATGCCTCAAATACAGTACTAGCGATTCGCTAGAAATTGCGAATTCAGAATAGGTCATTACTGATCTTCACGTAAGCTTATTTACAAATAAAACATAAATGGTAGTGTTTATAGTTTATAGCATATACTGGTTTTATAACTATACGCAAAGTATTAATAATGGAATTAATGGAAGAATAGCATCTAGGTATTACTTATGTTGGAAAGTTCAAACATCTTCTCAGTCCATATATCTCTCAGAGATAATAAAAAAAAAACAATCAAATATTGTCATGGATATTTTATTTATTTGTTTGAAAATGGTATTATTGTTGATGTGGGTTATACAGAGATCGTGATAATTGCATTTACCATACCGTTCTGGTTTTTTCCCAAGGTAGAAGATGAGAAAAAAGATTATATTTAATTATGCTCACAATATATAACGACTGAAGACAATCTATAATAACAGGAAACTATTAATAATTTTCCCTGTTATTTAATTAATAAATTACTGTTATACGATTTCACAAATAAATTACTAAAAATATCTTCATCTACGGAAAAATAATGATTTTTACAAAATTCTTCAAGTTTTTTGTACAATAGAATATTTAATCATAAAGAAGTGTTGGGCATACCAATAATGACGAAGAAGTATTAAATTGTTGATTTTATTACATTATTACAGGCACGCTTGAAAACCCATGTTGACTTCCCTTCTCTTCACCCGCCTTATGATGATGATGATGATATTTAGTTGTAAAAGATTACAAGCCGAGTGGTCAATCGGAAACCCGCTTACGTGACTTAATACGGCAAGGAAAAAGCTATTCCAAAAAAAAGATGACGAGGTAAAGACGGCTAGAAGTCTAGGTACGGTTATGATTTGGTTTAAGCTATCCTTACAATGGGCATCTCTTTTAATGCACACAGAAAGGGAAGCTTAAGCACAAGCGCACACACATAAATGTGTGTGTTTTATGAAACTTTTCATAAAACTTGTCCTTCACTAAATCGGTATACTTTTCACCATCCCGAAAGATGTATTCAACGAGAAAAATGCTCTACGAAAGAACCATTACGTCTCTCTCAAATGTTGATTCCGATAAACGAAATAATACGAAACGAAGAACGTTCAATCACAATTCAACTTCTCTCTTTTTTTTTTCTCTCAGCTCCCCTGGGCCGGACCGACTTGTTGGTATTACGCCGCCCAGGGGAGTGTCTTTAAACTCAAATAGGCCTACCTACCATCTATATACCGGCATGGCAGGTCGGCCTACCGGTTAGCTCTTTTTGAGAGTTCTTTATTAATATTGCCCGATTGGACACCACGCTAGACCCAGTTCGCCGCGACGCGGCGCCGGGTCCCTTCAGTATTCAGTGTGCTGTTACCTGACTGTTACCCGTGGAGTCCTTGGTGGCTCATCAGTGCTAACACACTGGAGCATGCTGGTCCTCACCTGCAAGGCTGTCCACCCAATCCTAATCTAGCCAACACCTTGTCTTCTCTCATCGGAGTATTTCTGTACAACAACTTGTCTAACAAAACTAGCAAAATTATTCCAGTTTGACTCGCTTCTTAACATGCAGTCTATTGTTGTCTCTGGAGTTATACCTGTGAGTGCCTTACTATGTCTAAGTGTGTCCCACCTATTGCACTCAAAAAATTAAAAAAAAATTGCACTCACAATTCAACTTCTTAGTTTATTAAAAAGTAACGTCAAATGAACCCGCAGGGCAACCAGCCTAATGCCGAAAGAACAAAATGTACTACAAAATTCTAAAGTGTACTGCACAGCGACTTTCCAAACGCATTGTACATGAGCCAATAAAGATATGACAAAGGTTATTTCCAAATTAATTAATTAAAGACAATGATTTCTTTCCGACTTAATATAAAGTTTGAAATATAATTACTTTATTAGTAAAACAAAATGCTTCCATTGAACGGAGAAAAATGGTTTTCGTTTTGTAAATAATTGTTTTAAATATGTGTATTTAATATTTTATGCATTTCTGCGAAGCAGGTCATTAATTTAATTATGTAATAACTTAAAAATAAATTTGTAATATTCTTATAAAACATAATATCTGTTTTTCTACTGATGCCTCTTCATCTGTGCTGACACTTCAATTTCTCGTGCACTTAAATAAAGTAAGTTCTCCTCCAATTTTTTTTTTATAATTAATTTCAAGAGTTTTGACTAATATTATATCTATTTTAGTTATAAATACTATTACTACTATTAAATTAGTCTAAAATGTTGACCCTATCTTGTTTGTGCCATATTAGATTCAACTTTATTTTTTTAAATGGCATCTTAGAGCCTTTTAAAATTTTACATTCATGACATATCATTTCGATGTATAATCGAAAATACTGACGGCGAAAACCGTGCATTGATATATTTATCAGATTTAAAGATATTAAACAGCTACTAAGTGAGGGTGTTCTTATTAATTATTTTTGATACTTATATTTTTACTAATAATAAAACGGTAAAAATAAAATAAAATCAGTAAAATAAAAACAAAGTAAATTCACTTTTTTTAAATGAAATCATCTTTATTAATTTTTAAAGCTAATGTTAACAAAAAATTCCAAAATTATTGTTAGTTACTGACAATATTTTTAGGAACGCGGATGGCCAAAAATGGAATCCTCTACCTTCTAGGCAGTAGTATAAAATGCTTATATTAGAAAGCTTACCATGGGTAAGGAATTGACACGCATCAGTTATTCTGTTCTTAAGATCTTCAACTCGTGTTACGGAGGTTTTTAAAACCGTAGTGTTAGCCTAACAAAAAAATCCCACTGGCATAACCACTGGAAAGCATTCCACTCCATTGATCCTGTCTGACATCATTTTATATGAAAATTCTGCATTTATTTCTGTATTGAAGTAATGTAATGAACCAAGTTGTTGAAAAACGATTTCATCTTGCAAATATTCTTCCCATTTCTTAACCGTAATGTTTCTAATCGATGACAATTTTCTCCCTTAATGTCTCAAATACACAACTCCTGTAAAATTGCCATCGATGAATAAAGTTCTGATTACCTGTATGATTACCTAGAATGTCACTACTAACTTTTTAAAGTAGTTTCACAAACAGGACGATCAGGAAAGAAGATCGTTAAAACGTCCTTTTGTTTTGGGATAATTTCTATTACTTGCTCGAAAAAGCAATGTAATTTTTTTTCAGGTGTACGTGTCATTGTACTGCAGATGCATTAGTGAGTCAACAAATGCTGTTGAACAAATTAAATACTCTCAGGCAAAAATAAAAAGCTATGCTAAAGAAAAAACTTACTTTTAGATTACAGTTTATTACATTTATTACACATTTAACAGTAATTGTACCTTTCTAATTAAAAAAAAAGAAGAAATTGTTTATTCAAATTATAACTTTTATTATAAGCATATTATTCAAGTTTATCCACCATAATATTTTAAATTTCAGGTATTATAGGAATCCTGACTATTAAGTTCAAACGGTTAAAATTATTTTAATAGAAAATCAATGAATGAAAATGAGCCAACCAATTTTCAATTATTTCATGTTTCTAATTTTTTTTATGTATTGTTTTATTAGATCAGAAAGTTATCCAAAGAAAAACCTTCAGTCAGTAAACTCCTATTAATAGCCAATATATTAAAAAAAAGTAGATTATCAGTGTGTAACTTTTTTTGTTAAATTTTACACCGGAATGCTATATCATATGACCAACCACAGTTCCATTTAAAAAATTACGTTGAATTCAGTATGGTAGAAACAAGAAGCAGACATACATTTTAGAATAGGTTAAAAAAGTATTTATTTCCCAAAAGATTTGACATCGGTCAAATTCTCTAAATTAACAATTATTGAAAAAATCTGTTGTGGACACTACATGACTTCCTTGTACGCCTATTAAATTACATGTACGCATTTTTTTTTAAATGAAAAGAACATAAAATTTTACTTCATTAATAACTTCTGACATTTTTTATATTCTTTCTTTTTTATTATTATTTATCGTAAAAGTTTTTTTTTTTTAAATTAGACGTTAATAAATTAATATATTTAAATTAAAAAAAAAGAAGTTAAAAAGAGGAGATTGAGTCAGTTCGAACCGTGCCTTCCCCTTGTAAGATCTAACTATTTCATTAATTAATAAACCTTTATTTGGCTATAACTCTGGTACCAATGAAAATAAGTACCCCTTATCATGTATCATTAAAAATCTCTCAATGAGGGCTTATTATTGCAGTTAAGAAAAAGTCCGAAATCCAAATCTTTTTGGATTTTTGAGCTTTTTTGGACACTTTTGGTTCAGTCGAATCAAAAGGGGAGGTGAACAACTAGATATTACAACAGTCCAAAATTTCAACATTCTACCGCTAATCGTTTTTTTGAGTTATACGAGATACATACTTACGTACAGATCTCACGCCGAAACTAGTCAAAATGGATTCAGGGATGGTCAAAATCGATATTTCCGTTGAAATCTGAAAACCAAACTTTTTTGCGATCATAAAACTTAGTTTACTTTTTACAAGAAAGTAAAACGAGGGAATTTATCTTATACACACCCTCTGTGCATTATTAACATTTTCGAGTCTGAATAATATTTCTAGTGTTAAAAGATATGACGAATTCTAAGTTACGTGATAAAAACTTTGTTTACTACTGTCCTTAATAGTATATGCTTTTATTTTGTACAGTAATAATAATCAAACATCATAGTTTTTTCCAAAATATCATTAAAATTTCTTTCTTTGTCTTATTTCAATAAACGTTTTTTAAATTTTCAAATTCATCGTAAAATCATCGTAATTTTCGTAATTCATCATGTTTTTAACATAACTCATTTTGTAGATATTTTACAGATGTTTAACTAACCAAACTTTTTTCATTTATCGTGTTTATTAATCCATTTAATAGTAATCTACTATGATACATTTTAAAAATATCTTTGTAACTTACATAAATGATCTCATAATTGAATAATAATAATAATAAAAAGAAGAATATTTACCAAAAATATTATATCTTTTTGTTTAAAATTTTCTTAATTTTTTGTTAATAAAACATCATACAACCCACTACAGGGTTAGTTTAGTGGTAAAACTTGTCGTAAATCAGCTGATTTTGAATTCGAGAGTTCTAAGCTTTAAATCCTGATAAAGGTAGGCGCTTTTATTCGAATTTGAATACTGGATCGTGAATATCGGTGTTCTTTGGTTGTTGAATTTCAATTAACCACACGTCTCAGGAATAGTCGGCCTGAGTCTGTTCAAGACAACGATTTGATATATGATTTTAATTGTTCATGCGACTCTAAATAAATATATTTAAAACAATCAAGAAAAAATTCAATTTTTTTACATTTAAAAAAAAATGAATTCCATGAATGAATTAAAATATAAAGTGTTAACTTTATATCTTAGCAGATTTATTTTCCTAATAAAATTATTCTTGGGCATTGAAAGAAAAATTTTGTCTTTTCTAAAGAATGTTTGAAAATAATTCCAACATATTTGTGTTGTTTAGAAGAAGCTACTTTTAAACAGGATAATAAATTAAATACCCAGATATAATTCTAACCTAAAGAAAAACAGATAAAAGTGAATTATTTATTAAGTTAATTAACTTAATTTCGTGGAATTCCAAGAGAAAAGAAGTAGATGGGGACACAGAAAAATGGTGTACTCAAGGTAGTGTACTTGCTATTTTCAACTTTTATACCAATGATTAGCCACTACCTGGGGTACTCAGAGTTTCATCTACGCTTACGACTGTGCAATCACTGTACAAGCTGACAGTTTCGAGGAAGCAGAGGTAATATTAAGCAATGGACTGAAAAATCTTACAACCTATTCCACGAATAACTAGCTCAAGCTAAATCCTGCCAAAACCCAGATATATGTCTTACATCTGAAGAACAGATGCAGCCAGAAATCTGAACATCAAGTGGGAAGGAACCCAACTGACGCCCTGGGGAACTCCAAGATATCTCGAGGTCACCTTGAACCGCGCCCTCACAAACAAGAAACATTGTTTAAAAACCAAGAAAAAACTCTGCAAAGAACAACATGGTGCAGAAGCTGACAGGAACAACCTGAAGAGCAAATCCAGATTCAATGAGAACCTCAGTCCTCACGCTGCACAACTTGACAACAGAGTATGCCTGTACAACATGGTACAGATCCTGCTAAACCAAGGAAGTCGACGTGGCATTGAAAAAACCATGCCGCATCACCAAGGACTGTTTACATTCTACACCTCTGAAGCACCTGTATATTATTTGTCTTGTATTGCATCTCCTGATATCCGACGTGAAGTAGCGGCTCGTAAGGATAAGTTCAAGGCTTCAACATCCTAAGCTCATCCTTTGTTCGGCTATGAACATTTATTAAATTAATTTTTTCCCATACAATTAGTTTATTTGAGAAAAGAAACAAGTATAACCAAATGGTCCACACTACATGAAACTCTGTACACAACTCCATCTTCAACTTTATGCAAAAAATGAAATCAAAATACATTCCGTAAAGATTAAACTTCGATCGATCATTTTCCCATTACATGAAATCTCTTTTATATTTCACATTTTTTTCTACATACTATTCTACTCTAAACATATTTATGTTGAGCTAATGTTTTTTTCAAACCATTCATATACTAGACTCAACGAAAGAGATGCGATGAGGAAAAATTGTATCACAACTATTTCTAAATAGTATTCTTAATAGTGTTACGTATCTTACTGGATTCATCCTGTAGAATTAGTTGTAGAATAAAAACAATATGTCTCCTATTAAAGTTGGATCCCTAGAGAAAAAAAATGGAATCGACCAAATAATCTACATTTTTACTCGATTTATTTTCAATCGAAAACAGACGGGTCTTTGACCATACTTGACCGATCCGCCGAAAGAGATTTTAAAGTAAGTTATACTCTTATTTGAAAATGATTGGGCTGCTTGGACATGTAAATTTTTTTGTATTATATGTTTTTAGAACTCTTGTATATTTCATATTTTTATTTAGCGGATGTAACTTATAAATGTAGGAAAAAATTAGATTCAAATCATTCTAACATATGGCATATACTATGTTGACACCGATTTTGTCACCTCTGTTTACTTTTGATTGCATGAAAGTTCATGTATACTCGCTTGAACTATTATTATTTCTTTAACTTCATATCGCTCCTGCTCCATTTAAAAACACGACACCGAGCAATCTAAATTACCTGAGTGAAAAGGATTTTTTCCGTGAGTGCATTTCTAATATAGAACTCAATCTTCTTGAAGCTAAGAAAGCTATTGAAGCGGTGTTAGTGGGAGAACTCATCTAATCCGATTACGTAAAAAAATTCAAACTATTCAAATAAAAAGCTAAAAGTGAAGCTTAGTAATTCGTTAAAATACTTTTAGCATTGTTGGATAAAGTTATACTTTTAGGTGCTTCAGTCTCTTTATGTCTTTTTATCTCTCTATTTTAAAGATTATAGATGAAAAACACTTGACGGATATGTTTTGCATATGATTTTTTGCATATAGTTAAAAATGAAATTGTCTGTCGAGTTTTATGTAGAATTAATAAAAATGGCTTATATTGAAATAACAAAGAAACCTTATGTACCAGGAAAATTATCGAATGAAAGCTTAATCCAAAAAGTAGTGCGAACCATAAAGTCATACTTGCTTCTAAATATTTATTTTTATAAACAAAAATTATGAAATTATTTTTTCATGTAATTTTTTTGTTCACGATTTCAAAAAGCGTGAACAGTGTTCAATACAAATATTAAATAAATCATGAAAAATACTTGACGGGATGTGTTTTATATATATATTACAAATATATATAAAATTTTGAGGCTCAAAAATCTCCAAACTACTACATCAGTTTAATTGAAATTTAGATATGTTAAAATTTGATGAAAATTGTTTGACTCGTTCCTGACCGATCAGGATCCGCTGATCTCGGTCGGTTCACTTATGTCGGTCTGAATATTTTTAGAGCACTTACAGTGGGACTTTGATGCGCTTCAGTAAAAAAAGAAGAATGCTAATCGAAAAACTGTTTTGCGCATTCGATTACATTTTTATTCAGGATTCTTAAACACAATACATATATTCAAAATTATTATTACTTATCTGATAAAATGAATTTTAAGGTACCGAAGATGTTGAAAACCCCTATTTTAAAGATTATAGAGAGAGCGTCACCGCCTCTCTGTCATATGTCATACTAGCCATATTTTCCATCGAGGTTCCTCGATAAGAAAAATATTTTAAGAATAAAAATTTAAGTAGATTTAAGGTGAACAAAAATGTCAAACCGATAATCCCATTAGTACACCACGTTTTAAATGATAGCATTATTTCCTTATTAATGATAATTTATTTTTAAAGGTTTTTGTAAGTGCATAATAAAATTTAATTGTATCAGTAACATAAAAAATGATTTTTCTAGAATTTTTGAATAATTTATTAAATAGAATTTATAGTCATTTAATTTTCTTTTTTTCTTTATAATTCGTTACGATATGTTATTTTTCCACATCAAAATATTTTATATACTCGTATGTGTATACATAACGAAGCATAACTCTAACATTACAGACCTATGTATCTAAAAGCACTTTGGCGTAAGTTAATTATAGTCAATTATCTTTGTCGGTATAAATAAATCATAACAGAAACCGTGAATAAACGAGTTTTCAGTAACTTCCGTCAGTCAATTACCTTTATCGGTATAAATAAATCATAACAGAAACTGTGATTATATGAGTTTTCAGTAACTTCAGTTTCCTTGTTGAAAGTGTTCGTAATATTACACATTAGATCTTCTTTTGTGATAATAATTTTGTGGATTATTCCAAGGTTTTGATAAAACATTTTTGACATATTTTCATTTCATACAATTTCATTCAATATTAATATATCCAAAAAAATTTCTTTATACTTTTTATTTAATAATTAATACTATTATATTAAAAATGAATTTTTCAGTAATTTAAAATATTTTACGTTACTCTAAATTAAGATTGCAATGTTAATACATGCATAAATGTGAGAAAAACGAGAAGTGATTTTTATTTTCTTCGATGGTGCTGTAACCATGGGTAAAATAAAATATTACCTCAGGTGAACTATCAATTTTCTCCAATCCCTAATTTGAAGTCTTCCGATAGTTTTTTTTGTTTATTTACTCGTTTCATCCTTAATTTTCCTTGTAATTTTTTTATCACGTGTTTTTTACTAAATACTCTCTGTTCAGCCATTCCAGCCGCGGTACAATACGTTGGTTATGGTAATAACATACACTATGTAACTGCCAGATAAATAAACTATGAATAATTTATACTTTCTTTATTTACTTTTAAATTTACATTGAATTAATTAATCGTTACATTAAATCACAATAGTTTCATGTTTTAGTTAAATGCACATTTTTAAATACATATTAAACATACTGTCTAGTTAGAGCAGATATAAAATTAACAATATTGTTTATTTCACATTTTAAATGAAAGTAAAGTCATAAATTATTAATTGCTTAATAATACTTGAGCTCAGCCGGTTCATTATTAAAAAATAAGAAATGAGAAGCTGATAAGATATGTTTACATTTATCAAGAGTAGGAAGAAAACACATGAATCCGAACACTGTCTTTGAGATTCGTACAGTCGACATCATTTATACGTTCTATCAACATAGACCATCTAGATTATTAGACAGAGAGATTAAATTTCTTTAAATTTGTTTGTTACAAAGATTTTTAAATATACCTATTATACAATAAAATTCCAATGAATAATTTGAATAATAATAATACGTTCAGTGATAACGTGTAATGATTATATAAGAACTTCTATATTTACTACTGCAGACTGCAGGTCTGGTAAAGGTAAACTTTTCAGGTAACATCGCAAATACTTATCATAACATCTGGTAAGCAACTAACGAATTATCCATTGGAATTTAAATAATAATGATATTTTTTGAAACTGCAGTATTGATTCTGTTATAAATTTAATACACAACGTAGTTTTGTCAATAGAGATCATTTAATTCTGACGTACTATGTATACATATTAGTTGCTATAATGAATGTAGGCGACCTAATACGGCCACTACTTATGGCCAAATAATTATCCTGTGTCAGGTTTACTAGGAAAAGTAAGCAGTGAAATGGTTTCCCTTAGTCTTCTTCAATGGACCGAATGTGTGGTTAGATACAAGCATGATGAGCCCGTGGAAATGTAGGCGACATTTAGCGCTAAACTGTGACATTTTACTATGTTCGCCGTGCAAACTAAGTGTATAATGAGGATTATTATCCTCAAAGAAAGCAACTTTTTATACCTCTGATCTTTAAATGTATCATAATTTAGGCTAAAAAAGAGAATTAAAAAAACAAATATACTCCTTTCTTTTATAAAACAATGCTTCAACTCGGCTGGAGAGAGCGTATTATAACTACCTTAACTGAATGCTGATCTGTTCATTATAAGCACGGATGAATAATCACAATAATTATGCTTAGAGCTGGTACCGTCTTGAAAAAAATGTAAACATGATATCTGGAAATGAATTAAAAGCTTATTTTATCAGAAAAATTATAATTTATCTTACGCCTTTATCCGAAAATTAAGAAATGTTTCATGGTTTTCTTATTTATTTTCATTATTTCATAAATCTTACACTAAGTATAAACCTAGTTATAGATTTATCTAGCAACAAATTCGTTTTGACAAATAATAAAAAATGACGCTATAAAAGAATGGCGGTGAATCAAAATATTAATGTCATTTCGAATCATCAATTATATATTAAGATTATGGTAAATGTTTCCTTTAGTAAACGAAAGAAAAAAGTTGTTATGAAATGTCACTAGAGAGCAATTTAAAAAAAAATCAATAGTAAAACAGAGAAAGATAGTATAAAGTTCAAGAAGTTTACCCTCTTTTTCCACCTTTTTATCCCTCTCTTTCTTTTTTCTCATCATCAAATCCCCTAATGAGGTCCCCATTGACTTACGTGGTATGCTGAAGAAGGATTCGACAACCCGAGTTACTCTTATGTTTTTTATTCAGACTTAGTCAGTAATGACTAAAAATATTCCCATGGTGTATTTAGCTTGTTTGATATTTTACAGTTTGTTATCTGATGATATTGTGCTTTTGTGTAAGTATTTGGATACATTTTTTCTGACATTTTAAAATGCAGGAATTATTTTTTTATTGTAAAAAAAAAATTCTTAAACAATCAGTAAAATGTATATTAATATAACATTATAAACAATCATACTGTTTAGTGAAATATTTTAATAAATCTGCTTACAACGCCTATTTCGTTACATTTGTATCCTTTACCTAGGAGATCCAATTTTGAATCCCGGTTAGGGTTGATATTCTTCATACTCTAAAAAATTCTTCTTTCGTACATAAATATAACTTGAGAAACTTTTAAGCAACGAATTTTTTGAGAAAAGAAAATAGTATTGAATAAAGTCAAATCTATTATAATGTCAAATTTATTAGAAATATTTTTTTCATGTTTAGGCTGATGTATATACTCCTATCCTTTGTATATTCTTGCACAAAAATATTTATAACGACTTACTAATTTATATCTGATTCTCAGTAAAACAATAATATGAGCTGTTTTTATTCTCTATCATTTGTTCAGTGGTACATGATTATATGCAGTGTTAAATTTTTTTTTAAATATATGCTTGCAAAGAGTTAGGGCAGTTCTTCTTTATGAAAGGTTAAGATTTCAATTCTTGGCCAAACAGTCAATTTCAAATCAAGTTTTTTATGCGTACGAAAACACGTATGGCAACATTATTTTCTTCTATAGAGATAATAATTAACTGTAATTCATTAAACAACATACCGTTACCCATTTTAGAATAACGGTGTTAACGAGCTTGCGAGGATCAAAACCTACTGGTTTTGATCTGCAAGCTAATTAGAAAGCCGAAAGGGAATCGAACATAGTTTCTGGCTTCCTGTGATTCTTAGCCCTGCGGAGGATGGCTGAGGGGGTCTGATGCTGTTATGCATGTATAGATATAACAATCCGAGTAGCTAGGGGCTCGCCTGGGTGCTAACTTCGGCAAGATGGCGTTTTGATCGGGCCACGGTCAGCTGAGACAATCGCTGTTAGGATAAGAATGGATGAGTTGAGAACTCTGTGATGAAGTTGCGGTGTTGGCATTGATCTCCCTCCCGAAAGGACCTGAGCAGAAAGATATAGGGTGTGTTTACATTAGAAGCTTATTAAATTTACGAATCTGTTTCTTAATTTTTAAGTAAATCAAGAGGACTTTAAGTAAATTGAATTGTAGGACAAAATTGTAATTTTTGCGATCAACACTTGTTTTATTGGTATGAGAATGGTAATTTTGGTGTTTAAAAGATTCAATCAAATAACGAATGATCTGAGTGCGTAGTCTAATTTAAGTTAGATATGGGAAGAGTTTTTGTGTGAAACCTTCGGTGTTAGAGGATCGCGCTTCTGCGGATCGGTTAATTTGATACTTGAGAGTTATAGGTTATGGTAGGTGATCGTGGTTGGAGGAAGCCGTACAAAGGTGATAGTAGGTTGTGTTAAATACACTGATGGAAATATCTGCCGAGGCGTTTTCATTTGTAAAACATTTCACGTTGTAAAAGTTATATAAACTGAGGCTGTAGACCTTAAATCATTACTTTTCACCTGTATATTTGTACCAAGTCTCAAGATTGTATGAAAATATTATTACTAAGGTTAAATTTAAAAAAAAAGAGATTCAGTATCTACAAAAATAATTTGAAATTTACAGTCAAAATAGTTGTTTTTCGACGCTAAAATTATATTGTTACTATTTAAAAAATTAAATTATTTTATGTATTCTTTGTCCGATTTTTAGTTTTGTATTAGTCACATGAAATTTTTTATCATTTTGTGCTCTTCTGATAGCCTTTTTTACTTCATGCCTTTTATTCTAATAAATTGTAGTTAGTTTTATTAAAATGCCGTGCAAAAACTGTTGTTAAAAATACTAACACTATCTTTCAAGAACACACAATTAATTTTTAATAATTCATTAATATTTTTCGTTAACTTACAATGAATAATCTTTTATTAATTTATCACTAATTCATTCCGAATTTCTTAACATATATTAATATTCGCTATTGTTATAGCAAACTCTTATACAAATAATATGTACGAACTGCATACGAATCATAATCAGGCAAACGTCACGGATACTTTCAATCTCTTTATGAAACAGACTTAATTTTGAAAAATTCTACCATTTGATCCATGTTATTCTCTTCTTTTTGTTAAACGATAAACGTTAGATTCCACTGTAACTTAACTTCACTCACATTTGAGTTTGGTGATACTTTTGTTAATACATTTAAATCATTAAATAATATAATTTACCATAATAACCGTAACTAATAACCGTAGATACGTTTCCAGTGCACTAATAATATTTTTAAACTATTCATACAAATGTGTAATATTTTCATAAATAAAATAGCATTATACCACCTATCGACTTACATTCTACGTACGTATTTATAATTAAAACTACAATGAATTTTTACCTTTCTACCTTCCTGTATCTTTTTTAAATTTATCTTTCTTAATAATAAGTAAGTTTTAATACAAATTTTTTTCCCTTTTTTCAATGATTACAAAATTTACATTATTTAAAAGATTTCTTTCAGCAGCTTTTATGATAATTATTTTATGTTAAAATTCTGTTGTTAAATTTTAAAAGCAATATGATAAACAGTTTTTCTATATATTTTTGTAAAATATTTTTATAATATATTTTAAAATAGATTATTTTATTTATGAATCCCTAATATTGGTACAGTTCAGCACTGATATTTGAACTCTACAGGTAATCTTTCAGAAACCTAATACAAAGAACGGAATTACGGTAATTCCATTAAATGTTCAAAATTTTAAAATCATGAAATTCTGTTTGATATATATTGTAAATTTCCAAAGGTTCATATATTTTAGTTTTCTATTTAAAAAATGTTTAAATGTATTTTCAATAATACGTCAACTTGGGTTTTTAATTCTCTTATCTTTCTAAGAGAATTTTGTTTCTTTTTTTATAGTAGTAATTTAACACAGTCTAAAATAACATTTTTTTTTTTAAAGGAATTGTATTCTTCTTATATAAGTAAAGATTACATCTCTTTCACAAACAGAATGTGCAGTAACTAAAGTAGCTTGTATTACATGACGCCAATGCTCTTATCAGTAAAATTAGTATTTATTTTATCGACAGTGCTGAATGCTAATCTTAACTTTAAGTCACCGGAATAAGTTTAAAATTGCACATTTTAATTAATCTATCAGCTCTAATCTCTAAGATTTTGACCGTAAACTGTTCCGATACTTAAAATAAGAATAAAGTTTTATTTCTAATCAAACTGGAAATATTTTAAATAGTGTAGTTCATCGCTAAATTAAAAACATAGGCTATTCTATACTTGAACAATATATTATTTCAAACCGTTACTTACAGAACACATAGATTAATTAAAATTGATAAATATAAACATTAAATTTTTAAAGGGCTGTTAATAATTCAACTCTATCTAATTCAAAAACAACTTGATACGTTTACGAAATTCTGACCAAGAATTGTAGAACCATGTATTGTAATATGCATGAGTTTTTTTTTTAACAGTAAAAACAGCGAATAACAGACGGATGGAGCACTGTTGCTTCTTTGGGATCTGTGCCACAGGGAAAAGACTGAAGACGTGCTGCTTGTCTAGTGTAAGCTAATTGTAATTTATTCATGTTTCTAGTTAGAAAGTTCAACTGACACTAAGGTGACTGAATACAAGATTTTTCTTTGATCTCTTGGTTACTTTTGTCTATACATAAACATAGCTTCAATGAATTAGTTCAGTTAGTTAAACAATTGAATTAGTCGTGTTGCTTGATTAAAGAATTTCGGTAAATTTTATGAAATCTTTCTGTGTATAGAAATACTGAACTGATTGTCTCTTGAGATATTTTTTATACTTATATATTTCGCATTCTTATTGACAACAAAATTTTATCATATATTCTGTGCAAGATATACTCTTCGTACAATTCTTATTAAACTAAAAATAACAAAAAAATTTTAAAAAAAGAGACGGGCTGTTTAGTCGATATCTTTTAAGTATTGCTAACCACATATTATATCATTTTTTTTCATCCGGACTAAATTTTATAATTCTTTCTTTAGTTCCTAAAGCCATAATACATTATTTATTGTAAGAAATAATGGTATTAATTTTTTATTATAAAAGAAAAATCATACGATTTTTAACGGTGGAATTTTAAGTGGTGTATTTTAGTCAATAATTAAGTCAATAATCTACAATGTTTTTAAATTTATTTCACCTCTTTTTTTTTTTTTGAAATAATTTCACTTGCAGATTTGGATTGATACCTTACTCATGAATTATGCAGCCGTTGTGGAATTACAATGCCACAAACATGCATACAAACTAACTTGTCAATCACCCTCCTTCCGTAGTCAAATGCAAACAAATAAATTACAATTTTTGAAGTTCTAATATTTTTTACTGACATTAATCCGAAAGCAAGCAAATTATTCTTGTCTTGTTCTAAAAAAAATCTACCATCGTAATTCATATCATTTTAAATTTTGTAATGACGAAGTACTTAATTAAAAAAACAGGAATCTTATACTCGTTATTTTTCTTTGAATGGGTATCTTTAAATAGTTATGAACTTTTAACGCTTTATCTTAAAACAACATAACCTGTGATAAAGTTACTTATCATATTCAAAATTTTAAATTTTTTAAATTTCTAAAAATTAAACGTAAATTTCCTTAAAAATTAAGTTTATCAAACAATGATTCAATTTTAAAAACCTCGGCTTTACGAGGAAACAACATTTAAATACAATAATAACTTTTAATCAATTTTAATAAAAATTATTCAAAAAATAAATTTTTTATTAGTTTAAAGCCTTTCAGATTATCCTTATAAAAACATATTTAAAATCGTTATAATTATTTTAAAAAATGTTAAATCACTGGTCTAACATAAAGTAAAAACCATAATTCAAGTATTTCGCTGTGCACATTGAATGATACAAAAAAAAACAAAACGGAATAAAGTCTCTTCTATTTTTCAAATGACATAATATTTTTGATAAAATAAAAACGTACTGAGGATCTAAAAAGTTTCATAATCTCTTAAAACTACTTTTTGAAAATCAATATTTTTGTAAGATAGTTTTAATTTTGATGATCCCACGATTGGAAGGTTTTATTAAGTAATTATTCCAAATAGTGAACCTGTAAAAAGCCGTATGCATCTTTTAATTAAAAGTCTTGTAAAAAAAAAAAATTATTAAAAAAGAATAAGGTAAAAAGTTTTTGAATGTTAAAAAAATACTGTAGTAATAGATTAGTTTAAAGTTTAATATAAACTTTTAAAATTAAAATTTTAAATAGTTTTCAGTAATGATAAATAGTAAGTTTAACCAGAAATGGAAGGGGTTTTTTTTTAATTCAACTTCTAGTCGTTCTTCAAATAACCTCCAAGTGTAACGGCGTAAAAAAGTTTTCAATAAATAATACAAAAAATATAACCACCCATTAACTGCTACATAAAAGAACAAATTCTCAATTTTTTTTTATCATAAACTAAGAAAAATAATAACTGCCGATATCAAATGTTTGAGTTTGAAAAATAATAGTAACAGAATTTTCATGTTTAATTGACTTAAGAATAAAAAAAGAATATACTTCTAAATGTATACTTAAAAGTATACTTTCCTGGCATCCTATCGTTCCTTTAAAAGTATTTTTACTTACCTGGCATAACAGCCCTGCAATTCTGCTATGCTGCAAGAAGGAAAGTATAGTAATCAATCAAAAAAAAAAGATTTTTTTCATATTTCGGTGTTTTATGACCCAGGGGCTCCAAAAAACAAAAAAAGTGGAGGGTAATGTTAGTACGTACAGGTGTTGGCGTGTTTGAAGCTTAATAATTTTGACTGGATAAATTGATTTTGGTAAATTTTTTTACAGAGACTTGTATATGTATATAGGGGAGTTTTTTGGTAAAATGTTGGGGGTCAATATCTCCAGTGGGTGAAAGGGGAATTTTTGGGGTTCAATTTTCTCGAAATTTTGCAAACATAACCTCACTTTATATGTATATGTTTCTAAATACATGCGTGCATGCTTATCTTACTATTTTTTTTTAATTTGTCCAAAAATTCCCTCTTCCCCAAAAATCGAAAAAAGCTATCTTTTTATCTTTTGTTTTTTTGTAAACGAATTTTATTTAATGTCTTTCTAGGCGATGTAGTAGTTATGCAAGCGACCCAAAAACCAAATACTTTGGGGGTGATGTTGTGCGCGGGAGAGCCGATCAAAGTTTCAAAATATAATTTTTTTTAAATTTTTTAAATCTTTTAATGTTTTTAAACTTTAAGTAATATTAATAGTTTAAATAATAATCTTTTAATAATAATATTAAAATAAAATTTCATCATATTCACCCCTACCCCAAAAATAAAAAATAAATCTTAGGTAACTTTATATTAGTCGTAATTTTTTAGTTGTTTTTTTTTTTTTTTTTTAGTTTATTTCATTTAACATAGAAAACATAGAAAAATCAAAAAGATTTCGTGGAAGGTGATTTTTGAGACTGGGAACAGAGAATATAAAAAATACCAATTTTTTGATTTTTAAAACCTTTTTTTTGTTTATTTAAACACATAATGATAATTTTACAGTAAAACCTCACGTAAATTACCCCCCACCTAAAAAAAAGAAGAAATCCTTGGTAACTTTTTTCACGTATAATTATTTTTCCATTATATAATAATAAATAACCAATGCCAGGAAAATATTACAACGTTATTGTCAGATTTTTTATTAGTTCTAATTTTAATCAGCGGGTTATTCTTCTGTAAAATTTAACTCGCAGCTTAAAATTAAATTTAACCATTCTGTTCACAATTAATTAGTAAAATACAAAAAATTCCCTGTTCTTAGTTTCCAGATATCTATTTTTTGAATCCGGTTAATTTTTAGAGAATACCTTTTACAAATAATTAAAAGTTTAAGAATAATTAGGCAGTGTATAACTTAAATTTTTTAATTAACCGATTATTCACCAAAATAAATTTCTTGTAAAAAAAGACACGAAGAAATTATTACTCACTATATTTGTAGAATTTATAAGGAAAACAAAACATCTTGTAATTGAAGAGAAAGTTTACAAATAGCGTGCCGGGATATGTACACTTAACAGCAGCAAGTGTATCCCGTTTGTTATAAATCTTAGCGACTATTTGGAGTGAGTTTGGACTTATTGCGTAGAGTAAAACTCAAGCAAAGCGACGGTGGTCTTATGCCATCAATTATACCTTCTCTAATAGACCTCACCCACAGCAAGAAACTTTCCGAACGGATTAAACTGATATCTGTTCCTTAGCTAAAAACCGATAAATCTTATTCCATTTCTCTTACTGCATCGAGTTAGTACCGTAACCGCTTTTGTTGAGTTTCAGTTTTCATTTAAACGTATAAGTGGTGATTAATCTAATTACAGTAAGGTTATCTAATAAAACTTATATACTAAAAAGTAAAAAATACAAAAATACTGTAACAATAGGTTAATTAATTTAATATTAGCTTACCTTGTAAAATAAAAATCCCCGCTGAATTAAAATTTTTAACTATGTTTCAGTAATACTCGTATATAACTTCCAGCATGATATTACTACCAATATTTTTCATTTAAAGCTTCGAAAACTGCGTTACTTGTTTATTTCTACGCCCTGAGCTACCTTCTATAAATATTTTAATTACTATTTTATTTTAAAATGATTCTACTTTGAATTAAATAAAAGTAAAATTTCATTCAAAATTTTATCTTTTAATAGGTTAACAAATATGTTTGATCTAAAAATTGGTTGTTATATAAAGTCTCACCATTTTTCTGGCGTACTGGAAGAATACATTATTTTTAGAATATATATATTGGTAGACTATATTTATTAATTTTAAAAAACGTTTTATATGTATTGTCAAAATTAAAATAAAGTCTAATCTAATATTCAATTAATTTCACTTTAAACATTTTTTATTTTGAAAAAACCATTCATTTAGACTTTTTTAAAAATGTCAATTCTTTATTTTTCCTTTATGTATAATTTTGAAATTTTCAAATATCGATTCATGTTTTTAGTAACATGTAAAGTCTTGAAATTCTTTTCAACAAAAAAAAAGAATAAACGTTATCAAATACATGACAATATTTATTACACTAACAATAACTTAATGAAAGTATTTAGTCTGTTAAACTATGCTGTTGTATATTACCGATAGTACTTTTGTACGATAGTGACAATAATTCCGTAGGTTTAACTAATGTATGGATAAAATAATTAAAAATGAAAAAGACTAATATTGAATGGAATAATAAACAAGATAAAATGTATACTGAGGAATAATTCATAATTACCCGCACTCAAAATGGTTAAAATTTAACAAAAATGGTAAAAAATCAAAAAGTTAAAAAGATCTCCTAGTAAACTGAAATAGCATGCCAAAGAAATGACTACATTAAGTTATAGAAACGGGTAAGGAATAAATAAATCGGTGTCTGGAACTCTGGAAAATCAATATTCCTCTCCGTTAGAAAAATTTGTTGTATGAATTACATAAAATGTTTAAATTCATTTCATGATGATTTAGACTGAAGAAGAGGCTGAAAGATTATTTTACATCTGTACAGGTTTTGCATGCAGAAAATCACATATATGCATGATAAAAAAAATTATTAAAATTTATATCATAGTTACAATATTTAGAATTTAAAATGAAAATAGTACTACGGCATACCGATTAATCTGATATATATATATATATATATATATATATATATATACAGATATATACATATATCTCTCTCTGTGTGTGTATCTGTGTGTGTGTGTGTGTGTGTGTGTGTGTGTGTGTGTGTGTGTGTGTGTGTGTGTGTGTGCACGGACCAGAAGAATTATCCCGGACCTGGATGCTTGGCTAGATCGCTTTCATGGCGAATTAGATTACCACACAACGCAACTCATGTCGGGACATGGTGCGTTTGAACAATACCTGCATAGGTTTGGCAAGAGAGAGTCACCCATCTGCTGTTATTGCAATGCGGTTGACGATGCGGAACACACTATTTTCGTGTGCAGACGATGGGAGGAACATCGTATAAACGCAGGACTGATGCATACCCAACCGGAGCAGCTCTCGGAGTGGTTCTTGGCTATGTCCGGAAACTGGCATAATTTTGCAATATTTGCAAGAGCAGTCCTCAGAATAAAAGAAGATGATGCAAGATGACTGGGATACTGAGGGTATTCGTTTATAGCAGGGGACAGCCCCGTTCCTGAGGGTTCCACTTGCCCTGGTTTGTGGGTTCCCGTTATGGAGCGGGGACTCCTGGGGGTCCGTTAGGTGTGGATTAATGAAAAGATCGAGACCCGGCCGGCGGTGTGGGTTTCTGGATACGCTTCGGCGGCTTCGGCTTCCGCGCCGTCGGTTTGAGGCTGGCAGAAAGAAAGATTAAGACCCGGTCTCCGGTGCGGGGGGACTGGGAACGGCAAAGCCGGGCCTGGTTTCTTCCGTCGGAGATTAGAGGCAGGCAATTAAAAGTTCCGGAAAGGACACGTCCCCGAGCCGAGTATCTTAATTGGATGCCCGACTCGGAGAAAAAAAAACAATAGATTTTATTCTTTGCTGATATTCAACTTTACTATGTCCAAACCGTTGATCAAATGAATTCAGAGACCACTTGCAGTATTTAAAATTAAATGTTCTACAAAATCATCTGTTTCCCTTTTTTCGATATTTCTTTCGGTTATCGAAAAAAAGTGGTTTTAAAGGTGCGATAGTGTACGGCGCTGGGACTCAATAAACACAGCCATTGGCACTTTAGTGTGTGTGCGACACGACGCACCGTGAGTGGCTGCACCTGCCTCCGGTTAGTTGGCTAAGAATATACAATAAAAAAAAATTAAAAAAATAAGATGAAAAACGAATTAAGTTCACCTTGTCTTGGTGTTTACCAGGTTAACACTAACAACCATTCAAAATACTTTACTCAAACCAAGAACAGGTAACCAGCTATATAATTATTTCATTTAACATGAGACCGACTATTCTGAAACCCGCATTTTTCATATCATTCGAATCCTGCACTGACCAAACTATTGCTCTGAAAAAATTACAATACATTGATAGGTTTAGTAAATTTAGGAAGATTTAATTGTTATTTGACAGTCACAATTATGTGGATTATAACACAGTGGGGTCCAAAGGTCGGAGCCCTATAGCTAGCCGAGACACAATATTAAAACAAAACAAACATTAAAACAATATTAAAATATTATAATACTAAACATATAAAATTTGAAAGTAGTTCGGGATATAGCTAGACAATGAAAACGCTTTTTTTCAGTGTTTTTTCCTTATAATTCTATACATTAGATCCATATCTTTCCAACATTTAAAACACTCAGTATGATATTATTTCACCAACTCTGAAAAATAAGCGATTGTCTCTTCTTTAATTTCAATATTTGAAATGAATCATCGTCCATTGAATCAGTTCTTCAAGATTGGGAAGAAGAATTAATCGCTGAGAGTCAAATCCTTTCTCATTTCGAAGAATAGGTCATGGAGTATTGCAGCAACAACCCAATAGTGTGTGCACGCGCATTATCGTGGTAAAAAAGCACTTTCTTTTTGGCCAGATCTGCAGGTTTAGCCTGAATATTGTGTCAACTTACATGAAAAAAGTTCTGTTATTGGCTAGTTTGATAAGAAGCGGCTAGTATTATTTTTTTAAGAATAAGTGACCGATGATTTTTAATAACGATTGCTACTTCATAAATATAAACACAAGAGAGACCATTTTAATATTACCATTAAATACAACTCTATTACTAATGAACCATTTTGCATTTTTGTTAAAATACATGTTAAATATGTATCCACTGAATCCTAAATTCACTAATTATCCAAAACAAATATTGTTTTTCATAAAATGAAGCTACAAACAACGAGATTTCTATGATTAACTTCAATATCAGGAAATACTTTTTCGATCAGTTCTTCTTTCGATGTTACTAAATATTCGTCTAGACGTCTCATCGGCTGGCAGCTGTCCGTTTCCAATGTCCAGTAACTGTCGTGAGAATACCTCAGCTGATGGACACGCATATTCTGCAACTGGACACGCATATTCGTAGTCAACTGCAATGTACGTACGTGTCGCCACAGTGTTGAATATTTCAGCCAAGTATTTATTTCGTCTGCTGCGAGCAATATCAAAGCATTCCCGAATGGTTGAACGTTTCCACGCAAATCTCGTAACGATCGATCAAGAGCTTTAAGCGATTTTTTATGTGCCATCGTGCATTCATCCCAAACAATGAGTTTACATTTTTGTAATACTTTTCCCATACAGGATGCTTTGGAAATATTGCACGTGGGCGTCTCGATGATTTGCATGTTTAATGGCAACTTCAGAGCTGAATGCGCAGTCCTTCCACCTGGTAACAATGTCGCAGCTATTCCAGACGAAGCAAGAGCTAAGGTTATGTCATTTTTTGATCGAACCGTTGCTAGAATCAATCTAATGAGGAATGTTTTCCCAGTTCTTCCTGGCGCATCCAAGAAGAAGTTCAACTCCGTCATTTATCATTTGCATTATGCGGTTATAAATGCCTTTCTGTTCACGCGTTAATTTGGGAATGTTTGATGGGACATATGACTGAAGATCACCAATGTTGTAACTCTGTTGACGGCGTAAATCCACATCAAATGAAGCAATCGCAGCTCGGGTGGGTGCTGGCATTCCCAATTGACTAAGAACATTATTTGCATTAGCTAAGCACTTGTCTTCAATATTTATCAATGCTTCGTTGTAAATGCCTTCTGTAAATTCAGACAAAAGTGAATATTTAACCTAACAAAGGATTTTTTGGTCATTATGTAGGGATATTATTTTCTGTGTATTTGGTTATTTCGACTTTTTTTGTTTGCATAGTCTTAAGTCTATCTGGTCTATAAGAAAGTTGGGTGTTTTAATTTAATTACTGTAAGTCATCCTTCTTGGTGGCTTTTCTTTTTGTTTTTTTTTTATAAAATACAGATGTTTTAGCTGTTAAATATAATTCAAAGAAATTTGTTACTTAATCAGTTGTGATTTTGTTAACATTGGCAACGGGCATACGGGCTCTTTGTGATTGGTCGTTGTGTTTGACAGCGGCCATCTTGCATTGATCTGATTGGTTTTCCTTTGTTTACATTTCCAAATTAAAAATGTACAAATTAAAAATAGATAGATAGATTTATTAAAAATAGATGAAAACAATCTTTGATGCGGGTTATAGATCGTGCTAAAATTTGAGCTCAATCGGTGCAGAACATTTTGAGTTTTTGAAGCGTACACAAACGAACTTAACATTTTTATATATATAGATTTAGCACATAATAGAAATGATTTAAGTAATCCACAAAAACTTCACTATTTACTTACCTCCTAGAAGAACGAAGCGTTAGCTATTATTAAAAATATATCAATTACGAATGAAAATTATACAATTGCTTTAGATTGATGAAAAAACAATTTCTCTGCCCATAACCTGAAACTAGACCCAATCTAACTAGTAAAGATTATATTGCCCTACGAATGGTGCTAAAGAAACTTATTTTCTTAATTTCTTTAAACATATTCTTTATTGTATTATTCTAACCGAATTTACCTTAAAAAATTATTATGAAACATTTAATAATTTTTTTTAAATAAAGAGGTAAATAGAAAAAGGTCTAAACCCGTTTACAGAAAGTTTATCTAAATGTAGATTCACACTCCTTTTGTCAAACATTATTATATGTTTTTTTTTTAAATATTTTAAAATGTAACTATGCTTTTTAAAATCGAATTCAATTACAGATTTCTTTGAAAAATGATTTTTTTTCTCACAATCTAAAGAACTCTATTTGACATTTAAAATAACATAATGGGGGGATCATCTTTTTTTTTATATATTAATCATGTTGGCAAAACTTTTCCCATTCTGTAATTATTTTTAAAAAAATATATATGTCCCCAAAAATAAAATGTTAATTAATGAAGCTCAATCAATTGTTTTTGAATAAAAAATCATAATTGTTTCAAGTCAAAATCTATATTTAATTTTTATTTTTATGAAAAAGGATTTATAAAATGTTTTTTATTAAGATCTTATTTTATTAATCATTTATTATAGCTCCTTTGTAATTATTCTTATATGAGTTGCTAATTTAGAAAAATTTGATGTCGCTTTTTTTGTTCTGTGGTTTGACTGTTAAATACAATTCTAATTTACTTTTTACCACATAATATAAAAGAGTATTATCGTTTTTATTTATATTTTCATTTATTTAGAATAGTAAATTTCAAAATGAAATAATATAACGCAAATCGGGAAAAAAAGCTAATGGAAAATTCTCACTTGGAGAAAAAGTTATTATATTGATCATATTATTAATGCACCCAGGATTAACGAATTTGGTAATGGAAGTATAAAAGGCAAAAAACAGTGCAGATGGAAAAAAGATTAGAATAAAAAAAACTAAATGCTATACTTCGGTACAAAGAGATAAGAGATTAGACCAAAATGAAATAGAGTGGAGAGTTAGGTAAATAAAGTAAAATAATTCATCTTATTAATATTAAAATCTGCTTTTATCTAAGTCTATTAGTTTCTGTTTTTAATCGTATTTAAAATGCATAGTCTAAACAATTATTGCATAAAAACTGAACTGAAAAATCAATTAATATAGAAAACCAGCTCATTTATATTATTCAAGACTGAATAAATTGATTTTTAGAACTTCTCTAGTAATAAATATTGGCTGCATAATTAAAAGTTGTTTTTTTAATTAAAATCTATCACTATTATTCAGTATATTCCATAATATAATATTTTTCTACTTTTACGTTATTAAAATATATTACGAGTATAATGCAGGAAATTAGTTATAGTATTTGTTAGCATCAGTAGGGAAATACATTTATATCGGAAGGGATTTATAAAAATCGGTAGTTGTCGGAGATAAATAACATTTCGTTCATAATTTTAGAAAACTGTTTTTAGTAAAATCCGTTTAAGTTGAAAAGTATCTTTGGTTGAATGGTTTTTACTACATTTTCATTCTCAAGTTTATCAAAAGATAAACAAATACGGGTCTGTAGTAGTAATTAAAAATATAGTTATGGTCTCGTTACTTAAATTTTATTATCAACTAAAATTCACTCAACTCATATTCTGTTTTTGATAGGTTAATTCTTACTTTATTCCTTGGAAGCTCTGAAGTAGATTCTAGTAACCGAAAGTCGGCTATATTTTCAGAAGCAGTTTAGACGTTATATTTTACGACTATTTGCCTCACAACCGAATTGTTTTTTTTTTTTTTTTATAAAAATAGATCAACGGTTTATATTAAGTACAGTAGTTCACCTCCCTTCAGATATAAAGTAGATTTTTTTTTACGGCATCAAACGTAGCAAGCTCTAACACGTATTCAATATTTTATTAAACAACTTTATATTGCAGGTTATTCTATACTTTTTTGTTTTGAGTTTTTTGTTGTTTTTTTTTTTTTTTTTTTTTTTTTTTTATAATTTGAATCCCGCAACAAGAGTTACGATTTTATTTTCATTACTTTTTTCCCATTTTAACCCATTATTATTTAATGATGTATATATGTATGTGTGTATATATAATACTGTTATGCAATGTTTGCCCTACTGTCGTTATTAACTATTTCTACTGAGTACATGTTCTAGTAAACCTCATAAACAATATAGCTACTACCTTTACGGTGTATTCTAGGCAGTTCTGTTTTATACCTTTTACGTGTCACCAAGCACATGAAACGACCACCATTAGGAAGGCAAACTCCAGAATACGGGTTACCGTTATTGCTATTTTTAGTATCGATTAACATTGTTACAGCTTGTCCCAGCTTATTCAGAATATCAAAATTTAATTCTGGAATAAAGCAGTTAAACTTTACATATATTAATGCTGGATTTATATTACAGTATCTAAAAAACTACGATCGTAAAATTTTCCATCAATTTTCCTCGTATCTTGCTATCAAGGAAAAATATTTATTTATGGTTTTTACTATTTAATCGAGTGAGATTAGTGTTTTATTCCTTTTGTGATCTATTAATGATTTGTATACATACTCGTAGTTTTATTTCAATGAACATATAAAAATATAATTAGATAGAATATTAAAAATATGTACGGACATGAAAAACAAATTTTTACATTTTCACTCACTGAAAATATTGTATCAGTATCGTTATTCAAAATTTATTTTATGTTTTTACAAAATGTTCTATCATTTAGGTGTTATAAAGATGTCATGGCGCGGAAAAATGGGAAATAAGTTGGCCCTCATATCTGACTAAATTGTACATTATATCAATGAAAAATAATTATCAGTTAATAATTGTTGTTGCTGTTGGTTTAATTTTTTTCTGCTGAATAGCGTTAGTGTGCGTGCTATTAACGGTAAGAATTCTATGTTAATGATTTTCTTTAAGCGAAATCTATGTCTTCCTTATAGCTGAAGCACATAAAAGAATTTGAAAAATAAGAAGCATTTAGTAGAATTTTCTTATTTGAACGTAATGGTTTTTGCTATAAGATTATAGTGAAGATTCATTCTATATGTCACTCGTAAAACTGAAATTACTTGCATTTCAGTGAGTTTGGCAAACGGACAACAGAAACTTCATTTAAGTGAAGGAGGCAACGGAAATCACATATTTCTTCGTTAAGTAAGTTTGGTAATCTATGCTTATAATTCAAAAGTGGCCGTGCCATTTTCGAGAGTGAGTTGGGTTTTGTAAACTCTCTCATACAGTTGTTAGGTTATAGTACGTAAGAGACACGCTTGTTTAATTTTGAGCATTTTATTATTCGGTATAAATTTGAGTGTTAATTTATTTCTTATGTACAAACTCAAGCATATGCTGCTGATAAAGTATTAGTTGTTAAACACAAGTTGTTTTTTTATAAATTTTAGGAGATCCAGAAATAGCGGGATTGATGAAATAAAAGAACTGTTTGGAGAAGGTACAAGATTACTTGGGTTGAAGGAGTTCATTGTGTAGCCAATCTTACGGCCTTATATGTTGTGGCCAATGTAGTGAAGCACCAAATGTTTTTATAAAATATACTAAGATAAATCTGTAATAATTTATTATTTGAAAAATAATCCGATGACTTTAGTTTTCGTTTTGGTGTTGTCTCCCCACTGTAAAACACACACACACACACACACACACACACACACATATATATATATATACACAGTGCGATCATTTTATCGTGCACATCCTGATACTATACACTGTAACTCTACGTTGTACTATAATACAGAAATACTCAAATTTTATTTGATTCATGGAGTACAGTTATGCAACTGGTAATGTCTTACAGCAAGTGTTGGAAATGTCCACCACTTTCCTGAAGTCAGGTCCGAAACCTTCGCACCAAATATTTTGACAGCCTTTGTAGAACATCAGGGCTAATAGAATTCATCTCTGCAGTAATGGCTTGCTCCAGGTCTTGTAAAGTACGTGGGTTTATTAGATATTATTTCTTTCAAAAAACCCAGAGTAAGAAGTCTGGTGACGGTAAGTCAGGGGAACGAGGTGGTCAGGTGGTCATAGACCTTCGGAGATCACACGATCGCCAAAATTTCTTCCAAAAATTCCATGTTTTTTTTTTTTTTTTTTATGTATGGCACGTTACCCTGACTTGTTGCAAGTAACCATAGCGTTCATCAGGCTGTAGAAGAGTTAAAAATTGCATAATTAAATCCTGGTATGCCGGATTGTCAAAGGTTTCGTAAAAAACAATCGAGCCCACAATTCATCGTCCAGAAATCTCATATTAAACTCCTATATTCTGTGAGTGCAACGACAATTCATGTAAGACGTGTGGATATTGTGTTGACCAATATCTGTTCTGACTATTGATGAACAGCTAAGGTGAAAATACGCCTCATCACTAACAAAAACACATTATCCAATATGCCCATCCAATTAATTTCAACCAGCTTGATAAACCACTAGAAGTATCTTATTCTTTTAACAGTGTCTGGGGTTTCAGTTCCTGTACGTAATGTATATAAAATGATCATCCTATACACGTACATTAAATATATAGCAAAAGTAGGAATGAATTTCATCTCATAATAAAAAAATAAATGATTCATTAAATTAAAAAAAAAATATTTGGATGCATAATGTCGTGAAATATTTAGTACTATGTAAAGGGTGAGCCTAAGGCCCGCCGTGAAAATTTTACATGGTTTATGTTTCATTACACATGATTTTATTAAATTTTTCTACAAATTGAAACCAAATAATGTTCATGAATTTAACGAACTAACAACAAAAAAACTTTTACAACGAAAAGCTTTAAAATTCTTAACATTTTTAGCTGTTTCTTGAGTTGTAATTTTTTAACACAGCTTTAACCCCAATGTTTTTCTTTTTTATTCCCAAAAACAAATATAATTTTAGATAAATTGTTCATATCAAGAAGTATAAATCGTTCGAACGATGAATCCATTTGTGCATAGCGAGCTGCCACCCGGTGCATCACCATTGGTTCGCTCGGCGTCAATAGCAGCTAAAATAAAAGTCTGAGCACATACAACAAACAAATCCACGCACAATCTCTTTTATGGAGAGTGATTTAAATTTTATACTGAAGAGTTTTCATTGTAAGACCGACCAAAAATCCAAGGTAGTTCTAACTATTTACGTAATGTTCCTCCACTTTCCGTGACTTACTTTTTTCCTGAAACAATTTTCTCCGCAATTAAATATTATTTCATATTAAAAGAATAATTATTACTTTTTTAAGTCATTTATTTTATTTTGAAATTTGAAAATATTTATGAAACTCAAATTAAAATAAAAAAAAGACAAACGTAAAATCTCGTGATGGGTAGAATCCCCACTTTGGGCATGGTGTTTTTCGTTACTTTTTATAGGATGGTTTAACTTATAGAAACGCTAGAAAAGGCTGACTGACATAGTTTTGACTTTAAATTGAACCATTATTTTGATTTAGTTAAAGCATTCGTATATAAAATCGTTGTCATATAATTCAGCGTTTGATGATTTAACTAAGTATTGAACAATTTTTGTAATATATAAAGTAATGCTTAATAATAATAAGTGTTCTTCGCCGCCTAATAATAAATGCCTCCCACGCCTAGTAATAATTATACAGTAAATGTAGGCATGTCATCTACTACCGTTATGCTGTTCGTCTGTCCCCTTAAAATGAGAAAACGGCAGGAATTATATTAATGAGATTTGCAAGTTTATTTAGAATATTTATTACGGAAAGTTTCTCTTTACTTACAACGTTGTATGACCGATAAAATAATAGTCTTGAATTTTTTAAATACGATTTAAGTTTTTGACAGAATTGATTTCTCATTATTTTTGCACTGTTACAGTAAAGTTTAACCTATGATTGATAGTGGAATTTACTTTCTGGAATCATTAAAATGATTTCACAATACGTTGACGTACATTTATCTTATAATATAATTCACAGAAATAATAGTAAAACTGTAAATAAAATTTATTAATTATTTATAAATTTAAATATTTAAATATATACAAAAACAGCACGAAACTAGTTTTCCTTTGGGTTTTATTATTTTCATTATTTTTCTAAGAATAATTATAACATTATAAACAATGATTTTTTTCATATAATAGCAGTAAATATTTTTTTTAAGAAATATTCCTGAATAAATTTAAGAAGATATAAATGAATTTATATTTAAAAATAGTTTATTCAACTTCAACACGATAAGTTTTAAGAAGAATATCTTGAATCAAACTGTAAACTGTTCTCTAGTAATCTCAATCTCCCTAATCTCCCTACCTTACTGACGCTGTCGACAGTAATGTTCCAAAATCTAATTTTACCGCTGAGTTATGGGGAGCAATCTCTCTTTGTCTAATGCATGACTCAAGCTTAAAAACTTCACTTCATATTAGCTTTAATATTAAATAATTGATTTTTTTATATAAAAATAATAAATAAATAATACATAAAAAATAATTGAATTTATATTTTTAATTAGTTAATTTAATTAGAAAGTAAATAATTATTTATTACTTATTCATATAGAAACTGTAATTTAATTCATTACTGATTAAAAATATGTATAAATACAGTTGATTTTTTTTTTTTATTCCAGGGAATAAAATTCTGTTAATATATTTAATAAATTCCGTCTGAAGCGGTTCATTAAAAATATATAATTCTGCTATTGAACAAATCACAAACGGTATGTTGGAGATGTAGGTTATAGATAAAATTTATTAATTTTTATTTTAGAGTTTTGAACGATTGACATGTATTTTCATATTTTTTTTATAGGTATAAATAACTACGTTGATGTATTCTATTTGAGATGATTTAATCGAACGCATTCCCATTAATTTCCCACTATTTATGTTTAAAGCGAGTACTTCAGCGGTTAACACCGAACTGATCAACTATTGTTGCTGCTTTTCTGTGGTGTTTCGGGTCTCAGGATCGAATCCAATTAAAGGTACAGTTGCATTTAATTGATTTGAATTTGAATACTGCTGTTACCAGTAGGCTCTAATTCGGTTAACAGGGTTTTATTAATGCCTTTCATTTTGAACTAGCAATCACTAGTGTAATTGAACTTTGTTTTATGTCTTGCTTAAGTAAAATAATATCATAAAGACCGGAA
This sequence comes from Lycorma delicatula, assembly GCF_047948215.1. NCBI lineage: Eukaryota > Metazoa > Arthropoda > Insecta > Hemiptera > Fulgoridae > Lycorma > Lycorma delicatula. The sequence goes on from NC_134457.1 coordinate 178,869,913, forward strand.
TGAAAAGGGTTTAATTGAAATAGTGTATTATTATTCTAATTATTTATGGAGTTCTAACACAGAAGATGATGTTAGGACAAACGTTATTCTAGAATATGAAAAGTCAAGACTGGTTTTAAAGAACACTTATAAAAATTACACTACCAGTTAGCTGAGATATATATATATATATATATATATATATATATATATATATATATAGATATATATAATGAGTACAGTTAATAAAAAAATGTTGATATTTTCAGAAAGTAAAATTTTTATCAACGAACAAAATACTTATACATTTAACTTTAAAAAAAGAAACCCAGTACTTCCTTTGCAACTTCATATGAATAAAAATTTCTTTTGATATTTAAATTATACCTGTATGATAACCAAATGATGACTATTTAAAAATAAATATAGTTTTTACTGTATACTGTAAATATAACATTTAAATACTGTACGGTAAAAACAGTATTTATTGTAAATACTAAGTAGTTCTACGTTTCTCATAGTAAACTTACATATATACATTTTTGCTATACATTGCTTTTTTATAAGAATATGCGATGGGAAATTATTTTGTAACGAGTAGAGTTGTCAGCTACTGACAACTCTACATGTTCATTAAATTGAATTAAAAAAGGAGAACTCTTGATGTAAAAATCTAATATTATACATTAATAGATTTTCCTCTCGATGCTGTTTAAATAGGAATAAACTATAAACAGATTAGTGATGAATTGACAGATAAATTAATAACAAATTCTTATTTTTCTCGTCAGAAAATAAGCCTTTTCTCAATTATAGGTTTAATAGACTTGACAGTTTTGTAAAAAAAAATCGCGCAATTCTGCTCAAAAAGACGACTTTTCGTTATTTTATTTTGTCTCCTTTTGAAAAAGCATCAACTCATATTAATCTAAAATTTTACAAAGAAAATGCATTAAAAAATAAGTGAACAATCACGAAGCAAATTAAAATGGAAATGTACGGAAATAGAAATAATAAAAAAATAATTTTAATATACTGTAACAAGAAAATTAGTAATGAGTTAATAATTCCGATGCCCTTACCATTTTTCAGTCAGAAACGCACTGTTTTTTAGAGGACAGCGTACTACATATGTTCTATTAACCAGTAGACCTTACACACACGAATCTAGTTTCAATTAATCATCATTTTCACTCACTGCTTAAGTGCGTAAAAAAAAAAAAAACACTATTACGCACTCAGCATAACCGTTAGACAAACATACCCAGTCATCATGACCTTCAGAGTAGGTAACGCTATCTGAATACGCCGAAGAATATTGCCAACAATAGATATCGCAGATAAAGAAACTTCAACATTCCAACTCACCACATCATAACGAATCACCGCTTCTAATGTGCCCTGCTCAAATTTATTCGACCTTAAATTGAGCATAACTCAACAACGACTCAACTAATTTTTATCAAATTTTCACATGCGCAACTTCAAATACACTACTACAGTATATCTAAATTTGGTACTTACGTATTAACGCCACCGCAGCTTCATCTTTATTTAAAAACAAAGTAGTCATTCGGATTTCGGTGGAAAATGGGCCGATATAGAGGTTAACATAGATTCAAAACAGTCTCTTTATTAATTTTAATAAATGGTTATTTATATCTTTTTATTTTATAAATATAATTTAACCAAACTTAACCTACGCTCGCTTCGCTCGCTAACCTTGAGTAATTAAAAAGAGTGTTTTGATTACTTAAATAATAAATAATTGCAATAATTACTGAATTTATTAAATAAATACTCAAAAAATTACGGTGTTAATTAGTCAAGGTTAGCGAGCGAAGCAAGCGTAGGTTAAGTTTGGTTAAATTATATTTATAAAATAAATAAATATAAATAACCATTTATTACAATTAATAAAGAGACTGTTCATTTTCCACCGAAATCCGATTGACTACTTGGTTTTTAAATAAAGCTGTAGCTGCGGTGGGGTAATATGTAAGTACCCTAAATTTTAATGAAATTAATGTCGCAATTTTAGAGATTTTCAAGCCAAAGAGTTGTATACAAAGGGGTATAAATAAATAAATATATAAGGAAACCACATTTTAACTGAATTATATTTTCTTACTCATCTTACCTCAAAACATAAAGAGAATTCATTTTCACCCCCACTACCACCATCGACCGAAAATACTTTTCTTCGAAAAGTCTGTAAAACATTTGCGATGGAACTAACTGTAATAGATTAGAATGATTGATTAATGTGTCACTAATCCGTCGATATAATATTAAGCTTACATTATTGACGTATGTTATTTGTAGAATGATTTTTTTTATTTCGGCCCATCGATTATAAATTGTTTTCGAGTTTTATTTGTATATTACTAATTATGAGAATGAAGTATGCATAGATCATCAAGATAAAAAGTTCATACAATCGTTTGAATCTCTCTTACACAGTACGCGTTTAATAGTAATGTTTGTTTCTTGTTGATAGTTTTTGGAACTATTCGTTATCTAGTGCTCGGAATCACACTGCTATCTAAAATCGTTTTCTATAAACAAGAACGAAGATAATCTTCTTGAAATATAAATTTAGAATGTTACATTTTCAATGGAATGAATTTAGAAACCCTCGTTTCTGTTTTTATGAAAATCTTATTTTTCTTATTTTAGTGATTATTGAAGGAGGTTTTAGAGAAAACTTTAAACAAATCTGTTAAGCTTAACCTATATATTTCTTTAAAGAATATTTATTTAAAGAATATTTTTATAATTTTTTTTAAATTTATCTCGCACCTATAAAGAATAAATATTATTGTTTTTTTTTGCTCAAAATCTTTAAATTTTTACTATTAAAAATCTTTTTTATTTTATTTTTCTTCGTAACATACAATGCGGAAACTGATATGTATTTTATTTTTGTCTTTGTTTTTATTTCACTTATGTTATTTTAACTACGAATTAATACTAATACCATAAAAATATTTATTTTGACTTATCGTAATGGAGTAACTGTTATTCTAATGGTGTTGCTAAATCTTTGCCGCCGAAATTGTCTTCGCTTGTAGAATAATAATCTTTGTCTTCATCACTACTTTCTCCTAAACTGATAACAAATTCTTCTTCAACATCAACTAAATGTTATTTTTCCAAAAAATCGTCGCCTAGTTTTTTTCACATTCTCGCACATCGGTGACCAACCTTTCTCTGTTATACTAGATATTTTTTCTTCACATAGCATAACAGCGGCATTTCACTTGAATGTGTTGTTTCTTTGAACAACACATCCTTTTACGTTTGCCTGTTAACATTTCAATGGGGTTTAGATCCGGGTAGAATAGTGGCAGGCAAATGGTTATGTTACTGTGAGATTCTAGAAGGCGATTCAAAATACACTTCTTATGCCTTGGTTTGTGTAGCTTAAATTCTTCGTAAAGTTCCGGTTTAAGCATTTTAAGATGAAACGGTACTTCCTTCTCCTGTAACCAAGTATTCATTTTCGATTTCATAGATTTTGTGATAGGGCCTTATCTTTTTGATTATGGTACGCAGTATTATCCAACACTACAACATACCGCGGGGTAGACTTGAATAGAGTTTGTTTTCCAACCGGTTCATGAAATTTTCAGAGTTCATGCTCCTATGGTAATCCTCATTTGACGTACTACTTTTCCATGTCAGCAGAGCGTTATTTATGAATCCATCTCGCTGCCAACGTGCACGATTGTCACTTGGTCTCCGTTTGACATAGAAATATGTATGCCCTGATCAGAAATTTCCGACCACGGACAATTTTGTTTGAGATATGAGAAGACACAATATACTAGTACGTTTCATCTACATAAACAATAGGACGTTTTACTTCTCTGTAAATTTTAATACATCTTAAATAAGTGTTCTTCGTTCCCACATTTCATCGTTTTCGATGAGAATATTTCTATTATTTTTTTGGTTTTTTTATCCAAATCCTAAGGATTTCAAAATTTGCCTGATACTGCATCCATCCCGTGAAATCTAAGAGACTCTTTCAGTTTACTACAAATACGTTTAGCTGTAGGATGTACTTTTTCTTGCAAATAGAAATCGTAAACAATTCGCCTGACTAAAAATTTATCAAAACCGTTAAAATTAGTAATTCTGTTTTCCCCGTTTATATTTTTTTGGGGTTTGAAACGAGCATTCACCCTCCAACATCCCATTCATTTCTTTTCTAATAGTTTTATCAATCCTGGCCGAAACCCCACATGCAGTAGCAGTTCTCTGTGTACATGTTTTCATAGAAATAATAAATGGTACCCTTTGAACTGCCTGTTCTTGGAACTGTTTGGTCTCTCTTTCCATAAACTGATTAACGTTCCATATAATTTCCCGAGTTGACTATGAAGAGTTTTCACTATTAAATTTTGAGTAAAACTCTCCATAACTGTTGAGAGAACATAAAAAATATACGACAAAATAAATATTCACTAATATTAGAATACAATAAAAAAATATTTTACGGAGGATAATGCACTCAACTTCAAAATTTCAATTAACCACATATCTTAGAAATGGTCGACCTGAGACTGTGCAAGACTACACTTCACGTACACTCATACATATCATCCTCATTCATCCTCTGAACGGTGATTCCCGGAGGCTAATCAGGAAAAAAAAGTCCGGTAATACTTCGGTTTGACAAATTTTAATATCCTTTATACTAAGTAAGCTGAATGGTAAACCTTCAGCTTACTTAGTATAAAGGGAAAATCTTCAGCTTACGTAGTATAAAAGACTATTAAAATCAAAGTAGCTTTAGCACATAAATTATATTCCAGAATCAAAAGCGACTTTTTTTTTCATTGCCCAATGAAAAAAAAAAATTATAATTATAGTTGCTTTTCATTATTTTTAGCATGCTTTAAAGTACGAGTGTATTTTACACTTAATCAAATTAAGTATAAATATTTTTTATACTTTATTTTATAAAAATTATACTTTTATCAAATTATACATAACCGGAGTAGACGGGAAAATAATGCAATACTTTTTTAAACTAGTTTTTTTGGAATAAAAGTTTTATTAACGGAGTAAAGTTAGAAATCAATTCTAGCCTTATTTTTGATAAGGCTAATTGAAAAAAGTGATTCACACGGTGATTTATTGAGTTACGAGTATGTGTATGTTTGTAAAATAAATTTTTCACTAGAAAATAGTAATAGTTTTAATCTAATTATGAACTAACATTTTACGACATAATTAAATATCGGGGAAAAGTTATATTTTCTTATTTAACCGATTACAGTAGTTTATTTAAGTTTTAAAATTGTAGGTTAAAATTTGCTTATTTGGGTGACAGAATTTAAGGCAACAAAGACTTTGTTTTTTATGTATACTGCGTAATTAAGTAAAGTTTTATATTACTCTTAATGGAATATAATACGTCTACTGCTAAAAGGTTGGTATACAAACATACAATACTCAAAGAAATGTTACTTTTCTTGGTCATTTTAACCATGGTTTTCATGTTTTGAAGTCGTCAATTATAAATCCAAACCCTTGTTATAAATTAAATTTAATGATTTTAATCTCTACATGAAAGTTAACTTTTATATAAAATAAATGACATTAAATAAATAGCATGAAAAATAAATGGCATATTTATTTATAATTCCATATTTTTAATAATAAATAAATACTTCAATCTTCTATTATTTAATTTTACACATGATGCAACTCTTCAAATTCATTACAAAATACAGTTCGGTCGTATTTTTCTTAGTATTTACATTAACCTTCACGATTACAGTTTAAAAAATATATTTTATGGGAAAGCGGATTGGAAATTCGAATATCCGTTTATTTATAAAGCGCACGAACTGGCTAAAATAAATAAATCTGTAGATGAACCGTGAATCTGTAAATAAAATTGTATTTCTGAACCCGTACTCTACATAACCTGTTTAATGTAAATATTTGACGTTCATTAAATTGATATTTATAAAAATCAATAAGCTACTTATTTATACACATCTCGTAGAATATATTTTATTTCTATTTTGAATAATTAAAAACTGAATTTATTAAGATGGATTATTTTGTTCCTGTTGAATTTAATTACGTACAATGCAGAAAAGTTCAAGAATTAAATGTATTTTACTAATTTAACTTATATAAAAAATTATTTAATTCAGTAATTTCTATAATTAAATCACACTGTTCACCGACGAAATTTTTATGCGACTGGCTTTACTCAAATTAGCTTTTTAAACATTTTTGAAAAATTCATCTTAATCTAGATTATGAAATTACAATTATACTGCTCGATTTAAAATTAATTTTCTACATCTGTTCTTTAAAACGAAGATTAACTTTTTGAAACGGCCACGAAAAATATTCAAACATTTAAAGAATAGAATTGTTTAATTTTTTATCTTCTCGTATACGGGAAAAATTAAATCACAGGAAATATAACTAAAAATCAATTTTTTTTTAAATTTAGGGAAGTCATTGAACTTTTTAACAAATAAATACAGATCAAAGAAATTCAACTTTAAGGAATAACAAGTATTTTAAAGTTGAAATTAAATCTAATCTATTTTTCACAGTTGCTAAGTTATTATGATAACTGTAAGTTAGTATACCTTAAATATTTTATGACGTAAAGGTGATAAAATTTTAAAATATTGGCAAACTTTTCATAAAGTAAAAGTCAAAATTAGAATATCATTCAATACCCAAGCACAAGATCGCAACTATAATATTGAGATTCAAGGGGATACAAAATTTATTTAAACAACAAAACAAAAAACAAAATTAGTTTGTTTTTAAATATACTTATAAGAAAAGTGATCGAATCATTATAAAAAAGATACAAGAAAATCTCCAATAGGCTTATCAAAACCCGTTAAAAAACATAGAAATTCATAAAACAAGTAATTTTATTGCACAGGAAATTAAAGCAGGCTTTGCACACATAGTAATGCGATAGAAAGCCTATTAATAATACTAAGCTTAATATTTATAGTTTTTTGTATTTAAAAAAAAAAAAAGTAATAAATTAAAGAAAATAACTAGCCAGAGCTCCGACGCGATCGTTATTCCCACGGTTGTGAGAATATGAAATATTTTACCGATATTCATTAAAGAAAAAAGAATATACATTTTACTTCTTTATATTTTTGTTGCCATGGTGACAGAAATATAATGAAGTAAAAGGATTAAGCTTGTTTCTTTTTGAATATCTTAACCCCTAGAGGGGCTAGGACTTCGATCTATGACTTAAAACCTTCCCTGCGATAACAAAAAAGTATCCTGTAAATTTTGAAGCAACCGGTCGGTTGGTTCTCACGTGATGCTGTTGCAATTAAACAGACAGATCCAAAAATGTTCGCATTTATATGTAATATTAATGATACATTCTAATTTTACATTAAGATACATTTAGTATTAACTCAAATAGTTTTCTTTAAAAAAATAATAAATAAAAAACTTATTTATCTTCAATATGATTATATTTAATGTTATATGTATACATTAATTTTACTTATTTCTCTAATTTTTATCACTATATATATATATATATATATATATTATATTACACAAGCTCTCTAGCTACTTTGGTACGATCAGTTTCCTACCTGGGGAAGACATATAACACATGGCGCACACCGTCATTGGCCCTACACTCCGAACACAAGCCTGAATTAATCAAACCTTCTTCTTTTCTTTCTTTTCTGTTTAGCCTCCGGTAACTACCGTTCAGATAATACTTTAGAGGATGAATGAAGATGATATGTATGAATGTAGATGAAGTGTAGTCTTGTATATTCTCAGTTCGACCATTCCTCAGATGTGTGGTTAATTGAAACCCAACCACCAAAGAACACCGGTACCCACGATCTAGTATTCAAATCCGTGTAAAAATAACTGACTTTACTAGGACTTGAATGCTGGAACTCTCGACTTCCAAGTCAGCTGATTTGGGAAAACGCGTTCACCACTAGCCCAACCCAGTGGGTCCAATTAATCAAACCAAATCTGTCCAACCCAACTCGGAAAGCACTATGCCCAGAAAGAAACTGTGTAGTATACCGATTGGGAAAAATTCATCTTGCTACCTGCATCCTTCTCACATCTGGGTAAATACCATGGGTGTAACTGCCGTTGGACGATTCATTCACCTGACTTACCATAAATTGAAACCTTGATCGTCTATTGCTTTTATGCGCCCAGACGTTAGTCGACCTACCTTCATAGTATCATAACGTAATTAGCGCTCGGTCGCAAATGTCCATCCTCTATTTCTTTTGTTTAAAAATTTATTTTGCTTATGACTGATACTATACATCAAGTAACAATATGACTTTACGCCCCATGTATGAAGAGTTGAACAACGTTTCCAGTAGCCAATATTTTTAGATCGAATTCTTAATAAAAGGAGGTCATCAATTCGATGTATATGTTTACATATTTTTTTACTGTATGTTTAGGTCTTACTTTTCACCACTAATGGACCGACCTGATGATTCTTTCTTATTATCGAAGTTTACCTGCTTTTTTAGTTGTGAATTTTTTTCAAAAAAAAGTTAATTAACAAATTTGTTAAGTGAGAAACAACGTTGATTTCATTGAGTATTTGAAAATATTTTTCATATTTTGACGTCATTTATTACCCCTTTCATATTTAAAAAATCTCACGCAACTCTTCAAGAAAATTATTTGTGAAATTTTAGGTAGAATATATAATATGTATTTCAGACATTTATGCTCAATCTCGGTAGAAATTCTTTACGTCATTCCTAAATTTTTTACTCGTATTTTGTCATCTATACGCCTTTCTTCGTCTTTTGCGTTTCTTGCATACAGATTTTTTCTTTCGCATTTCTTAACATTTACAATAAAACTAAAACATTTTTAATGAAATTCAATTTTAACCGACTTAAAGAAAGGTATAAAATATATATATATAGATAGATATATTTTCAATTATTCTTTAAATTTTTACTATATTTTTTCGATTTCTTCTTTAAAAATAACTTCTAACATCTTATAAATCCCAAAATTTGGCAGACTTCTTAAAGTAAAAATGTTAGGTATTTTTTAAAAATCGATTGTTCTTTGAATAGTAGAGCTCTTTAATTTTATATATATTTTTTTACTAATACACATTTACATTGAAAATAACCTAACAGTGTGAGAAATATTTAATTGATAGTGGAAAGTTTATTTAGCCTAAAAATAAACTTATTATGCAATCAGCACCAAGAACTAATCTATTGAATAGTCAGTTATATAAGAACTATAGCCATCGATATTAAGTAATCCACGACTAATAAATTTTGAGGAAGTACTACTTCCGTGGTATTTTAGCTCTTTTTTTTTCAAAATGTTTTTGTATGTTATCTGAAGAGAAAACCATAAAAAATTAGTGTTGAACTCCAACACTTAAGTAATTAATAATGTATTGAGAAAAGCACGATATCAATGTGGTGGTACAGAAGTAGAACAGTTTCACAGACAAAAATTAAATAAAATACTGAATAAAAACGAAAGAGTAAAATACTTATTGCTTAGCTGCGGAGAGTGAAGATGAGATCAAGTTTTAGTGGCTTGGAGATGGAAACTTTCCTTTAACCACAGTACTATACCACTAATTCGTAGGAAAATAGTAGCTATCATTTTGAAATGGAAGTTTTCAAGAAGATACGTTATGCAAATTTCATTCTTATTAACAAGTAACCAACCTGCTAACATTCTTATTAAAAACTGAAAAACGTGCTTTGGCCGTAACTGCATCACAGACAAAAAACCAATCGGTAAGTAAAACAAGATTTTTCTTCGTTTCATTTATTATTTTTTAGTGTGTTTATGTAGTTGGTTTTTTCGATTGCTTATTTATTTAACAGCTTTAATAGATTAACTTGCAAACTCTCACAGAACTCCATTGGTAGTTTGAAGTGATACATCTTATTTAATTCTGCTGACTAAATGTTGGAACAGTTTTCCTGTGGAATACAATAATTTTTAACTTGTTATTTTTCTCAATTGCATTCTTTCTTATTCATAAACCCCGCAAGGAGTTAAAGTCGTATGAAATAAACTAGGGTTTCAAAATATGAAGATTTGAAACAAGCTCACTCTCAATGTTAAAATGTAATGGTTATGAATAATATGAGGTCTTGTATGCTATACTCAGTCTGTTCGAGTATATGTATTTATTTTCACTAGTTCATAAATTCTGTTAGGCCAATTTTTATATATTTGTTTGATTTTTTTTTTTGTAATAAGAACTCGCATCAGTTAAAAAATTGTTAAATGATATTTCTAAAATGCAACCAATACTGTGAAGCGATTTAAATTAGGAAAAGTTTTTCTTTTTCACTTATTTTGCAGAACATATCTGCAATTAAAACACTATAAAAATGTTAAAGTGATAAAACTATCACTTTAAAATTAAATCGTTTTTGGGAAATTCAGTTCTGAAATATCTTTCAAAATTTTTAAAGTAACGTTTATCATGCAGAAATATAAGTTGTGACAAATTGTTTGAGATTTTTAGTATTTATTTTTTTAATAAATTGAAATTGTTTTTAATAAATTTCTTTATAATCACATCAACAATTAAAGTAATTAGCGACTTTATCAGTGAAATGTAACTGTACCGGTAAATTTTTAGTCTTGAACAAACTCAGGTCGACTCCTCCTGAAACGTGCGGTTAATTGAAACCCAACCACCTAAGAACATCGGTATTCACGATATAGTATTCAAATACGAATAAAAGTAATACCTTCATTACGAGGGTAAGTCAATTATTATCCGCAATGTAGTTATACATTTTATTGCAACACAAATAACTTACATGTACATAATTTTTCAACATAGTCCCCTTGAATTTCAACGTACTTGGTCCATCGTTGCACAAGCTTCCTGATGCCCTCATAAAAAAAGGTTTTCGGTTGGCTACCAGCCAGGAATGCACCGCTTCTTTCACTGTTTAGTCCGAGGTAAATCGACGGCCCCTTAATGTCTCTTTGAGTGGATCAAACAAGTGGTAGTCAGAAGGGGCAAGATCAGGACTATACGGAACATGAGCCAGTACTTCAAAGTTGAGTTTCTGGAGCGTTTCAGCAGTGCGGGCAGCAGTATGTGGACAAGCATTGTCGTGCAACAACACAACACCTTTCGACAGCAGTCCTCGGCATTTGCTTCGAATTGCAGGCTTCAGCTTGGCAGTAAACATCTCACTTTAACGCGCACTGTTTATTTTCGTGCCTCTTTCCTCCTAATGTTCCAGTACTGGGCCTTGTGAGTCCAAAAAACTGTAAGCATCAGTTTTCATGCGAATGGTTGGGTCTTGAACTTTTTTTTTGCAGGGGGAATTTGGATATTTCCATTCCATACACTACTGTTTACTCTCCAGCTCGTAATGATGGATCCATGTTTCGTCACCAGTGATGATTCTAAGAAGCGACGTTCGTTACGGTAACGTTCGTTACCATAACGATCCAAATATTTTTGGCAGATGTCCAAGCACGTTTGTTTATGCAACTGTGTGAGTTGTTTTGGGACCCATCTTGCACAGACTTTATGAAACCCAAGTCTGTTGTGGATGATTTTGTACGCAGAACCGTGACTACTTTGCAGATGATGTGCCACTTCATCAATAGTTACTCGTCTGTCTAAGAAAACCACGTCACGTGAACGCTCAATGTTTTCCTCATTTGTGGCGGTAAACGGTCGCCCGGCTCCTTCGTCGTGCGTAACACTTGTGCGACCATTTTTGAATTTTTCAATCCATTCGTAGACACTTCGTTGCAGTAACACATTGTTCCCCTACTGTACCGAACGTCTTCGATGAAAAAAATATAACTAAATTGCGGATAATAATTGACTTTAGGATTTGAACCTGAGAACTTCGACTTCGAAATCAGCTGATTTACAACTAGACCAACCCGGTGGGTTAAATTTTTTGATAGCCTTATAAGGCAATAAACAAAGTTTTGTTTTCTAATTTTTATTCAAAGATATAATGCTTCGTATATTTTATGTGTTATGACTTTCCATTTTTTTTAAATTCTTTTCGTGTAAAAATAATAATAACGTAAAAGAAAAAAAAAATCTTTTGTAATTTATATGGCTACTTTCACAAAGAGGCGTGTATTTTAATATTTTACAATATAACTGAGTGAGTAGAAGGGGATACAAAATAAACCCATGTAACGATTTTAATATCCTGCTACTGCAATGGTTCTACGATTCAAAGCTTAGCATGGGTTAGACTAACCCTTCCTATAGCATTTTAAACCACGATACAAAATTGATTAAAATACGTAACATTAATAAATGAGCTCAATTAATAATTAGATGGTATCTCTAGTGATTTCTGGGTATACTACACTAATATCAACCTTTATTTATTATGCTAATAATAACCATTTATAATTAATTAGATAGATTTTTGTACCTTTTTGTCTTTAATATCCTGTTATACCAGTTATAATATTTTATTTATTGCTTATTACAGTCTACGTTATCAGAGTAATAAATTACTTAATTTTAACACGTTTAAAAAATGTTTTGTTTATATTGATGTAACATCCTGCACAGTAGAAAATATGTATTCCTGTCAAATTATTATAATAAAATGATATTTTATTTTCACTAAATTTTCGTTTAATGAGAAATATTCATGTGTGATTGGTAAAATCATATTTTTTTTTATGGATACTTACAAGAAAATGGATTTTTTTTTATTCCTTTAACTCCAGAAATATTTAACCGATTATGATACAGACTGCCTCTCAAATAATTCATTTCAACTGAAACAAGAGCAATTATATAAGTCAACAAAATTCCATTTTCTACAAGCTGACAAATAAACTAAATACTTTTCTTTAAGATTAATGCTTACTCTTGGAGATGATAAATTGATGTGAAAACGTGATTCATTATGTAATGATTTTTTCTTAAATAAAAATTTATGTTCTTTTTTTAGAGATCGTAATCTTATCACAATTTGGAAGCATGTTTTTACTACAGAAACAAAATGGTAGGAATAAGAAAATATGAAGTGTTAGAAATCTTTTAATAATCTACAATTAATGACGTTTCCTACACAATTTATTAATAAAAAAAAATCGTCAAATTTAGGCGTAAAAATTGATAACGTGTTTAAAAAGGAAGTTCTAATAAGAATAGCAGAGGAATAGAAATTTTGAAGATTTTAATACTAAAAAGAAATTAATTAATTGACCACATAGAGAAAAATGATTTTAAATAATAAATAACTTTTTATTCTGATCGCTAGATAATAATACATTACATAGATCACATCATTATAAGATAAATCATAAAGATAAATAAATTAAATGTAAAATAATTATTACAAAATAATTCAGAAGCCGCTAAAGAAAATATTTTATGTCCATATTTAATTTCACGTTAAACGAGATGTAGAAAGCTCATGGTTACTTTTTTTAATTAGTACTTTTTAAAAACCCATACACAGACTAATATTGTTTCTGTAAAAGAAAATCTTTTAATTTTATTTTAAATAAATTGGTGGGAAGATTTTTTTTAATTGTTCTGTAATTTAATAAAAATGGTAACGGACGCATGATAAGGCTCTTTCTCGTAAACCGAAGTATTGTTTTGATTTTTACAAAACCGGTTCCGTTGTCTGGTTATGGAGAAGTGGATATTGTTATTTTTCAAGAATAACGAACTGTACTTTTTAACAAAAATTTCACATTCTTATATTATAATTAATAATGGAAGGCTACGTTGAAAGGGAGAATATATAGAGAGAGATAAAAATTATTTAAGATAAAGGCTGTGTAAGCTTGTGAAGTTGGAAAGAAAAACCATTAGAAATAGCCACTAAGAAAAATTAAAATATCTTAAAGACATATAGATCCAAAAATGGAGCAATAATTTTTTTTGACAAGAAAAATATTAATATAATGTAAGCCATCTTAAGTTGTGCTAAATTTAGATTACAGTGCCGGTAAGGAAAGTAAATTTGTTATAAAAAGACTAAAGCAGTTTTTAATTTAAAAGTGTTTTCTTCATTGAGAGTTCATTTCCTGTGATAAATAGCTTAGATGGTTGTTGGTTTTTTTATTAGGTTTAGTCTTCTAGATATTTTAGATTAGATTTTTTATTGGATTAGTCTTCTGACTCACTCTCTACTCGGAATCGAATCAACAGGGATGTAGAAAAAACCGTAATTGTTTGAATTAAGCGGATAATTAGAATGATTCAAAAGATAATTTAAAATATAATTTACATTGTAGGTTTTATATAAACGCATTGAAATAAGTGTTTAAATAATAAAAACATGCAGATATGAAAATTAACTTTAAAAGATAGTTTAATATATCAAAATTGCCTTAAATTCTGAGTCTGTTGTGTTGATATTCAGTAAGATCTTTTTAAAATAATTTTCTAGTACCTGTTATATTACTTTTCCTTTACCTCTAAAGAAAAGGTAAAATAATAACTGTAATATTATATATCATATTTAAAGCATGTATTATGAAAAAAAGTCGTGTGTTTTAAACCTTTTATACTACATTTTCTCATACTGGTCTAAATATTCGTAGTCTACGAATAAAAACTTATATGAATAGATATTTAAAACGTATTTAAATTGATTCATTGAAATTTTTTGAATACATACTTCAAAATTGATAATGAAAAGGGGAAAATATTATTAACAAAATTAGTAAATACAGTTTTTTACTGATATGTAAAAAAAACTTTTAAAATATCAAGTATTAATTATTTTTTAAACCAATGTGGTCATTTCCAGGAATTTATTTCCAGGAATTTTCGCTTATATAGCGAAATAGATAATTTTAAGCTAGAGAATCTCGTCATCAGATAGCATATGATATTCTTATTTCTCTTTTTTTTATAAATACCAATAATAAACAACTGTTACTTAAGGGTTGTTTAAATTTTAATCTGCTCCAAAAAATGTATTTTATAAAATGTTTTTAATTAACTCATCGTATTGTTGTGTTTGTTGTTTTTTTTCAAGCCAAATTATGAGATATTTTTTAGATAATATCAGTTAAAATTTATAATTATTTTAGATAATTATTTAGAGACAGTGTCCATTTTAAGTGTAGCTTAACACACGTTAATAGATAAATAAATCTTCTATAAATTAAAAGGTAAGCTTTAAGCTATGCGGAAGATAAATCTTAAAAATCTTTTACTAGTAGGGAATATTTACATCAAAATTTTTATAATAATTTTTACAAAAGGTTTCAACATTTTATTTTAATTAATTCTCGTTTTTTTTTCTCAATAACAATTATAATTACAATTGGTTCTTCTGCGGAACCATAAGTAAGCTTCCTGACAAAAGCACGTGATTAGAAGGTCCTTAAGGAACCCCCAAAATAAATAATACACAATAAACAGTTGCAAGCAAACTTGTCAAATATGAAATTTTTATTTATTTCTTTTAAAAAAGTTTAACTACATAATGAGTAAGTAAGTCGGTAAATAAAATGTTCAAGGAGAGACAGTGTTCTTCTCAGTGTAAATTAATTCTGTAAATGGTTCTTAAGAATCCTTTAGAAAATTTTGTTAACTTTAATTTTTAGTTTTTTTTAAATTAGTAAAAGTAATATTTCGAATGTCAAAACAAATTATGTTAAGAAGTGGATTATGTCGGACTCATTAATAATTAAAGTCGATACAAAATCTAGAATTCAATGAACGTTACGAAATATTTCATTTTAAAATAAGACCAAGCTTTTTCACAAAAGTTTGTCTAGGATAAAATATAAAATCCTGGCGTATCTGGATAAAAAGATTAATCGAATATATTTATTTTATAAATTATGAAACTTCCCATCAATAAAGGAGTGTTTCAGTGAGTATTCAGTTCATTTAATTAAAAATAATTTTTTATTCCTGCTCATCTGCATAATAAAATATAAAGAAATACTAAGTAATAATATAATATACATGGCCTCATAATCTCCTCTTCCATTAAAAAAAGGAAACATTTACCTCTATAAAACAATTAATTATTATCAGTTCATTTCTTATAGTTTCATGATATTTTTATTTAGTTTTATTTCTATAATCTACCGTACGTTTGTAATTACAATTCATTTACCTATTTAAAATCATTAATTTTTATTACCTACCGAAATCTGGATGAATAAAATCGAAAATATGATTTCCGAAATTATCATTATATTCTACACCGATCATAAGTTATTGGTCTCATGAAAGACACTATACGTAACATTACGTATTTAATTTAATATACGTACATTACGTATAATGTGCGTAAGTACGTAATGTACGTAGATTGGTTATCTAGCAACTTGGACAGTGGTTCCAACTTTTGAATTATTAAATTAAATAAAAATAATTAATATTCAAAGTGTAAAAAATGATTAGTTTAGACACCAACCAAGGGAAAAGGAAATTCCAAGATGACATGTGACCTAAATCCTGCAGCGGGATTGGCTATTGATTCCGAATTCCTATCTCCGTACTCTTTTGATTGTGTTTCTGTCCAAATATTGAAAACTTTGGACTAGATCAGTAACCACAACTGAAATTATTAAGTACTTTTTGTACATACAAGTGAAAATTGTATATTGTATTTAAAAATAACACAAAAAAAGAAGAATTCGAAGTATATAAAATTAAAATAACAATAAAATTATTATAAATACATTTTTCATAGCAACCATTCAAAAACTATGACTAAAATAAAATTCATATTTATTTTAACATTTTCAGAAACAGAAGACACGTATTCTACCCAAATGCTGGCTGAGCACCAGTCTGCTCAAGTGAAGTCTCGGATCGCTGAGACGAGGCAGCCAGTGGGTGACAAGCAGAATCTTGCCAATAGGGCGTGCTGACAAGCTGTTGCTTGCCAGTGAGTGACTAGGGAAAGATAAAAAGCTGGTATGATATATTTTATTAATTAAGATAAGATGTCATCTTAGTAAAATATATACATAGCGTGACGCCAATGAGTGGCTGAGCCACGGCTTTTTATCTTTCGCTAGTCACCCACTGACAAACAGCTTGTCAGAAAATGGTAAAATTCTGCTTGCCAAGGGTGACAAGCCTAAGATAAAAATTGGAAACGCTATGAATATATTTTATTAAGTAAGAAAAGATATCGAACTCTCGTCAGGGATTAATACCTAAGACCGACTGACCTAGAAACCACTACATCAATATTAAATAAATTTTATTTAGATCACTAATATATTCATTATAATGGTAGGTTTGTAATACAATTTAATTCATTGAAAATCATGAAAAGATTCTTTTAATAAAAATAGCAAGAACGGAAGAGAAAATTGAAATTAATTTAAGATTTAGCTTATTAGTTAATAAATTTGTTGCAGTATAAAAGTTCTTATACGAATTGAATAAATTCAGTTATAATATTTATATAACCATTTATTTTAATTTGTACACTCAATTATACGATTATATACAATTGGGGCGTCTAATCATATTTTTATTATTTGTAGGATACTGTCTAACTGCGTTAGTGTATTTATTATTTATGATTTACTACAGTTTGTTTTGTTATTACTTTTGTTCAGTACCTTTCCCGGTGCAGTACACCGTGGAAAGATGCTTTTTATTGTCGAATGTGCAATCTATCGTAATTTGCATTCCAGAAATGTGTTATTTTGGGTAAAACAAAATTCTTATTACGCGTTAAAGTAGGAAAGAAATCCATCCCACGTCATGAAACGGGCTGGACCGATAGCTCGTCATTTGTTTTGTCCTTATTTTTTTGACGGGCCGGTGAATGCACAAACTTATTTAGAGATTTGGAGGCACGGTTAATACAACAGCTTCAAGTGAAAGATCTCATGGAACGAATATGGTTACAGCAGGATGCAGCTGCACATTTTACCCTATCAGTCCGCGTGTTCTGAATGGAAAATTTCCGGGACGTTGGATCGGCCACGATACTCCAACGTCACCAGCTTCATTATCATGGCCACCACGAAGTCCTGATCTCATCACATCAAACAGTTCATTATAGGGAATCATCAAGGCACACGTATCTGCACGTCGCTACACCATAAGTGAAGAATTGCGTGACGCTATGAGGGACGCCTTCCGTAACGTAACACCAGAAATGCTCCATCGTATGTCACAGAGGACGTGGCGAGGTATAGAATTGTGCTTGTAACGTGAGGGCGAACACACAGACCCACTGGACCATTAAAATTAATACTGTGTACCAAGTGAGTAAATAAAATAATTCATTATTATATAGAATTTTTCATTTTTAACACATTACAGACTTTTGATTCTAACTTTAGAGGGTACGGTGGCTTCCCGGTCATTCTGTACAACTTTCCAACGTTTTCTTATCGAACCTGAACATCCACACATAGTGATAAAAAAAAATGGTTCTTTATTAATTTTTTTTTTTATAAACATGGGTAAATTTCATTTAACTGGGTTCTGGTTGATTTGCCAATATTTTGATAAAAATATATAAAATTTTTTAAATCATTAATTTCCATATTAAATATAGAGTATTTAACAGACCAGTTGCGAACAAATTGTTGACGATCACAGGGCATCAGAATTGTAAGTTTTGTCGTTTTTTTCGCTTTTTTCAGTCAGAGCATGAACGTAATCTGCTTCCATATGAGTGTACTCCTTTAATTTAAATTTTTGATTTATTTTTTGATTTGTGAATACTATGAAGTTTGTAAAAGAAACACATGATTATCGAAATATTTTTATTTTGTTCGTAGCAATTGTCGAACCATATATTAATTACATCTATATAGAATTCCGTATATTATTATCAGCCCACTTCAAAATTCCTGATGCAATTTCATTTCCACCTCTAGCCGCGTTTGTTCTCTTATCCCACATACAGTTATGAAAAAACGTTTCATTTGCATTATCATAAAACGTATACTTCGTAAATACCCGTAACTTACTTTTATGAAATGTTACAGTATTGGTTAAAAATGGGATCGGTAAAAAATTTCTGCAAATCTGCAGTAAGTACTTTAATATTTGACATGATTCCCATAGGCTGGAAAAGTCGAGAATTGTCAGGAAATATATATCTAGTCAGGAATTTTTAGAAAAAATCAGGAAAATTACAGAAAATTATTTTTTTTATCGAATTAAGATTGTTAGTTACTAAACAAATATTTTTTAAGTAATGCCAAAATATATTTGATATACATTTCCGGCGTCGGGAAGTGGCAACCCCATCGCCCAGCAATAACTCTGATGTGAACAACACGTGACTTCCTTGTACGTCTATTAAATTACATTTACATATTTTTTTTAAATGAAAAGTTCATAAAATTTTATTTCACTAAAAACTTCTGATATTTTTTAATTTTATTCATCGTAATTTTTTTACAATGAAAGGTTAATTTCAAAGTTAATTTGATTTATTAATTATTAATAAATCAATACATTTAAATTACAAAAAAGTTAAAAAAAAAATGGAGATGAAATCTGATTCGAACCGATTTACCTTTTCCGAAGATCCAAATATTTCATTAATTAAACTATTATTTGGCTATAACTCTGGAACCAATAAAAATAAGAACCACGTATAATATTGTTAAATAGCTCTCAATGAGGGCTTATTACTGCAGTTAAGAAAAAGTCCAAAATCCAAATTTGTTTTGGATTTTGAACTTTTTTGGACACTTTTCGTTCAGTCGATTTCAATCAAAAGAGAAGGTGCACAGCTATACCTAAATCCAAAACTTCAAAATCCTACGGCAAATCTATTTTGAGTTATGCGAGATAGATACGTACGTACATACATACTTGTGCATAAGTACATACAGATTTCACGCCGAAACTAGTCAAAATGGATTCAGAGATGGTCAAAATCGATATTTCCGTTGAAATGTAAAAACTGAGTATTTTTGCGATCACAATAATTCCTTTATTTCGTTCAAGGAAGAGAAATGGAATGGAAATAAAGGACTAAACATCGTCATGCAGTATTTCATTAAATAAAATAGTGGGTGATCAATCAACTTTCAGACAGGTTTAATTTCTTTAAATATATTTTTTTATGTTGTAGAAATATCAGGCATTTAAGGTGTCTAATGATTAAGTTCTCACCAGGTTTTACATCGATAAGAAAAAATCTTTTCCTTCAACAAAAATTTTTAAAAGCCGTCAGGGAGTTAGTGTAAGTTAATAACTATTCACAGGCCCCCGACTGCATTTAAATATTTTTGTTGAAGAACAAAATTTTCTTATCAATGACCTGGTTATCATGATGAATAATTCTCATATATTGAAATCTGTGATTTTTGTAGTTCCTTCTTTAATTTAAAACTAATCTTTTCATACAATCTACAGTAAAACATACTATCACCGGTCTAACATTATCATTAGTATTTTACTAATTATTTTAATACAATCAATATTTACAAGTGACACTACACCTCCAGCATATCTCAAATTAATTCCACAATTTCATCCTCTAAAAACTGTAATTTTTATTCTCCTTGCTCTCCAATTATTCCTTAAACGTAATTTTATTTTTTTTAAATTAAATAATAATAATACAACTAATTCTTATTCCATTTAAATAGTTATTTTGTTGTTTTAATCCTCCAACACCAGTTCTTAACTTTTCAGTTTTATCTTTATTAATTTTCCAGTTATTTTTATTATCTTTTTCCAAAACTTTCCTTCATTTTTCAAATAATAATTCTATTTCAGATAACAATTATGATCTGAATTTTAATATGAAAAAAGATATAAAAATACTCTTAACACACCAGAAAATTTTAATGAGAGTATCAGTACTTGTAACAGTTTAATAGAAATAAAAGAAAAAATTATTCATAAATAATATCTCCAACTCCTGCAATATTTTTTTTTTTTTTGTTATCATTCCATTTTACTTATCTTTTTTGAATAAGAACGTTTACTTCTAAATTTTTTAACCGTAATAACATGAATTTATTTATTTTCATAGACAAACCTTTAGCCCTTTTTCTATTTAATGATTATATACGTAGCTTGAGCTCTTTCTTACCACTTCCGAATTACTGCAGTATTGCTTTAATCGACAAAAGGTTTTATCACTACAAAAACAATTTTACTTTTTTTAACTCTTCTTTCAAAAACAAACAGACATCATCAGTAAGCAAACATTTTTCCTCTGCAAACATTAATTTATTTTACACCTGTTTAACCTTATATACTTGTATGCAGAGCTGATGTTAAACCTATGACAATTCATACCATTTTAAAGTTTAAAAGAATTAATCAAGAATGTTTTACAGTCGTATAATATTGTTTTTATTATGTCTAAATAAATCAAATAATAATGTAGATCAATTCAGGTTGTTGTGTATTCATTTGTTTTTTTTATTTTATTTGATACAATATTTGAAAATTTTTAGGAATAAAGGGCATATAAATTTTTTTTATAGAATTTTATTACTTGTTAGTTTTACTTGACTTTTACAGGACAAGACTTGAAGTCATTTTAGACAATTAGATTTATTTCATACATTCAGATGGCTTGTACTTTGGTCAACCGGTAAAATAACCCGTTGTCCCAAGAGGCTTGCAAACTTTATTCGATTTATCGTTCCATTCTCATACCTTGATCCTTTTTCTCTCATGACATATTGAATAAGAGCCATGCTGTCTCCAACAGCAAGGCTAGAAAGTAGTAGCTAGTAGAGTAGGTGGGTCCTTCTTGGAACTTGAAGAATGAAGTTGGCTTATCCAAGAACTTTATCATTCATGTATTAACAACAAGATCAGGTAGTATGGGTAAAATACCTATGTAAGAAAAACTAGCAATAAGAAGTTACCAATCGAAAATATTTTTTATATTTTTAATTTAACATTTTCAAATAATTAACAAATTATTTAATCAAGCACAAAAAGTACCATTAATTTGAAATAGTATTCAAAAATCAAAAAAATATTTAGGTTCAAGTGACATTATGTTATGTTGTGGTTATTTAGAAGTATTTAATGAATAAGGAAAATTAATTATATATTCTTGAAAGAAGTTTCTCTTATTTACGAAAACCTAAATACGGTTGTCACGTACAAAGAATTACTACAGTATAAATTTATGCAACTGTCTAAACTTATATCGCCCTCTCTTAACTACTGTAAAATCATATTTTGTAGTGTTACATGCATTAATGTCATATTCATGTTTTGATTTTTCAAGTTTGTTTTATAAAAGTTTCAATCTTCAACTCAGTAGAACTCTATCATAAAAAAAAACAATAGATTAAATACCATCTTCCTCTCTGAAATATCACCCTCATTCTAAAAAAAACAACATAAATATTCGACTTATTTATTTATCAAAATAGTATTTAGTTACAGTGATTCTTTAAGAAATTTCAATATAAATTTATTCATTATAAACTGTTTTTTTTTTTTTTTTTTTTTTTAGTTTATTTACTATAAATTTTATTTATAGAAAAAAGATAAGTTACGAGAATATTGAACTCATAATATTGATAATAATATATACTTTATTCATAATTTTAATAATAATCTTTAAGTAAAAATAATTATTTGAATAATCTAAATGTTTGATAATTCAATAACACCTCAACCATTCTAGCCGTCAGGTAACGATGGATATAAGCTATATATAAATTCCTCTTTCTGAAATTTAATGGGATTCATTCAAATATTGTACATAATTATTTCGATTTTTACTTCCTTGTACGAAGTAAAGGAAGTACTGTAATCGCAAAAAATTTCGGTTTTCAGAATTCAACGGAAATATCTATTTTGACATCCCTGAATCCATTTTGACTAGTTTCGGCATGACGTCTGTACCTACTTACGTATGTACATATGTATCTCGCATAACTCAAAAACGATTAGCCGAAGGATGTTGAAATTTTGAATTTAGGACTGTTGTAACATCTAGTAGTGCACCTATCCTTTTTATTGCAATTGACTGGATTAAAAGTGTCTAAAAAACCCCAAAATCAAAAATAATTTGAATTTTGGACTTTTTCTTAAGTGCAGTAATAAGCCCTCATGAGAGCTTTTCAACGATATATCATAAGTGGTACTTATATTCATTGGTTCCAGAGTTACAACCGAATAAAAGTTTAATTAATGAAATATTTGGATCTTACAAGGGCACAAAGATTCAAATCCGACAGGTTCAGATATATTGATTTATTAATAATTATTAACCTCTGATTATAAAAAAAGTTTTGCAATAAATAATAATTCAATAGCAATAAAAAAATTTTAAAAATATGAAAAAATATAAGTTATAAATGAAATAAAATTTTATGTACTTTTCATTTTAAAAAAGTTTTTATACGTAATTTAACAGGCGTACAAAGAAGTTATGTGGTGATCATTTCACATTTTTTTACCTCGATAAAGTAATGATTCAACAGAATATGGAGTCTGTCAGTGTTATATGAAATTTTTAACATTTAGGTTTGTAAAATCTGTTTAAATATATTTATTGAATAATGTTGCAAATTAATGTTTAAGAAATTTAGTATTAAATCCAAACAAATTTAATTTTTTGACATCACAGCACTAGAGCTTTGTTACAAGAAGTAATGTATGGTAATCAGTAGAAAAAAAGGGTATGGGTTATTTCATTTATCGACGTTTCATGACCCGGGTACCCCAAAAAACAAAAAAGGGGTGGTAATGTACATACATATGTATGTGTGTTGACGTGTTTGAATGTTAATAAATTTTGACTGGATAAATCGATTTTGCTGACATTTTGTAAAAAAAATCTCTTTTATATGTTGGTAAAATTTTGAGGTCAATTTTATAAAAATTTTTCAGACATAACCCCACTTTATATTAAACTACCATTTTTTTTTAATTCACCAAAATTCTCCCTTTCCTAAAAATTTAACTATTTATTTATTGCATTTTTAATCGGAATTTTTTTTTTAATGTTAAAATTATGAATTTTTTTTAATTTCACAGAATTTTTTTGCTTATTTAATATTAAAAGCATTATACTTTTAATTAATAATATTATACTTTTAGTAATAATATTGCAATAAATTTCATCAAAATTCACCCCAAAAAATAAATAAAATAAATTTTAGTTAATTTTTTATTGGTTGTACATTTTTTAGTTTCTTCCAATTCTTTTTTTTTCTTTATAGATTGTTGCAACAAAATTTGATTTTACATTAACATGAACTTTTTTACATTAATAAAAAAGCATCTCTCTCTCTATTTCTGTTTAGTCTCCGGAACCACCGTTAGATATTATTTCAGAAGATGAATGAGGATGATATGTATGAATCTGAATGAAGTGTAGTCTTGTACAGTCTCAGGCCAACCACTCCTGAGAAGTGCGGTTAATTAAAACCCTACCACCAAAGAATATCGTTATCCACGATCTAGTATTCAAATCCGTACAAAAGTAACTACGTTTTACTAGGATTTAAACCTTGAACCCTTGAACTTCGAAATCTGCTGATTTGCGATGACGAGTTAACCACTAGACCAACACGTGGTCTAATACAAAGCATCTGAAAATGCAAATGTTTTTTAATATTATTTGAAAATAATCTACAAGTAATAAAAGAATCCTTTAGTGCAATAAACGTTTTACTATAAAATTTTATCAAAATTAAAAAAAAAAGATTTTTTTTATGAAATTTAGTTGTGAGATTGCAAGTTAAAAAAAAAAACACTTATTGCTTTTCAATATCTTCTGAAAATTGCTTCTTTAAATGCACGTTGAAATAAATTATTAAATGTAATAAACCCATTAAAATATCATTTAAATTATACAAGCTATTTTCAGAATTTAAATAATTATAAAAGTAGGGTCGGAATTTTACATTAATGCTTATAAACTTTTTATATGGCTTAGTCATTATAATTTTTCCAAATATTTCCTAAAAAGAATTATTTAGGTTGTTTTACCTGGATTCTGCGGAAATTTAATGAAATGATTTCATATTTAGGTAATCTGCAGTATTTCTCCAATTAAGAGGATTTTTCTAAATACAGATATTAAAAGTGTAGAAGGGTCATTAAGTGATCGTCAATATTATTTATTGACTTATTCACTTTCCTCTAATGAGTCCTTAACAAAATATTTAATAATTTTCATTGTTTTGCCTGTACTTTTTGTTTTGCCTAACGTTTTTTACAAAAATGGATGTAAATATTGATGGTATATTTATTTTTTCCAAGAAATGAGATAATAAACTTGCTTTTTTCTTAATTGGTAGTAATTTTAAGATGCTCTCAGGAATTTTAAAAATGAAAACGGATGAGGAAAAAATAATGATATTAGAGAACGATCATTACCTGAGAAAAGATTATATCTGAATAAAAATTAGAGTAAAGCAATCGCATTAAAATTTTATAGAAACGAAAAATAAGAAGTGAAAAACTGCCAATTTAATAACTCTTACCGTAATAATATATTAAGGTAGAATATCTAATAAGGCTGACAATGGTACAGAATTACGTTGATTAAAACGTTAAATCGGCAGAAATGGACGAATTAATAAAATCGTTAAAAAAATTAGCACAGGCAGGGGAAATTTCATGTAAAAATAATCTGCTTGTAAGAAACAAAGGCGAAGGTATTATAGAAAAATTTTTTAAAAAATAATAAAAAAATGGAAAGCATGAAATATGATGTAACAAGAAAATTAAACTTTGGTGAACTTGTTAATTGAGTGAACCTACAATGAAAAATACGACAATATGGATCGACAGAACGGCCAAATATTGAAGGAAGACAATGAATAATATTCATCAAACAAGTAATTAAAAGTTTAGGGTGTAAGGGAAAACAATGATGATGTTATGAGATTACCTCAGAAAAAAATGGAATAGGAACGGAACGTAAGGATAGTGGGAGATTTATGTATCTCCCTACTAATCCCGGAGCCTGAATAAAAGTCCCTTGCTATTGTGTCGTTTTTTTTATCTGGCGGGTAAACATTTATTTACCGGTTATATTTTAATTTGTTTATTTATTTATGGGCGGATTTGTATATTGCGTTCTGATCCTTTAGACAAGATTGAAAAGATTTACTGGGGCTGACTTTGGGAGACTAGCCCCATATGTGCTTGAATCTTCCGGCGTAATTCCCCTTCAGTTCGTCCGCTGAAGTCCTTTCGGTGCTAACGCCTTCCGGCTTAGCAGGAATGCACCTCTTAGGACCCTAGTTGTTGTAGGATGCAATGCATACCCTCACCGGAGGGAGTCTCATGTGCCGGCAGTGACATATTTTCGTTTGATAGTAGAGGGGGGCGGCATTGAGTTATTTTAGTTAGAATGAGGAGTGTTTAAGGAAGATGGGAGAAGAAAAAAAACTTATTTCTTCTAGACGCACGTGCATCTACAAATAGGTTTGGAGGGATCGCGGGACCGAAAAAGGTGTCCTTCTCAACTGTGTCGCTGTAATCAGTCTGCAGCACCTGTAACAGACCTGAAACAAAAGAAAAAGGAACATGCCTTAATTCCAGAGGGGAGATTCCGGATTGTCGACAAAGAAATTTTTCAGGCCACAAATGTTATTGAGGCAAAAGATTTTTAATCGGCTGAAAAATGATTTCACGAGGGAAATTTGTGAATCTCCCTTGTTAATATGCGACGGATTTATTTTTAGGTTTCCGGCTTTATTTTTGGTTCTCTACCTATTTAAATAAGTAGTTCCATTAAATTAATTTTTTTTTTTTTAATTTCAAACGTTACACATTTTGCAATTTTTCAGGGCCACGTATTACGTCAAGGTGAACGATTTTTCACCGGCTCAATAAAACGGAATAGTAATGTTCGTTAAAACACTAATAGTAAAACCCATCTGAATATAATAAATTAAAATACTCCAGTATTTCAATAAAATGAAAACTATACGTTAGGAAAATCTCGTAGATTTAATGAGCTTTTCAGGAAGATCATTATAGTAAAATCACTTAATATGTCATTTCTGCGAATGACATACTATGTTCTTACTATTCAAGTGTACTTTTACTCTCTTGTTCTATATATCTTTTTAATTTGGTCTTAATGAATTACAATTTTGCTGTATCAAGTTAAAACTACCAAATATATTTTTTTTCTTGAGGATATTTTAAACATAAATAACCATTTTGAACTTAAATAATTAAATAGTGAACAAAAACTGTATATTTTGGAAAAATATTTACCATCAAAAAAATTTAAATAAGCTTTATAGAACATTAGAAATATGTTTACTTTGTTTTTTTTTTGTTTTTTACAAAAGTTGTAGCTTAGGTAATTTTTTTCAATTAATTTCTGGAAGAGAAATTAAATTTGTAAATAAATCAAATGATAATTTTAGCGTAAAAAATGTAACGTTTAAATACAAAACTAAATTATTAAAGCATGAAAACAGCATTATAGTAAATATTAATATGAGAACATCATATTTAAGTTTATTTATTTAATTAATTTACAGGAAACTGGAAATAACGTCTTTTAAACATAATTAATAAATGTACATTAGATGTCGTTTATAACGAGGTCGGTTCTAACGAGAATCGGGTTGTATCGAGTAAATCTGAAAAAAATTGTTTGATTTCCAATATAAAAATGTATAGTAAAGTTTGTTTTAACGAGCTAATAACGAAGTTAGAAGTCGGTTATAACAAACAAATTATTTTCTTTCAAATAATACTTTTTTTTTTCCGGGAGTAATTAAAACCGTGAAAGATATTGAAATACAGGTATAGAAATTATATGTTGTAATATTGGATGTTATAACGACGTTGTTCAATTAGACTAGGAAGACAATATTCTTTAAAATAAGTGTAAGTGGGTAATCAAAAAACAACCCGATGCTGTAGTAAATCACGTACAGTTTTGTACTGGCTATTCTGGATTCTGGAAAATTTCATTCATTTATTATTATGAAGTTTATGCAGATAGTATGACGATTGGAAGTGTGTGTAACAGTAACCTGAACAGTCGAGTTCAGGTACTTGATTCTTAAACGGATTTCTTGTTGCTTTGTATTTTTTTTTTTTTTTTTTTTTTTTTTTTTTTTTTTTTTTTTTTTTTGTGTGTTTAACTCGCACTGAAATCAGTATATTTTCTGCGAGCATGTTGTGGTGTTTTCTAAAAAATGTTTATAGCAGAGAAGTAATCTTGGGCGTTAAAAGAAATATTCTTTCAGTTTGCGACAAATGAAGAATTATTGAGGAATTATAAAACGGACGATCAAGTTGTGATATGTGTAAAACTCATGGGCTTTTTACTTTCACTGTCTCAAAGATTTGGGGGAACCGTGATAAATTAAGGGTAGCTTTTGAAAAAAGTCAGTCTCAAAAATATGGTAAAAATTATTTGGACGAAGCTCTTATTACTTGGTTCAAAGTGAAGAGTGAAGAAAACTTTCCCGTAAATGGACCCATTTTTACCGTTAATGATAATTCATTTGAGCATTAAAATTTTAAGTATTAATTTTGAAAGTTCAAGCAGAAAGATTTGCTCAGCTAGGATATAAAGGATTTGTTTACAACGATAGTTGGCTGAATCGACTGAAAAACGGACATCAAATGGTTTTTGCAAAAACGTTTTTGAGTTATATTCGTTCCTTTATCAGCTAGTGAGTTATGGTGTGGAATATTATCGTTAACTACCATTGATTGAGTAGGATGAATGGGAATTTTTCTGATCCCTTTTCATAAAATTCTTTCTTCATTAAAACCATAAACATTATTCATGATCTCACGTGCTTAATTATGACATTTTTTATTCTTTATTACGGATTTAAATTTTGCCATAACAAACAAAAAACAAAAATATCGCTAATAAAAATTAAAAAAATTAAAAACAAAGCATTTTTTAATACAGCTAAACATTTAAATTAGAAAAAACATAAAAACTACGAAACGTAAGAAAGAGTGTGTAATTATGTATTATGTGACTTTGTAACACAGCCCGAGTATCTTTACAGGGCACTACAAATGAAACTAAATTCATTTATTCACGATAATTTATGAGGGAATTGTGCTACTGAATTTTCATATTCTTGTTCAGAATGATTCAAGGTTAATTGGCTCATAATTTTCTAGTTTGAAAAAAGTATTTTATTAATGTTAAATTAACCATGTGAAAATATATTTGGGAAAATAACTTGCGTGATGTTTTGTAATCCTAACCGTAAAAAAACGTACTTTCTTATTCTTAACTTATATATATATACACGAGTATATGTATGTTTGTGTGCCTGCTTGTGTGTGTGCGCGGAGGGGTGTAGGCGATTACACACAACGTACGAAGTGGGATGTACCCACGGAACCTATCTCTTATAAAATTAAGCGATATATCGGTTGTTTACTTTTACTTAAATATATAAAACTTAAAAAATCTTTAGTATTTTAATACAATTCTGATTTTGATTTGAGTAAAGGAACATGTAGGATTGATTAATTACTAAATTCTAATTCTTATCTAACTCAACGAAATTAAGTAATTAAAAAATTTCTCAACAATAAAAGAAATCAAATAAAAATAGATTAATTTTGTTGTCACAAAAACATTGTTAATAAATTATCATTTCTGTAATAAGAGTTACAGCTGTTACACGTAGAACTTCTTTTGTCTTTGGAATGAATTTCAAGTTGATTTTACACAGAGTACCTCCCTACATCATGTTATTAAGCAACAAACATAACACAAACAAGTTAGTCTCGCAAAGACGGGTGGGGATTTTCCACGCTTTATAAATATGATTTTATTACGAAGTTACATCACTTCGTGTTCGTGTTAACTCATCTTTCTGTTGTAGGTAGATCAATCACGTTTCCATGTATACACCGATATAGTCTTGCGTAAATAGGTGGATTTTTAATCGTAGATCATTTTAAGCGTGTACTTCGATAGGGAATGGAAGGAAAGAATAAAGGTATGAAAACACTCTGCATGACTTTGTACCACAAGGTGGGATCACCCCTCCCCCGGACCGATTTGTACATGTAGATTAACACATCTCTCTATGCAAAGAAATCCTAAGTTAAAATTAATCTACAGTATCACAGGCTCGCGTAGACAGGTGAGTATAATACATAGCTTACACATACTTGTATGGTGAAATACAATAACACTTAAATAGGAACTCATATGTAGGGACTCACCTGTCAAATAAATGTAGATACCAAGTGTGTTTTAGCAGTAAGTAGTGAACGAATCCCTCATAATAATATTAATTTATGTTTTGTTTCAAGAAACAGAAACCAATGAGAAAAAAAATATTTAAAGAAAATAATAAAACTGCACCAAAGTATTAATTGCATTTATAACGATAACTTTTAAAATATTATCGTTACTATTATTTAAAATAAATATGTAAAAATATATAAATAAAACAAATTTACAGTAAACTTGAGATAAAATTTCTTATCCACTAATCATACAATAAAAAACTGAACAAAAGTATTATCTTTGTTTATTGAAATATTTTTATTTATTGCTACAAACAAAATTACTCATAAAAAATACACGATTGATGTAGGAGCACAATGTTACAAAAAAAAATGTTCGTTCGGCGCGCTGTAAAATCGCCGCTAAATATCAGCGAGCGTGGAGAGTAGCGACGATTACTACCTAACCTAAAAACATGTTCCTCGCTCTTAGTAATCTCCCTTACCAAATATTGTTCTATTTTTAACAAATGAATGCAACAATTTTGAAATTAAATGCAGTCGGCTAATTCTGTATTGCACGTTGTAAAATGTAATAACGTATGACAAAATATTATTTATTATTAATTAAACGGTAAATATTGCGATAGATTGTGATTACTGTAACTTTAATTACTTACTGAAAAATGAATTATTCGTTTAATTCCTCATCTAGAATGCTCTCCTCGTTGTCATCACTCTCTTCAGTTGTTACCAATATCACTGTCGCTACATAACAAAACAATGAAAGATTCTGTTGGAGAATCTATTAATGATTCTTGGCTCCAATATTCACCTTCTATTTATTTAAAATTTTCAGTAAGGTTTCCATTGTTTATCACTCATCGAATTCATTTTATCTTCACGCAGTTTCTGAACTTCTGACATCTTAACTGGTTTTTTGTGGCTCTCAACATGTTGTTTTACCTCTGACCATACCATCTCGATTGCGTTTAGATCAGGATGAAACCGCAGAACATAAAGCCGCTGATTTAGATCAGGTGGAAGCCGCAGAACATAATGCTCACTTCTTTCCAACAATTCGTCAAATTGGTATCGTTTTCTGTTATTTTTATTCAACTTAATTAGCTCATACAAGCAACTGAGACGAAAATGGAATATGATGTTTCTGTAGTCATGTCCTGTTTCTTGCTTGATGACCCTGGAATTTTTTCAGAAAGGGTATTACGAAACGGAGCATTGTCAATAACTACTACAGACTCAGGAGGAAGGTAAGGAACTAATTTTTCTTCAGCGTACTTCAAATAATTTGAAGTATTCATATTATTATAATAATCACTACTTTTTGATTTGGCTGTTCAAATTAACGTTGCTTTTAGAATAAAGCCCATTTCACTTCTACGTGAATTATAACTAAACATTCACCTTTATTTATTGGTTAATGAAGTCCTGCAACGCTGTCGTGAGCACATGATTTTGCCGTTGAATGAGATGATAAAACATAAGAATCATCTAAGTATACCCTCGCCTGGTAACATTTTTTTTTTTTAAACCAATGATTGCCTGCAAATATGAAATCCTTTTCTGCCTAATATCGTGTTTTTTAAATAAAATTTTCCTTTCTTTTTTTGTTTTGCGCCACTTAAAACCTAATTCTTTCAAATTTCTTCTTAAACTATTTTCACTGCTGTTAAAATTTATTTTAATTTAAAATTATTTACGGAATTTGTTAATTGTTGGCAGTTCCTCTATGTTTGAGTGAAATTCTTTCATAGTTCACATAAGCACACCTTTATAAAATCATCTAATCTGGTAACTCATTTAGAACGTTTCTTTTCCTTTTTTCCGGGTGATGAATGAACATACTGGCCCCTCGAATCGAAGAAATTTTTTTTTTCCTTAGGCTTTGAACCTGAGTCCTGGAAATTCCACAGACAGCTGCAGTTCTCTCTTTACACTTCTGTGTAGCAATTAAACGCTTGTCATTTTTTAATTTTCCTACAGCTAAAAGTTCTTTCTTCATGAAATCATAATCGTTGTAAACAATTTTGCGCGCCTGCCTTCGAATTTTTTTACCTTTCACAACACACTTAAATTCAGCTGTAACTTTTCGCACGTAAACGTACTACTTTAAAAAATTTTAACCGTAAACCACGATAAAAACATTTTACAAAATATCGTATCGTACATTGACTATGTAAAAAAATAAATGACACACGCCAAAAGAACTGTACCGAGAGGCAGCACCACAGAACTGAATTTTATATGCATGGAAAAGCAAAAGAGAAACAAAAATAAAAATAAATGTTTTGCATTTGAAACATGATGTCACTTTCTTAATACTATAAACACATAAAAATACATTGCTTCGGAAAAAACAGATGCATCATGTTTATGCTACTGAGAGATGAATAACCATGGTGACCAATCAGATGGCTTATCATGGTGTGCCAGTGATTCAGAGAAATATAGTATAGCAGTGACGTGCGTGCTGATCATCCAAGCACGCCGTTACGTGGCGGCTACTGTACAAATAGCTACAGTATTGCAAACATTTTTTACAAAGTATTCTATCTTGAAAAAATAAAATCTATAAATCTTTAATAAAATTTATATCTATTTAATAAATTTATATCTATCTTTAATAAAATTTATAAATGTATTTTGACTGCAATAAAATGTCACTAACATTTTTAATCCAAAATTTTACACAATTACTAAAATATAAAGAGATTATTAAAAATATTTCTTTTCTGAAGAAAAATATTTATAATTAATTTATAATATTTTCAGCTTCTTTAATATTGTTTATAATTGGTAATGAGTAGCATTCTACAAGATATATCACAAGTAAGCCAAATCAAACTGTGAATAAGGTTGCCGGTCTTGTGTTGCTCATCTGAATTGGGTTTCATAGTTACGCGGTTACAGTAACAAAAGCCCTTACAATATCTAATTTCACAACCGATTGCTTGCTAATAATTGAGCATACAGCCTTATAAGCGCTTAATGTAACTACAACACAGTTTTTATTGAACTAACTTAATGTTTTATTGTAAATGATAAACGATTAAATTAGAATTTTATTAAAATATAAATTTAAATTTTGTTCGTAATTAGAAAAAAAATTAAGTCATTTCATTTGAAAAATCAGTTTTATAGGTTTTATGAGAAAAAATATACGTACTTATCTTGTAAGTAAAATCAAACTTGAAATATTCAAATATCATTGGCAAACCTAACAATGCCGTTAATAAATTGTTTCTATTTTCTTTCTAATTATTTACATTGAACATTTATATTTAGTACTGCTGGCTATTTTAGATAATCTGTGTATAAAACACAAAATAAAAACTACATAACGATAAGTTTCAGCTACATCTTATCATATTTAACACATTGAAACAACAATAGTCGCATTTCTTCTTTGAAACACGTTTTTTTTTTTAACAATTCCACGTAAACTAGTTTTAGTCAGTTCCCTTATCTACATACATACGTCTGAAATTAATTTTCGTAAGGCAGAAGAACTGGAAAGGACTTGGGCAAAATATCAATAATATTTCGAATCGATACCTGTAACCAATTAAAGTAATAAATCCTTTGCTATAAAAAATGCGTAAAATATTAAAATTGTATTGTCCGTTTCAACATGTTAGATGCAACCTCAATCTTATTAATGTATATTATTTTTTACAGTTACAAAACAGTAATTGAATATTTCTTATCTTTTAAATTTCAGAGAGTAACGTAATAGAATAAAAATTTAATATAATTGCTTTATATTAAAGCAATGTCCTTTAGCTGCTACTAGTTTCATTCTTTGTTACCGTAGAATATTACGGACTTTTTTGTCAAAAGCCTGAAAAGATTTGTGTACATATAAAATGTTGTAAAAATGGTTGCATAGTTCATCCTTCAAGGGGTTAGATTTTTTTTCTGAAAGTTCTGTAATAACTATGAGAATTCTCACACTCCTGAAACAAAAATCGGCATAAACTAAAACATAAATGTTTATGTTTACCAATTTTCACGGGAAACTCTCTGATTTTCATTATCTATGTCCTGGGTTCAAATATTGATCAGCTATTGGAAATTGCTCTTGATACGAAAAAATGTATCTCGTCCATAAAAAACAATCATATATATATATATCACATTTTAGTAAGCAAACCTTAATCGTTATTCTATTTATTAGTGGACTACGGTGGTTTTTTAATTTTTTTTTTTTTTTTTTATTGACTTCAACTTTATTTCCGTCTAATAGTATAAAAGGGGTGCTATATACCTCGCATCTTAATTTTTTTATTTTTTTACTATGGTCGTTCTTCCCCGTTACTTTCATATGAAAGTTAAATAAAATACTAAACCATTAAAAA
Organism: Lycorma delicatula; assembly: GCF_047948215.1. NCBI lineage: Eukaryota > Metazoa > Arthropoda > Insecta > Hemiptera > Fulgoridae > Lycorma > Lycorma delicatula. The sequence continues at coordinate 178,904,407 of NC_134457.1, forward strand.
CAAAAAGAACAAAATTTGTAAGTACAGGACATGTATTTACTTTTGATGTAAATACATATTCACGGATGGGTTTGTATTAAGCCCTTTCTAGTATGAGGTGAAGGGAATTTCCTTTACAACATGATGCATGAAAGCCTTCTTGTGTGTTAATTGTTGGCTCTATCCTACTCATTCAGCTTCCTACTGACGTAAATAGCACGACCTGTTATTTAGTTGAATTTAAGCTACATGTCAGCTAGTATCTCTGTTGAATATTATTGTCGTGATGCTCTGCATCAGTGTTTAATTTTGTGAAATAAACGGGAAATATCACTCGTACAAAAATTGCTTTATAAAACATACAGTTACAAACATATTTACAATTGCCAATATATATATATATATATATATTTATTTATTTATAAATATAATATAGATTGCAAAAATATAAATTGATAACAATTTTACTCATCCAGAAGAACTTAATTTTCAAAGAAGGATTATATTCAATATCAGGACTGAATCCTTGAATTATTTGAAAAATTAATTATTAAAAACATAGTACTTAAAAATTAATTAATCTATGTTTTTGACAGTTTATTTCCTATTCAAATGCTTGTACAGCAAACGGCGCTGCCGAAGCACTACACATGGCCTATGGAGTGCAAATTTCTCTTAATCTGTTTCTGCCATTATGTATAATGAACAAAAATTGCAACAGCGACACTAAAAATGTATAGAGCATCAGTTTTCATTAAATGCTAAATTGAGCACAAATTCTGCAGTGCTTACCCGTTAATGCTAGATCGTAAGTCACTGTATAACTGTTATATTTATTTACATAATACTAATTATCCAGTTATTATTTTTACAAGAGAAAAAAGTAAAGTAATGACTAGTAATTTATCTTGCAGAGGAAGTAGGTACAGCTGCTTTTTTTTTCTGAAAAATAATTCCTTTCATACCTACCCATTGAAAGTAAAATGTTGTGAGTAGATAAAACAAAGAAATGTAGTCGATCATATTTTACCTATTGGAACGGAATTTAGCTAGAAAAGCAATTTTATTTTTGGAGATGACAAAGAGATCATCGTATCGCTATCCCAGCGAATTTAGGAAAATTATGAAATCTCTGGCTACCGAGAACTTTGTCCTCATCAGATAACTACTAAGTGGATCATTAAAGTATGCTACGAGCAAATAAAAAATTATTCTAATCTTTTGGTAAAATTTTGAGATACCGAAATTAAATGGCATCAATAACTCATATTCTGAAGTTTTAGTGCAAAATGTCACTAAAATTGGTTAATCCAGTCTGAAGATATCAAGCAGAAGTATAACTGATAAAGAAAGAAAATAAAATAAACTGATTATCCTCCATTCCTTAAAAAAATGTCCCAAATACAAAACCAAAGTTACGTATTAAAATAGTGAAATCACCTAATTAGTACAAGAATGTTACTTTGAATGTAGAAACAGTAAAAAAAAAAGAATTTTTTGTCCACACCCCTTTATGAGACTTTAGGAGAGTAAACACCATCAAAGAATTTTAGCTACCTAACGGACATTAGATTATGCTAAAGCATTTACCTTCTCTTTGGGTAAACTTTTGTAATACGGGATTCATAAGGCCCTTATCTCATGACTCCTTGACCAAATGTGACCAAAATAAATAAATTTCGCAATACTTCATATATAACAACCATCGTACTAAATTTCATTAAAATCGATTCGTTCATTCTCGAGACGTCAAGCCAAAAATTAGAACATACATACATATATACGGTTAAACGTATATACAGCCTTTTGGAATTTTAATGCTATAGTTGTATTTGTTTTTTGAATGGTAGTGATGAAACGTCAAGATCGGCAAAAACTCTGACATGCAAAATCTGGCTCGTACCTTTCTTTATATAGTATTTTGCATAAATAAATAGTTTTAATATGTAGCTAGAAAAGTAAGAAATCAGAGAATAGGGTTTAAAGTAAAGGAAATAAATATTTCTCAAATTTGTTTGTCTTTTTTTCAATGAGTTGAAATAATAAGTAGAACAGAATTGCACCTCATCTGATCTCCACCACAAGTTAAATCATGATAACATAATGTTAACAAACGTATTAACTGTTCAATAACACGTTTCTCTTTAACCCTTCCATGATATATAAAGAAAGCTAATTCAAAGAATGTACTACGTTCTATCTCAAAGTTCTACATAGTATATGGTATAATTTTTGAGGAATTTCAACGGATTCCTTTTTAACGGGTATATATGTATCTACTTAAGGTTCCTACAAAATGTAACAAAGCTGTGTACACGACGTGTTTGTTGACTTTTTTGAGTGACGTATTCCCATTTTTATGAACGGTGAGGAACAATACTTGTAGCTAATCTGGTTTTGGGGATGGTGAGTATTTAATAGCATTAAAAATTGCCCGCTAGAGCGTAAATAACGAACACTTTGAGCTAACCCTCCTATATACTAAGGACTTTATTGCTACTTCGACGCTCGGTCCAGTTAATCGTTGTAAACAGACACTCCAACTCTATCACTTCTTCTTAGTAAAGGGGAATAACTTTTAGTATGAAAGATAAACAAATAGTACGTGGAAATGTATCTGAAAAGACACCCGAGTGCGACAGATCTCAAGCAAACTGGAGCAGTCACGATGAAACATTGAGTGAAGCGAATCATTTCAGAAAATGATTGGTTCAATAAAATTAAGGTAATTTATTCTATTATATTTAGGTTGTTGGTTGAGTGTGCATCTTACCACTACTAGGTGATTTTCCCTCCGCCGTTAAGTGCTATCTTCAGTGATATTTTTTAGTTGTATTATTCCAAATTATTTTTAAAACGTGTGTTAATTAGTGTTTTACATTCTTACGAGTGCGAATTAAAAAATACTAATCCGTGAATAAGTTATTAACAAATTAGTGTATAGTGATAAAAACACGCCGAGAGCCGTATTTATGAGTGCTTTAAATACTGTTATTTTTATCTAGTTTAAGAGTTAGTGTGTTTAAAACAACATATACGTAATTAACATTTGAAACGTTTTTCGTTTGTTAATTTCACAAATAAAGGTAGTTTTAAGTTAGCTATAGTATTAACCCATGCCACAACGTGGCTCAAAGTTGTAGTATAATAATTATTTTTACAGACAGTTAATCACATTTTTAGCGTTAAAAGCATTAAATGTAGGATAAGATACGTGTTAATTTTACATTTCATCTTTGTAGGTGTAATATTGAGCGAGATATAAATGTTTTAAGGTAGTATTAGAAACGTGTGGTTTTTAGAAAGTAATACAGGAATTCCGGGTTCGAATCCCGTTCAGGCATGACATTTCCACACACGCTACAAATCATTCATATCTCATCCTCTGAAGTAATGCTTAACTGTGGACTCGGAAGTTAAAAAAAAAAAAAAAATACAGAAATTCGCGGATGGATACAGTGTATAGTCTGCCAAAAAAACATGTTTTTTTCTTAAATAGTGAATCGTTCGAAAGATCGATTATAGGTTTAGTTCACATAAACTTTAAAACTCAGCTCAGTACAGTGAACTCTATAACTCAGCTCCAGACACAGCTCTACACGAAAATATAAGCTTAGCTGTGAGAGGAAGTTCCTTGTAATACACATTATACTAGTCTATTCGTAAATGTATTCTACATCAACTAGGTATTTTTCATGAGTAATTGTTTATAGTAATAAATAGAACTATTTGAATAAATGGAGATAATTTTTTATGTTCAGCTTTTTAGTGTATCTAGTGAATAAGAAATAATTCTACCTAAAAATTTACTTAGTAATTTTACTAAAGATTTATTTCATTTATATATTTTCACATTTTGTTTTTTTTTTTTTTATAATAGTAATGAAAAGCACTTATTCTAAAAGTTATCGTTGTAAATGCAATTAATACATTAGTCCAAATTTATTATTTTCTTTAAAAATGTTGTGTTTTTGGTTTTCGTTTCTCGAAACAAAACATAAATTAATATTATTGTGTGGGAACGTCCACTCCTTCCTGCTAATACACACTTGATATCTAAGTCATTTGACAGGCAAGCCCCTACGTGTGAATTCCTACTTGTGTGTTAGTGTATTCTACCACGTTAAGTGTAACTTTTGTTCGATACTCGCCCGTCTCGCGACTCTGTGTTGGTGTACACTGTGGAAATGTGAATGAAAATGGCATGTGTCATTGACCTATTCTGACCTACTCTTACCTAATCTGATAGGGCGGTTCCCCACGATGGGGGCCGAGGCACCCATCGGGAACCCCCTGGATCTTGAGAACAAGCCGAATTTTTCTTTACCAACGCCCCACTGGGGAGATACCCTTCCCGGTCCTAACGTACGTTTAATTTGAGGGGATGCGTGCGCTTCCCCTCAACATCGCCTAACTTGTTTGTGTTGTGTTTTTGGCATAATAACAGGATCGGAGGGGAGGTACCCTCTGTTAAAATTCATTCAACTTAAAATTCATTCCAGTGACAAAGGCAGCTGTACGTGTATAATGTGTAACTCCTTTTAGAGAAATGAGAATTTATTAACAACGTTTCTCTAGAAACAAAATTAATCTATTTTTATTTGATTTTTTTTTTTATTGTTGAGAAATTATTTAATCATTTTAATAATTCTGGGACTATAAATTCCGTAATTTCTTCCCCTATTCAAATTATTTTAATATTTGACTTCCATCAAAGCCGTGCAGTCCTATAGTGGAAAAGAACCATATACGAGGGTTTTTTTTCAAGATCCGATCGGTCACGAAATTAAAACCACAGTGAAAATAAAAAATTTTTTATTTGTAACAAGTACTTACATATACGCTATTTTTCTACAAAGTCGCCACTCCGATTTAGATATTTGTCGTAGCGTGGTACCAACTTTCCAATACCTTTGTCATAGAACGGAGCCGCCTGTGTTTTCAGCCATGTTTCTACGCTGTTCTGCAGCTCGATGTGATTTCTAACTTAGCAGCGTTATTACAAAGTAATGTTAGATATTTAGAAAAATTAGATAAAAATCTTATCCATTTACAACAGTTCTCAAACCTTTGTTTTTCTCTTTCCTTTCCTACTACAGGAAAATGAGTGCTCAAAACCTATTTCCAGTCAATCCAGATTGGAATATTATAAATGGACTGTTATATTGAACAGATTGAGCTGATATTTTTTTTATTCTGCTCGGAATGGCCCTCAGTTATGTCATCAAACATCCATTGATCTTCAAAATGTTTTTCTGCGAGTGAAAAGTGAGGAAAATTCCACAATTACGTAATAAATGAGGATTTTTTTAGGATTTATAAGAGGAGATTCAAATTTTGGACCCAATGACGCTTGATGGCATATATGCGAGTCATTCTGAGCAGTATAAAACAAAACAACACGATTCGTCCAAGATAACGCACACACGGACTGGAGATTGATTTTCAGTCCAAACCATTTAACTTATAGGATGTTTGATTATTTATGTGAAATCCTATTTGAAATTTTAATTTTTTTTTATGAGTACGTATGGAATGATATGGAAAATATTTGTTTATTTTCGTGCGATTGTGGTAGTAAGTGCCTCAAATATACACAATATTCACCTTCCAACGACTCAACCCTATAATAGAATATTAATGGGTTCCACCCCCAGAGGGAAAACTTGCAGTTTCGTGTTAATCGGCTTGGTCCGAATCTGATATGCAATAAAATCAGGCAATCACTGTGTTATTTTTAAGGGTAACCACTGTGCAGTACTGAAGGGTTATAACGGTATTTTCAAGAATAGATTGTGGTTTCCCACGCCAGCGGTGTTGCGGCCACCTACGAGTATATCAATGGGCACAGATAATTGAATATGTGAGGGAATTTGCAAATCTTGAAATACGCGCTGCTGAGCTCAGTATACCCAAAAAATCTGGCTACATTAGTAAAAAACGTATTCCTTTGTAGAACGAATTCAGATTAGCGATGCAAGCATCAAAGAATGCGTTCAATTAATATAAAAGACTCTGGAATGAGGCTGCTTTTGGGGAATTCAAAATAACTTCGCTGAAGGGCTAGGAGGACATGTAAAGAAAGTAAACTCCTAACAAAGTGGAATTACCTTTCTTCGCTTAACGGCCACACTCCCATGAGTGAGGTATGGAACAGGATCAACTAAATCAAAGACAACTTTAAGGTCAACCATGTCACAATCTTGTTAAGAATGGGCGAGTAATACTCGACCCTAACAAAATAGTGAACATACTGGGCAACAGGTTTTCATTGAATTCGAGCGTTTCAAACTTTGATGGCAATTTTCCGAGGAATAAAAAGTAGCTTTTAATTCAGATGTGAGTACATGCTTCGGCAGGATACTGACGTCAACCGGGAACTGAATGCCCCTCTATCTTTGAGCAAATTACGAGAAGAACTTGCAAATTTAAAATATTCTAGCTCTCGGCCTGATAAAATATTGTATGTTTTCATATGGCAGCTCCCAGATGAAGTCTCTACCATCTGTTATACCTATACAACACCATCCTAAAGAAGGGGTTTTTTCTGAATGTCTGAAGGAAGGCTGTAGTCATCCCTGTAGCTAAGCCTAACCGTGACTTCATTACGGCAGAGAACTACCGTCCGATTCCCTAACATGCACCCTTTGCAAGGTGATGGAGAAGATAATAGATAACAGAAATAGCATCTAGAAGGAATTAAATTCTTCTCCCCATACCAGTACGGGTTCAGAGAAAAGAGATCTACCATGGATCACCTAGTATCTATATAGACGGATGTCTGTGAAGCATTCGCCTCTAAGGAGCTCCTCCTTACAGTGAGACGATCTGAACCCATCATTTAAATCGCCTATAACTCCCTCTCAACAGTTTACAAGACAATGGTATTCAAATGGGTCCCGGACCATTGCAACATCCTCGGTAACTGATGAGGCTGCCAAGAGAGAGTCAACAAATAGCTCTGATTAGAATTAACATACGAGAGCGACTTCAAGAAGACAGTCCGTGTCAAACTACGTACTCAGTTGAATAAATTCTGAATGCTGAGTTCTCCCACGACCTTACGTGGCATCCGGGAGAACGTCTTCGAGAAATCTTTTTTCCCAAACAACAGAAGAGATCACCAAGTCTACCTAATTCGAACTGGGCACACAAAGCTAACCCACGTCCATTTATTTGGCTTTCCTTAGTAAAACTGTGAGGCGTGCAATGTAAAATGGTCCGTAAACCACTTACTCAAAGATTGCTCAATTTTCGGGTTTATTCCTCGACAATTAAACTAGGTTTTAGATCTAAAGGTTTTACTCAACCGGAAGAAATACATCAAAAGATTATTGCGGTTTTTCTTTGATAGTGGAATGAAGAACTTAATTTAGCGTTTTGCTTTCGTGAGATCCCTTACGGAGTACGGAGTACGGAGTATTGTGTTTGTTGTTTATTGTCTAATTATTTATGAACACTTAGCTTTATTTAAGTCGCTATGACTGTTATCATTGACCCGACTATAAACAAAAAATGAAAAAAACCTGTATATCAAAATTTAAAACAAAAAAATATATTTTACATTTAATTTAAGATTTCATATAATAAAATTATAGGTCATATTAATAGTCTAATGTTGAATTTTTATATATCTTTGGAAAACAGTAGTTCTGATAAGTTGACCAAAAAAAGGATAAATTTTATTTTCATTTTATTGTTTCTTTGAAATTGAGCAATCTTTCTGTTTTCTGAATCCCCACCCACACGGTGTGCTGGGTCGTAAATTTAAAATGGGACGATAAATAGTCAGGAAGTAGTTATTTCTTATTTAGTCTTACTGTACTAATTCAGTTTTATTGCATTTAAGTTCTCTTATAAAATGGTTGTTGCCATTTTCATGGATATCACATAAAAGTAGTCGTTCACATTTTCTTGGCATTATTCCTACAGTTACCATTAATAACCCATTATGTGATTTAATTGCATTTTATAATAGTTTATGATCGGTACAACCCACAGATAGGTAAATCGTTTTACAATGAAATCGTACTTTCAAAGAAAAAAGAAATTATCGTAAAAAATAATCAATGGTTTATCCTTATTAAAAACTGAAACGTAAATCAATTTTCTTAGACAACATTATAAATTAATGGAAAAGAATTACAAACTCAAACTTGTTTAACTTATATTCTAAGTTTATATACTTTCACAGGCAGCTGTGAACGTCAGTGAATAATTATTTATTTTAGTATTTTAACTCGTCATGAATACACCATAGTTATAATAGAGGAACGTGCTTGACTATGATTTGTAGGTATTTGGATTATCGATTCTATACACTTCTTAATTAATAATGAACATCAGATTTAGCAGATTTAACGAAGTCATTTTTTGTGAGTGTTTTTTTTATGTGTATTCTGTATGTAACTATACTGCAACTATGTAAAATTTTATTGCGATGAAATTTTAATTTTATTTTTCAGCAACTTCATACAGTATGCTAAATCAAATAGTTATAACAGAACACCGACAGGCAGGCTTTTACGCAGATTTCAGAACAAAAAACAAAATGAGAAAATCTGTAACTAATTCGTAATATTCACTGGCACATACTACCACAATCGCACTGAAATAAAAAAATATTTGCCATATCATTCCATACATACTCATAAAAAAAAATTAAAATTTTAAATAGGAATTCACATAAACAATCAAGCATCTTATAAATTAAAAAGTTTGGACTGAAAATCAATCTCCAGTCCGTGTGTGCGTTATCTTGGACGAATCGCGTTGTTTTGTTTTATACTACTCGGAATGACTCGCAAATATACCATCAATCGTAATCAGGTCCAAAATTTGAATCTCCTCTTATAAGTCCTCAAAAAATCCTCATTTATTGCGTAATTGTGGAATTTTCCTCGCTTTTCACTCGCAGGAAAACACTTTGAAGATCAATGGATGTTTGATGACATACCTGAGGGCCAGTCCGAGCAGAATAAAAAAAATCAGCTCAATCCGTTCAATATAACAGTACATATATAATATTCCAATCTGGATTAACTGGAAATAGGTATTGAGCACTCATTTTCCTGTAGTAGAAAAGGAAAGAGAAAAACAATGGGTTGAGAACTGTTGTAAATGGATAAGATTTTTATCCAATTTTTCTAAATATGTAACATTACTTTGTAATAACGCTGCTAAGCAGCAAGGACCACTAGTATTTGATTAATCTGAGGTATACAAACGTCACTGCTCAAATTTAATAAGTTTAATCTATGACAAACAGGATGCAGATCTTCAAAACGATCAAAGAACACATAAAAGCACGTTAGTCTTATCACTTAATTTACTTTCACAAAATATTTTATTTAAAAAATCCACAAAATCGCCTACAGTACAAAAAAACTGACATATAAAAAATTTAAATATAAATACACGTTTAAGCAACTCAAAGTACAGATAAGTATAAAAAAAATATTTTAAACGAACAAAAATTACTAAGATCGGAAACATTAAAAAGAGTAAACATCCTTAAAAACCTAATTCAAGTAGCTGGGGCAATGCTCCTAGCAGCAACAACTAAAAAAGGTTTATAGCAAAAGCTAGCTTAAATACTGTTTTTTATAAGTTTTTACAACTTTCACGTCGGAATTTTACGACTTTCACGTACCGCAGTCAATTCTCAAGGATGTATTATGTTTGAAAATAATCTAATAGATTTTGGTGATCTGTGAAAACAGAAGACCATTGTTGTTTAACTGAGAGATGAAATAAGATTATTTTTATTATTCTAGTAATTATTATCACTTTATTATTCTGATACAAACTATAAAACCTTTTGTATTTTTTAGGTGAGAACTCTAATATCGATATTTGGGAATTTAATGCACTAAAATTTCCTCTTGCAACGAATTTTGTTAATAGGAAGGAAGACGACTTGAAGAACAAACAAGCTAAAAGGTTATATCCAGGGGAAATATATCAAATAAACATTAGCTACACATAGCAAAGTTGACTACAATTATGATTTGTAATCCTTTTTAGTGATTGAAGTGTAAAATGTTATAGGAGGTTTTATCGGATATCTATCAATGTGATTCGAATCAATAATTAGATCTACTGAATCTGTAATCTGTGGTACAGAATTTACACCTCCATGTTACTTCAGTTGCTGGTGTTAGATAAATATCAATATTTTGGTCGTTAACCAAAACTGATAGCTCGTTCGTATGTTGAATTATTTCGTAATTGATCCAATGAATGATTAAGAGTAATAAAAGTAATTTATTATTTGTGGAAATCACTGTTTCAAGGAACTTTTATCAGTTGTGTATGCATGGACACCGGGATAATCAAATTTTCATCTTTTAAAAAAATTTATACTTTTAAATAATTGAATTTGTTAACATCTTACCATCTGTTTGAATATAGAATGGAAAGAAATGTTTAAAACTGTAAGAGAATTCATATTATTTTGAACTGTCAATTACATACATTTATTTTGCCGTCACCTTTTACGCAACTGCCCCAAAAGGAAGGTCCTCTGAATTTAGGATGCTGAAATGTCTGTATTTGCAGAATGTTTGTTCCACCGTAGTAGCTCAATGCCTGAACCGATTTAGACGTATAATGAACTGTGAACTGTGAGCCTCTATCACTGTATTAACTGGGTTTGAGCTGAATGATTCGAATCAGTCACATGAATAATATTACAAAAAGAATAAAATTACATCTACGTTAAATAAAGTAAAATAATATTAAATAAATTTAAAAAAATGCATGTTTAATAACAATGTGTAATTCACCACGAAAAGTCAACGAAAACCAGTATCAATCTGCTTCAAACTGCTTACAAAGAATATTTTGACCGTCCGTTGGGAGGCCAAGATGAATGAATCATGGGCTCCACATCAAGTACTACGTTAAACTAATCCAGTGGTTAAAAGATGGACTCGTCATCGCAAATCAGTTGACTTCAAAGTCGAGAGTTCTAAGGTTCAATACCTATAAAAGGCAGTTACTTTTATACGGATTTGAATACTAGATAGTGACGGTGTTCTTTGGTGGTTAGGTTTCAACTAACCACACATCTCAGGAATGGTCGACCTGAGACTGTGCAAGGCTACATTTGATTTACATTCATTCATACATATAATCCTCATTCATCCTCTTAACAAATGTTACTGGTTTCAATTCAAACAATAAAAGTAGTATTTCATACTCAAATGTTCATTCAGCTATGAGATTATTACTTCATGGTGTTGATTTACCGATTCCAGTTGCTCCAACTTCTTGGAAAGAAATTTCTGATTCCCCAGAAGGCGCAACAGATGAATCCTCGACTCACATACAACCCGGTGATAAATTTGTGAAACCCAATTAGAGATGAATTCTAATTTTAAACTTTTACATTCAGAATTTTTTATAACTCATTTTCTGTTTCTACCAAAGGAATATCATCAGGAAATCCTCACAACTTTTTCTTCCCTACTTGGATATCTCTCTATTCGCAAATTTATCGTTTAATTTCTTTGTAGCTTTGAATTATAACTAGTTGCAAATCAAGAAGCAAATTATAACATTCTCTCACTCTTTTTAAAAACAGAACCTGCCTTTCATCAGTTTTACTTACAATCCAATGCTTGTACAAATTGTAAATAATGATTCCCCTACATTTAAGCCTTTACATCCAGATTTTCTTCTTTTTTGTCTTCAGTCATTTGACTGGTTTGATGCAGCTCTCCAAGATTCCCTATCTAGTGCCAGTCGTTTCGTTTCGGTATACACCCTACATCCTACATCCTAAAAATTTGTTTTACATATTCCAAACATTGCCTGCCTGCAAAATGTTTCCCATCTACATGTCCCTCCAATATTAAAGCGACTTTTTCTCTATAAGTATTAAAAAAATTCATTCCATTACAGGTTAAAAACAGTTTTCTACAAATTAAACATTCAATACACCTTCCACCACATTCTCCTCACCTGTAAACTACGGGTTGGTAGTAAAGATATTAGTCATAATGAGTTATATTTCACACATCTGTGCGAAATATCTTTGTTTTTTTGTGAGTGTTATGAAACAACACTTTTTATATACTCTGTGAATACCTCTCCCGTATCATAATCTCTACATACTGATCTGTAAAACCTATACAATTCTGTTTATTCTAAAAGAAAAAACACAATAATTTGATTTATATACGCGTTTCATCTACTCCTGCTGTCTTATTTCTATTGAAGTCTTTAAGGGTTTGATCAACTTCTGATCTCAAATACAGAATCCTTTCACATCAATAATTTCTTTATCTTCCTATAAAAAATATTCTCAAAATTTTCCCTCCAGTTATTTCATCTGGACACTTCACCTTCCTGTTGCCGTCTTCCTTCTCTCCTTAAAAACGCTTTTCCTCATGTACCTCCGATACTATTATATTTTGACTGAATTTTCCCAGACTTTTTCTTATTTTAATATATCTACATCTACTTTTTCAGTTAGCACATTTCTTCTCTATATCTTTATATCAAACAATTTTTGTTTGCTACTGATGTTGTTTCTATTAGTTTTATTTTTTTAGACAGTCTATTTAGTTACATTTTTAGTTACTTCATCATAGTAATTTGTCAGAATCAACGTCTGCTTGTGGGTACAATTCAAAATTTCAATTTCTAATCCTCTGCCTGATCCATTATATAATTTGATACAGTATGTGATATCTTCCTATATTTCCTGATCTCACTTTTGCGTACCTTCTTTTAACGATTTTAAAACGGATATTCGTAATCAGTAATTAATATTTAGCCCAAAATTATTTTATTGCATTGACTTAGACCAGCATTCCAGCTTTTTTTCTGGTCGTTACTATACTTTTAAAATTTGAAGTCCCGTTAAAATCTCATGTTTTATTAAACCGTTTATCTCTTAATATATATATATATATATATATATATACACACACGAGGTGAGTGAGAAAAGTAATGAGACTGATTTTTTACTTAACAAAGTTTTTATTTTTTCAAACAACAATATTATCCCCTTCAATATTAGCCCAAGTAGTTCCTTTGGGCAGCTAAACACCGGCGGAGTCGTTGTTCCCACTCCTAGTAGCAGCGCCGGAAGGCTTCAACTGGTAAGGCTTTTAACTGGTCGGTCACAGTCTTTTGAACGTTTTCCAGAGTTCCAAAATGACGTCCTTTTAAGACGTGTTTCAATTTCAGGAAAAGGAAAAAGTCACAAGGACTCAAATCAGGTGAATTTGGGTGTTGAGGAACCGTAGGAATGCGTTTTGAGGTCAAAAATTTCCTGATGGAAATGGCCATGTGACACGGGGCATTGTCATGATGAAGCATCCACTTGTCTGCAATGTCTGGTCTCACGCGAATCGCTCTTTTCCTGAGCCGTTCAAGGACACAATTTGTTGACAATTGTAAAACAATTGGTTGATAGTTTGTCCTGGAGGCACAAATTCTTTATGCACGATACCCCTACTGTCTAAAAAGTAAATCAGCACGGTTTTGATATCTGATTTGCTCATTCGACTTTTTTCAATCGAGGAGATGACGGAGTGTGCCAGTCTTCGCTTTGCCGCTTTGTTTCAGGATCGTACTCAAACATCCAGGATTCATCACCTGTGATCACACGATTGAAGAATTCTTGGTCATTGTCAATCCTCTTAAGAAGATCAACGACACGTTTCTTCGATTGTCCTTCTGTTCCGTTGAGAGGTTTTTCGGCACCGATTTCGCATAAACCTTTCGCATGTCCAAATCGTCTGTTAAAATTTTATGTACGGTGAAAGCGTTTAAATTTAATTGTTTACTCATAATCCTTATTGTTAAACGACGTCTGATCTCACAAGAACACTCACACGCTCAACGTTTTCGTCAGATTTTGAAGTTGAAGGTCTTCTGAGTGAGGTTAATCTTCAACGTGTTCTCGGTTTTCCAAAAATGATTTGTTCCAGGGGGAAACTTGTTTCTCTTGATAAGCAATGTTCCCCATAGGCCTGTTTCAACTTTTCAAAGGTCACACTCGCGGATTCCCCAAGTTTAATACAAAACTTGGTTGCACAACATTGCTCTAAATTCCGATGCTCCATTTTCGTAACACACAACAAAAACACAACTTCACTGATGGCTCTGTCAAAAATAATGTGTTGGCTGAACGAGATTAAAACTCGTACTGAGCAAGGGATGAACAAACCGGTCTAGCACAGACCGGTAGACACAGTATTTTGCCAGATCGCTGGCAGTGTTCCAATCTCATTACTTTTCTCACACACCTCTATATATATATATATATATATATATATATACTTATATACTTTTTTCAATTTTTTATCATGTACTAAAGAGCAGACAAGGTAACTTACACTGTTGCTTTAGACCTTGTTTAAATTCTCTCTCTGTGCTGCTTCTAATAACGAAATCTTTTTCCTATTTTTTAACGAATTATTATTTCTACTTCTGCATTTTCTTTTTTTACACTTTGATTAGTTATCGTATAATATGAAAAATAATCTCGCTTATTTTTCAAATTATACGAAGGTGAATCTATCCACCTTACTTTACTAACTCGTATTTTACCAAACTAATTTTTCCATTATGTTTTTAAATTATTCAGCCTTCTACTCTAATTTAAGCTAAGAAAGAAAAACTTTTTTTTTTAGCATACACATCAATTTTAGAAAGGAATGTATCATATTATGAAATTCACTAACCTGTTAGAGTTATCGTCAAATTCAATCTTTGCGTGCTGTGGGCCGTTCATACAGAATTTCTTTTGTTTTTTTCTCTTTCTTTTTAGCTTTTCTAAAAGGTTCCATAGACGTTCTTTGTAATTTTAACAGAAGTTCTTTTTTTGCTGCTATTTTTCAGAAGATTATAACAAATATTTAAATGTTTTTTAAAGTTTTTTTTTTTTTTAATTTGTTTCTTTTTTATAATTTTATTTTCTCTTTTGTACATTAGAAGATACTTTAATGCATTATTCAGATAAATTTATATGGTTTTTTATTGTAGTAAGGTATGAGGCTGATTTAAACTTTCTTATCATGGAGCATAAATTTAAAAGAAGATTTGTTGTACGTTATACTATACATGCATACATAACTGTATTTTTTTCGCGAATTTATAAATACAAATCTTCTGAGTAGTTATAAAAGCTTTATAATGTAGATATTTTTAACCTAAATTACATCTTGTCAGATAAAAACTACTTGCCAGAGAAAGAGAAGTAAGCCATATTATATACAATGTTTCACGCTCACATTACGTCAGCCAGTGAATACATGCATGTATGATACTTACCAAAGAGCAAATATCTTAGTAGCTTTACTCGAAACATGACACCATCTTGTAGAGTAGCATCCAATGAACTTCGCTAAGTACACTATCTCTACTAGTTTACTATCGTAGGTCATTTTTATATATATATATTTTTTTTATATTTATTTTCAAGATTTTTAACTTCGAGAATCTGTTATTTATTAATATATTTAATAATTCTTAAACGGTTAGGTTTAACTAAAAAGTTTCAAGTGAATTTACTTTACAATGAAAGAAGATATTTGAATTTCAACATTTTTATTATACAAATAAGGTTTTTCTATATAGGAACAATTATCTAGTGAATTATAATTTTCCTCCTTTTGCGATAACCTATCTCTTGATAAGTCTCATCCTCGCATTATTTACTTCTTTCAAAGATTCAAGATAACTCAAAAAATTTTAAATATGTAGAGTCATTATTTCAAATATGAAAGTTTCTAATTAAAGAAAATATAGATTTATATTTATAAATTTGAAACATTCTTTAAAAATCGGATTGATTTTTGAAATTAGAATTATTATAGTATGTTATAAAAAATAAATTTCATGAGGATTTGGCCTTATATTTAGTTTGAAAATTTTACAAGTTTTATATCTATTTATTTGAATGGTGGAAATAATGATTCCAAATGGCATGGCGCTTGCCTTTTCATGCGTAAGCAATTCGAAGCTCTAGCACTCCAGTTATATTTTAATATTAAAGGCACTGTTATTCACCTTCCAAACATTATTTTGTAATTAATTTCAATAATAGATTCTCGCCTGGCGATTCAGAGATTTAATCAATTAAATCATAATCTGGACCCAAACAAATAAATCTTAAAAAAACGAATTTTCAGTAACAGATTCGTTTTTTAAGGCTTCCGAAATATATTATACAAATTTACTCACCACACGATTTCAAATCGAGCGATTTTTTCCTTTAGAAAGACCTAGTAGAATTTTTCCCATATTTTTTATTAATATTGTTCCCTTCCCATCCTGTTTTAAGTCTCCGTCGGGAAGTCACCCATGTGGCATATGTGTGGTATTGGAATCTAGAACTGTACTAAAAGCTAACTTCCATGGATCAGTTTATTTATTTCTTGGTTTTATTCACACGAGATTAAAAAACTGTTCAACATTTTCTCTTGCGTCCCAGGAACCGAAATCAGTCTGAATTAAGGTAAATAATAAAATTTCCAAAACATTTCTTTTACATCTCAAAAAAATGTTAGGTAATCAAAAAGCGTCTTCTCTGTTTTCTATTATATTTTGTTTTTCTTATTTTCGACCTTAGCGTCTACTTTATTGAGAAAGTTATATTTAAACATAAATAAATACTTTATCTTCCATTATTTGTTTAAAAAATTTGATTTTTTCATTAATGTGTCTCTAGTTAAAGTCTGAGTAAAGTGTATAATGGCAAATAATTGGTTCCAACTCTCTTGTGAAATCCTTATTTCAAAATTTTTCTCTTGAAAAAACAACTTTTATATCCTTTAAAAATAAGCTTGTGGTTAAAGGTAAGTCCATCATATTTTTTTCGTGAATGAACGCATAGCAAATTTTGTTAATGTACAAAGAAGCAATATTTTTATGCCAAATTATAATACTGCTAAAATACATATTTTACTGTTTTGAAAGATTAATTTTTTTGAAAATTTTCAAAAATAAATATGCTTCCCATAATTTTTTTTTCATTAAAAGATAACTAGTAATTACAATTTAATTAGTTATTCAAGAAAGTGTTCAAAGTTATTTTTTGTCAAATTAATTTTATTATGCCATTTTTTTTTTTTTTTAATATCGTATATGAACAAGTGTATCAAAAAGAATCAACTTTATTAATTAGTGTCTTTTCTTTAATACCTGATTCGATTTACACAATACATAAAGTCAAGGATAATTTAAAAGTTCAACAGACTAAAAGAGAAGAAGAAGAAAACACAGTAGTTTTGAATAATAATAACTATTATTATTTATAGCAAGCAAAAAAAAATGTGTCTAATATATTACTTAAAATAATATTTTATTCTTCAGTTGATTTTATTACTTTTTAGATAGAAAGCATTACAAACCCAGAAATCTCCAAAACAACAAAATCATGAGAAATTACATATTTATAAAAGTGAAGTATTATAAACAGAAAAATGTATAATATAACATTATATTGTAATTATGACATTAAAATTGACTTTTTTTTAATTTACTTCCAGTTTTTAGTTCATCATATTGTCATGAAATGAAAACTACCTTTGATTATAAAAATAATCGACAAAAGCTTTCCAGAAATTTATTATAACGTAAAAGCTTCTTCTCTTTTCTAAATAATGTAATTAATGAAGGTCTTCCCATCAGTTTTTTCCCCCAACAGATTGATTAGAAACGTTATCAGGATAAAATGGCAACTACCAATTGAATTACAGTATTTTATTTTTTAAATAAAAAGGTCATTACGCATTTTTTTTTTTTTTAAGTTACATAATATTACTGCACGCAATTCTTTTTATATTACTCAACGAAATTGCCCCAGTATTATTCCAAAGCGAAATATAATTATGCCAAATCCGTATTCAACCATACTCAACCACTCTCCTTTCTCTCTACACAAAGGATGTGAAAATTTTTTTATTGTAAATATAATTTAGTAAATAAGGTTTAATAATAATTCTCTGTTAAGCTGAATGACTTACAACTAATAAAACTCTACAGTAATTTAACAATTGATTTTATCAGGCACCCTGAAAAAGTATATTTAACTTTTAAAAAAAGTACTTCAGAAAATTTGTATTTAAAAGTATTAATTTAAATACATTTAAACGAGAATAGCATAGAGGTGACAGCTGACAGATGACTAATGTATAGTAATAAATTAAATATCTGTCAGCCAAGCAGTTAGCAGGGTTTTGAAATCAATAAAAATTGATAACACCAATGAATACGTACTAATTTTCCTTTTCTATACGTACTCTACGTATTGTTGAATATTATAATCGTGTAATTTACGAAGCTCTTCCTGTCAGTATTTTTCTAATTAGAAATATTAACAGTATTTTTAATTACAACAAGGAATACATAATTAATATTTTAACCTACACTTCCTTGGATGTTGATAAAGTTAGGAGAAGTAAATTGATCATTTATGATCTTTTTTTTTCTTATATCCTCTACTTTATTAGGCGCAACTTTCTGCTAATCTATGATTTTTTCTTCGAATATGAGTAAATTTCAGCGAGTATATATTAAAAATGATATCACGAACTATCAAGTTAAAATTATACGCCCGTATGAGAATAGAATAGTTAGTTAGATTCAAAGAAAATATTAAATGCCCCAAATATAAGATGATTAAGTAAATGGTTAATGGACTTCATATTCCTAAAAAAAAAATAGGTTCACTTTACAAAGTTGAAACGCGGAGAAAGACTCAAATGTTACATTCACTTATGGTATAGTTGGAAAAATTTAGCAAAAATAATACAGAATATCACAAACCTAATTATAATAATATGAAAAAAGTACATGGTAAAAAGGTTACTATAGAAGTTATTAAATATATTACTGTAAAAGTCAGACGTACGTTGCCAGTAATATCTGTACTAGTTAAAAATCACAATATGAAACGCATGAGGACTTTACATAAATTTTTGGACGACGCTTGTTTGAAATTTTATAATGATAACTTAAACAACTAAATAGTTGAAATTTCTGTATCATGATTACTGATCGAAACATTGCAACGGAGAAAACATTGCACTCTATAATATTGTGAATTTGATAAAAATATGGCATTAACTGAAGCTGAAAATTTGACAGGTTTTTTTGTTTTGTCAAATGCCACGTTAATTTCGGTAAAATTTTATACTGAGCTCATGTATTAGTACGTTCATATACTTTTGAAAGTTTCTAAAAGAAATACATAAATTAAAAAACAATATATGTACAATATATATATTGTTATTTTTTTGACGGAATATCTGATATACATAACAATCCAGTGCACACACATCTCAAACATATGTGGATCGTTCGGAAAGTTCTCGCCCTGACAAACAACACAAGATTTTTCAGAATTTTTTTAAAATTTTACACTCTACTTACCTTGTAGTAACCTTTTAGATCACCGATTTCTCAACTTTTTAATAAACTAGTAAAATTCGATTTGTCCAGCACTGTAAAATAAGAGATCGTCTCAGCTTTAACCTCGTCATTTGGAGAGTCTTTATCCTGCAAGCTATTTCTTCGGAAATTAATCGAAGAGAGCCAAATCCTTCAAATCCAGCGGATATACGTAGTAGCACTTCGAAGAGGAGATCATGGAGTTTTTCAACAATAATCCAAGTCAAATGTGCAAGGGCATTGTGGTGGTAAAAGAATTCTTTCCTTTTGGTCATTTGTGGAGGAAGTTTAACCTAAATAGAACCTTCAATCAGTCCAGCAATGAAACGTAACACTCCTCCCTGATGATCTTGTTTTCGGAGATAATATATGAGCACCAAACCACACGGGAATCCTAAAAATAAAACCGTAGCCACGACTTTTCCTAAGATGGAACTGTTTTCACTTATTTTTGCATACTTTACCTGCTACCACAGCAGGGTTTGTCTGCTGTTTGGTCTTTAACATGTAAAGGTAAATTGTTGTAAAACGTCAAAAAGCTGAGCGGAATAACATTTAATAATTTGAATTTTATTTAAACTTTATTTAACATTACAATATTATTATAATATGACATTATTATTGTATTATAAACAATATAAAATGTTAATGTAAATACTCTTGAAAAGTGTTCAATCTAATTCGTTTTCAGTCGACTGTAAAAAAATTCGGCACGCATCGAGAGAAAAGCTTTTTAATACTCAAAATATCGTATAAAATGTAGTGGATACATCAAGATGTTTATACAAGTCAGAAAACTCGCGTTCATTAAATTCGGCATTGTATATTTTTGTGTCGATTTCTTTGGTCGTAGTGGTTTTTGAGCGTCAAGAATGTTTATCATGTTGAATGAATGTACGATTACGTTTAAATTCCGCAGCCACTTTTTTATTATCAAAATCGAAGGGAAGTAATCCTTTAAAATCGAATCTTCTTTTTGATTGTCGGGGTTAAACTTTTTTCGGAGGAAAACAAAGTTCTTCATAACATCACGAACTTCAATTTTATCCACTTTTAAAGGTTTTTATAGAAATTGTCCAAAGTTGTTTGCTTTACTCAATCGTTACAAACAACCAATAAAACGCATGAGTCTGAAACTTCGCCACCCCATCCAAAGAATCACACTTGACAAATATCATAAGAATTTGGTCATACCTGCACCATCTCTGTGGTAGGCCGAGAACTTTCTGAACCATCTTGGTATGTTGATTGTGGCTTGAAATATAGAAAAGGTTTTTACTGCTTGGATGGAAATTAAAATTTGGAATTATTCATTATATATTCTCGGAAATATTTCCGGCTGGTCGTTTCTACAAATTTCTTACTTGTAAAAAAACAATTCAATGTTCGATAGGACAAGAAATTATGTTAGCATACCAAATTTACAATGTGAAATTATGCTGTTCGAAGAGATCGGCAAAGGATATCATCATTTGTCTTTGTCTTCTACTTTAGAAATATATTCACTGTAACCAAACGGTTTCACTAATTACATAAAACAAGCTGCAAGAGATAATAACATACAGTCTGTAGCCGCTTCATGGCAGATATCCATTTGACTACAGGCCGTCAGTATTAAACACATCTTAACTGAAATGTTTAGATAAACTTCTTGAACAATTATTAAATATTTTAATATAAATATTTTTTTGTGTTTTTTCTCCTACTCCCTTGGGTCGGCTCAAAAATCAAGTATTACTCAGCCCAGGGGAGTGTCCTTACGACTTAAAAAGAGGCTCCCCATCTACCGACAGTACGTCCGGCATGGCAGGTTGGCTCACCGGTTCCGGATCTTTTCCTTATCCTCATCTTGCCTCTGCCTCTAACCGCTAAGGTCAGGAACACCGGGCCGGGCTATGCAGTTCCCGGGCTCTGCCCCAGCAGCCGGATCTCGGCCTTTTTTTTCTCTAAAGTAACTCCTCCCACTTCTTGTAATCTACTTCCTTTGCTCGTATAACCTCAGCCACGCGTCTCTTTATTGTGACCCATTCCTATTTTCCTCTCAACATTTTATATTAGGCATGAACTATGTATCTTAAGCATGTTCAACGGTTATATTCATTTTCGGCATAATCAGTTTACTAATATATGTGCGAAAAAACCTAAAATAGAAGATGTCTTTTCCTAAGCCATGGATAGACAACAAGTTTGAAATTAAGATTCATTTATTAACACCGTTGATATCGCATTTAATAAAGTGAAAAAAGAAAGAAATAGCAAATTCAACAGGCCGAAGAAGGTATGATCAGATGAACGGAAGAGGTGATAGGTAAATGGGAAGCAAATTTTTGAAGGAACGTAATTAGTTATACCTCTGGAAGAGCTTAAATAAAAATTTAAGTAATATATTTCACGACACGCAACAGCAAAGCTGGTTACAACAATGCTTTTTCCAAAAGTTTTTGCAAAATAATGGTAATAGGTGAAAATATCATGGCATTCCGAACATGCATCTCCATATTTAAAAATTTCTCGGATTTAATTTCAAGTAGTTTTTTTTTTTTTTTTGTTAAATTAAATATAAATATTTATTTTTTTATACAATTTCTTTCAATATCTATTAAAAGGAGATGAAAGAAGTTTTCTCTCCTTTCAACTCTCTTCTTATTTTAATTAAAAATATTATTATCAGTTTGCTAATTTCTGCCATTATAACAATTTCGATTTTGTAATTGGAAATTGAAAGATTTGTAGACGTCTTTGAGCAATTTTCCATCGAGAGGTTTTCGAAAAGTTAACGCTTTGCAGGCAAATGATGGACTTCAATTAAAAAGGTCAAAGTTTTCGACTTAGAGAATGCTGCTCTTCAGATTTTATCTTCATTCTGACATTTAGGAATTGAAAAGTTTACCTCAAAAAGATGGAAATAAAACAAAGAATTATAGAATAGAAAACCATTTCCTAAACTTTATTCAGTGATAAATAGGGAAAATTCACAGAAAACAGCAGTACTTCATTGTACCTACTGTAGCACTAAATACATCTACTAGCAAACAGTTCCTAGTTCCGTTTCATAAACCAAATTCTACCCTATCTGTATTTTCGATCATGCAATGATAATCATTTTAAACCAATATTATCAAAGATTTAAACAAGTTGTTGCTAATCTAAGTAGTATATTTTTTCTGACTGGTACTGTACCAGTCAGGATAATAAACAATAAAATTTTATTAAATGAACATTCCAAATTCCTTTATTTACAAACAATAAATGAAAGCACTGTTTTTATAGTGCTTTAATTTTTTTCATTTAATTATACAATATTAATAATTATTAGGCTGACTAACCGATTCAATTTATACTTCATAGCAGTTGTGAACATCTTAGTGACAAAACGTTTTCTTTTAACGCACGACTTATTTAAACATTTGAAAATCAACTGTTATGAACATAATAATTTTAATTTTTATCTTCGTTTTAATTCTTACTTATAAAAAATTTATATGCACAACTATAAAATTCATAATTAATAAATAATCCCTGATGATGGAGGAATAATCCGAAAGCGTTTGGATAATTAATACTCATAATTGTTGGTAAGTGGGTAGTATATTTTTTTTAATAGTATGTAAAAATATAAGTTTCGTGACTAATAATGTTTTTTTTTCATTTAAATTAAATAATAAAAAAATATTAGTCAACCTTTTATTAGTTTTTTAGTGCCATTAATAATGCATAATATTAATGCAAATATTATGACAATAATGCTTAGCATTAATAATGTACGCTATTAACGGCAAGTATTAGGAATGCACCAGATATTAAGATCAGCTGCAAAGAAGTAGATTAAAGAAGGATCTGAAAATAATTCTTAGAAACAATAAAGAAAACGTTCGAGTGTTGTTGAATATCCTGTGTGAAAAGGGGGTATCTCATTTCGTGTACTCGTAGAGATGGTCAGGTACGAATAGTTTTATGATTGCATGTAAGGGCCCTATGTACTTTTGCATGTTGCGTGATTTGTTTGTTATCATTTACAAGTGATAAATTTTATTTTACATATACTTTTATGTACTTTGTGTTTGTCATAGTCAAATCCCTTTATAACTTGATTTTCTCTGTTGTTTTATTAGAATTATGTTTATTTTCTGTCATGTTGTCGATTGACAGAGAATTTGATACTTTAACTTTGTGATATTTCCTTATTTTAATACTGTCCTTTTAAATAACAGCAAGAAATAATAACTAAGATTGTAATTTTTTTTGTTATGCCCTATTTTACAAAAGATCATTTACTAATATCTGATAATGTAATATCTATTTTACAAATAGATATAATGTATTCCTATTTTAATGTATGTATGTATGTATGTTCCTATTTTTAATATTTATAAGTTTTAGATTCTGAGTAATATGTTAAGGTACTTGTTTTAATCCTTTTGTGTAAGTTAGGCGCAAATGTATGTATTACTAGTCTAAGCAAAAATATGAAATATATTTGATCAAAATGCATGAAATTTAAAACAAACTTCGGAAAAGAAACCAAGAAAAAGTAAGTATAAGAAAATAAGAAAACAAATAAATTCAAAAAATAAGAAATAATAATAAAAATTATTATTAATATATTGTATTAATATTATTATTAATATTAATTGATAATATTAATTAATATTGTTTGCTTAATATTTTTAATATAAAGAGAAAAATTATACAATGCGATAGATGTATCACCAACAATTACTTTCATCCTATACAACGCAAGTTGAACCTTTTGTGCGATTTTTACACAGCAAACTACCTAAGGTCTGGATACTTTTCGCAGAGAAATTAATTGTATGAAAAAAACCTGGGTTCAATGGTTTCAAGTAAGATCAATGGCAGAATACTGAAAAGAATTTATAAAAAATTTAGCACTAGCAGCAAAACAAAAAAAAAAAAAATTTAGCATTAGTTCAGAACAATAAAGAAACAAAATAGAAGAATAAATAAAAATTGCACATTCAATTTTTACTATAGAAATATGTTTTTTTAAATGTTTCATCATAACTTTAACGTTATTACGGTTATTTCTAGAAAATTGGATAGCTAAAAACAAAACTAAATCTGTCAGAAGAGGGGTCATCTATAAATTGATTTGTAAATACAATTACAATTTAGGATACCTAAGATAAACTAAAAAAATACATAAACACCAAGAAAGGAGCATTTAACTCATTATGAATGTAGAAGACCAGAAAATTCTACTGTACATTATTTGAAAACTGATAACGAAATTATATCTTATTAAAATTTAGGATTAAAAAAAAATAAATTATATAATACAAAAAATATGTAAAAAAATGTTTAAAACACTACTCTTAAATTAAATGCACTAAAAGTTAAAAAATAATTTTAGGACGGAATCTCAGAATGCATTTGACAAGTTTTGATGGAGATATATTATGTAAATGTCATAGGTTCAAACTAAAAATTTGATGTTTTTGCCAATTTCTTCATATGCGTGATGAATGGTCTAAAGAGTGGGGAGCAAATATTTGTACTTTGACATGAGTTCTCCACTATTTAGGCCATTCATCACGCATATGAAATAATTGGCAAAAACATCAAATTTTTAGTTTGAAGCTATGACTTTCACATAATCTTACATATCACCATCAAATCTTGTTGTCAAATCCGTTCTGAGATGCCATTCTAAAATTAATTTTTACCTTTTCATGCATTTAATTTAAAAGTTTTAAACAATTTTTTACATACTTTTTATTTTCTAATTTTTAGTACATATAATATGAGAGTGGTTTTTAAAAAGTTTTTTATATATTTTTTTATTTTCTACCTTTTAGTCTTCATAAGTTTATGCTTTACAGCTGCGCTAGCTCACAGGTTTGAGCGATCTTTTGAAGTTCTCATACCACCAATTTCCAATACCGCAGACAAGAGAAGAGGCAGTTTTAAAAGTTCATATATGTTAAAATATTACTGTATATACTCATATACACTTCAAACATCACAAACAGCACAAATCTTAGGTCTCTAGTTTCATATATTAAAATATCTCATGCATTCATACATGAACTAGTCAATAATGACACTTAATACACGAAAGGAAATTCCGGATTTCCAAACATTAGCCATAATTTAACAAAAATTTTGGGCAATTTTTTCTTCACAGGGTGTGCGGTCGCGTGTTCAAGTTCTGTCGGTAACAAAATTATTTTTTTGTTTTGTTTTTTCGCAATTTTTGGGTGATTTTGATCTCAGTTTCTAATCTACACGGGGAAAATGCGTACTTCTCACTTATGATCGAAGAGAGTAATGACTTTTATTTACTATTTCGTAAATTCATGAATTATAGACACAAAAATTGAATGTAACGGTTATATTAAATTTGAATTTTTGCCTCAACCATTGAAAAAATACTTCAATTTAATCAATTGAAACGAAAATATCACAAACATAGATAAATCTTTCACTAAGAAAATGTGCATGTAAACGAGATTGCATAAGTTCAAGGGGATTTTTTTCCCAAATTAAGCATCTTAGCGACTAGAAAATGTCGCTAAAATGTGTTGTCATCAGGAGCAAACCTGTATGCAAAATTTCAGAGCGAATTGATAAGCGGTAGTGCTTCAAAATTCGACTCCGTACCATGAATCTCACACACATAATGCAAGAGCGAGTTAATATAAGAGTGGTAAAAAATTATATGGTGTAGGAAAACTTACTTCAGCAGTGATGCTACATTCATTTACAACAACGAAACTTCATTTTTGAACAGTAGAGGACAATATCCAATAAGTATTTTGAATATTAAATAAATTTATGAAAAATCTATTTGTGAAAGTATTTTTCATGAGGGATATATTTAATGGGTTTAAGGGTTCTTGCTATATTTATCTTATAAATGAAAAGTTTATGTATGTAATTCATAAGAGACGTTCATTAGCAACCTACGTTTAATGTTTCACTGATTGAAATTTGTTAAATCTAATTTACGTTTTCAATTTGAATTTCTTAAAAAAATCTACATTGTTTTTATCTCTTACTCTAATTCATTTAGTATTTTTTTACCTATTTTTTACACTTAAATTCTCTCGTAAGTATATTTAATTGCGAGTTAATGCTTTTTATTTTTATTATTTTTATTTATTGAAATTTTCTTTATATACTTTTTCCTACAGAAGATGATTGTTTAACAATGAAACTGATCATCTTTTAAGAAATAATTTCTGTAAATGACTCAGTTGGTAAAGTTTTTCCCAGTCTTTTTCAGTAATCGTTCCTTATTTGTATACAATAAATTTAATTCCAGTATAATAAAGGTTTATAATCATTAGATATTCAAATTCTTTTATTGCATCTTTTATTTGTACAAAAAGAAAAAATTTCTTTATAATTATAATAATAGTAAATTATCTATAAACTTTATCATTTCTATACATTTATTTCTAAACATATAATACAATGGATTCTATAGTTTTACATTAAACAAATTTTCTTTTGTTTAATGTTTCCTAACAAACATATTTATGAGATATTTATTTTCAATAGAATTTAAAGTTATTTTTATCTTAAAATTCTATAGTGAATTATACAATTTTTTTATATCGATAAATAATTCTATTTCCATATTAAAATTTCTATATAATTATTTAAATAGTTTAATTGTCAGAAACTATTCAATTTAAAAATGACAGTAATATAGATTAAAAACTAGAATATTTCACTTTCCAGAACATATTATGTTGCATTTGTTTTACAATATTTAAATATTTTCATATATTTTGGCTGAACTCAATTTTATCCAGAATTTTTTTTATAAAATTTTGTTCAGGTCAATGTATCTCAACAAAGAGATTAGTACATTCAATTTTTCCATAGAATTAAGAATTTAGATCACAAATCAAATTCAAATATTTTATTAAGTAGTCTTTCATTTACTTACTTAGTGACAATTCATTAATTCAAAATTCATATATATATATATATATATATATATATATATATACATATATTTCCATCCACTGATATAGGTTGCTCATCTTATGCTAATTAATTTACACTGATATATGTAATAAATGCCTCTGAAGGTGAATAAGATGCTGATATTGGGGTGTGTAACTATAATCATTTAAAAACTGGTAGTAAGCTTATCAGAAATTATATTAGTCATAACACTATCTATGGCTTGTACTTTTCAAATCCAAGTGAAAAGGGTTTTCTGATGTTTATTTGCTTTATACAGTAATGTGACAGGTATAATACACAGGTAAAAATATAATCCTGCTTTATTAGATATGTTGCAAGGGAAATTGTTAAAACTATCTTTTTTTGTATAATAATAGCAATTCTAATATGTTAAAATAAATTTATATTTAGACAAGAATAAAAATTTTATAATATTTATTAATGTGCATTAAACAACTGTTTAAATTGTCTGCTATAATAATGTAATCATAGTTATTTATATAATAGAATACAGCAGTAATGTACTGCATGCATACGTATATATATATAACCCGGTGAACGTGTTACCTAACGGTTTGCAGGATTACCGATTATTCATAGAATTAGTACAATATATAAGCTCTCTTATGTTTTACTAGCAAATATATAATCTGGACTTACTGTAAGTAATACCTCGTATATTAGCTGTTTATAAACTGAAAAAATAAGTATTTATTTACTATACATTTTGTTTTATAAATATACATCAATAAAAACAAAAGCTGTTTTCAAAACTGTGATTTATTAATTAAACTGGTTTTCGGAAAATAATGTATTACGCTATTTTTACAAAATATTAATTATATTCTAATGTTCCCATTGATAGGAAGTGTTAGTAACTCCAGACCTCTCCTCCCAGTTGTGTAATATTACGATTACAATCTAAAATTCTAAAAAAACTGTTTTATTATTGATAAAGAATTAAATAATTTAAATACTCAATATATTTGAGTAAACTCACTAGATTTTACTGGTAAATAATAATTCCATATATTTAATAATTAAAGTAGGTTAGGAGTCCCGCAGAGGAGAATGGCGCCGGAAGGCGCGGAGGCTGACAGGTTCTCGGCTGAGTGCCTAGGGGATCCCCCGTACGTGTGGGGGTCACCTGGGTACGATGAGGTCGGGGATACTCTGCTCGAGCGTCTGATGGTGGCCACTGGTAAGTGGTGTGACTATGTGAGATTTCTGTCTTGACTGCTGTGTGGGTGTGTATCGCGTGGGTGTTGTGGATGTTAGAAGCTGTGTCTTATTTTCTGCAGGGTTCTTGTGCGATTTTGTTGTCGGTGTTTGTATTTGACGTGCTGTATGTGTTGCTTCCAGTGGTGTTGTGACATTTGTTGGTTTATTATGATTGTGTGTGCGGGCAATTCCCCCTTCTTCTGATGAAATGTTTTTATAAGCAGTACCAGGAAGTGGTAAAAGCCAGGAGTAAAGGTTTAGTCAGTAGTGCGCAGGTATGCATACGCCCTTGGTTATACCTGGCGGAACCTGATAGTTACATCTATAATAAAGACGAGATTATTCGAATGGTAAGGGTACTGCAGCATACGCCGTCAGCAATTACTAAATGTTGCTGCCTTCATAGATATTTCATAAAGTGCTTCTAATGACGTGAAACAGTGTATATTGTGCAACAGAAACAGTTACTTTAATTTGTTGCTTTACGCTATCTGTTCCAGTCTCACTACTCTTGTAAAGCACGTAAAGTAGTGCAGATACAAGAGGAATAAGTTGCATTGTTTGAGAATATTGGTGTTTATTAAAATTACTTCCTTTTAAAAACAGAATGAAGCTTTTCTTTGTAGGGGTGAATATCTCTTGAATTTTAGTAGACTTAACATTATAATATGGAATAGTATACTGGTCTTAATAAAGAAGATAAAAAGGAACCAGTTTGCTTCTTTTTTTTAACAAGCCCTGCAGGTAATGCTTGTTATATTGAAAATGTCACTTTTGGGAGCAACATTTGGTTTATAAAATGTCATCTAAAATTTTTACGACTGCGGTACTTAACACTTTATTTAAGAAAACACTAAAATTTCTAAATTACAAACTAAAAAAATTGTAGTTATGTAAGTTCTATAGTACACTTACATACAGATAGAACAAATTATTACTCAGTCTTATTCATTGAAATCTGATCCAGGCACAGCCGTAAATATCAAACACCGCCAGGTGACAATTTTGAACGTTTTCTGACATCAGCTGTTATATATAGACACAAATGGTTTAAGTCCAAGGAAGGCTGGTTCAAGTTCTATCTAATATGTTTTATTACACCATCAGATCAAATTTAAATTTCTCAGCAGTTTGCCAAGCGTTCTATTACATAATAACTGTTTCATTCAAGAAATAGCATTTTGGAAAGGTTAAGTAATTTATAATTTGTTGAGCAAAATTGTTAATACTAATATGTTGTGTGTGTGTGTGTGTGTGTGTGTGTGTGTGTATATATATATATATATATATACTAGCATCCCCGTCGCGGTTTCGCTCGCTAAATATGTTTGCTTGCCTTTCCCGTCGCAGTCAATTGTTTTTTTATTTTATGTTTTTTAGTTAAGTAACCCAGAGGTTGCTGCAGCCAGTCGTGTCATATATACAGAAATAATGGCAGGGGCTGTGTTAGTGGAGTCATTGTCGCACTTCTTAAAAAATTAAAACCCAGTAAAACCCGAACACGGTTTTTAGATATTTTGTTGCAGACGTTCATCACGCTGTTCTCGAGATTCTTGTCTACGAATTTCTGCTGTTCTGATTCGTTGAGCTGCGTTTCTTGCTGCAATTTGTTCTTCCGATTCATGAGCTCTCTTAACACGCATGCGTCATGCATCTTTGCTACACGCATTGTTAAGGTTAGATTTTTTCCGCGGCATTATACTGAAATTGAAAAAAAATTGATAATATTTATTATTTAAATAAATAAATTAGATCAACATTAATGAATTAATTAATTTACAATTAACAGATTAAAAAATCAAAATAAAATACCGAAAAAATAAAAAATAAAAAGCAAGCAAGAAATACTTACTCGTTTTTGAGGTGCAATGAAAATTAATAGACAAAAAAATTTATCTATAAAGTTTTATGTTATTATTGTTTTTCTGTTAAAAATTATAATAATATCCAAACGATAAACTGCACAATTATAACACAATACACAGTATAATTATAAAAATCATTCACGAAAAATTAAGATAGTACGGTTATGTCGTGAACATAAACAAATATGACGTGGAATAGAATGTATTATCTAGAAATCGAAACAACGCCATCTACCAGATGTCTACGCAACCTAGATGTCAAACGATGTTAGAGAGTTGTATCGATGAATTAACTTACATCGCCATCTATTAGTAATTCATAGAACTAACCAATAAATACACAATATTGTCGTACAATAGACATTTAATTTGCAATACAAACTATTCTATCTTTTAAGTTGGACCAAATTACAGATAATTATAAAATTTTATTAAAATCGGTTCAGTAGTCTCGAAGTTTATCCCGAACATACATCGTGACACGAAATTTTTATATATATAAAGAAAGATATATATATTTAATTATTATTCATGTATCTTATAAAATAACATACGAGTTAAATTCAATAAATTCAGCATTAGAATACAAAAAAAAAAATATTTATTAACCATCTATATATACATATATAAAGAAGAATGTTTGTATTTGTGTGAAGAATGTTTGTTGGGCGTTGAAGAGCTTAAGCTTCACGCTAAGTACGCGTGCAAAGCCGCGGATAGCCACTAGTTAAATAAAATTCTTATGTATACTTACAAAATTACATATATTGATCCGAGAGACGATTTTAAGATACATTTTATTTTTTCCGTCATCATTATCTAGTACTAGAATGTTACAGGAAAATGGATACGATGCATCTTGTTATTTTGAAATTCAAATTATTATCGGCGAATATTAAAGAAAATTTTTTTTTTACTTTACTTTACTTTTAGCTTACTGTCAGCAGCAGAGTTTTTAAGTATTTCTCACATTAATTTAT
Source organism: Lycorma delicatula (assembly GCF_047948215.1). Lineage (NCBI taxonomy): Eukaryota > Metazoa > Arthropoda > Insecta > Hemiptera > Fulgoridae > Lycorma > Lycorma delicatula. The sequence goes on from NC_134457.1 coordinate 178,935,809, forward strand.
TTTTAACTAAACCACGTTTTTCGTCTTTCCATTCCTTCCAACGGTTTTTTAAAAATTTTTTTAAAGAAAGAGTTTTTTGAAGTCAATCCATTTTAAACATTAGTACATTTCATTTAATGTATGACTAATGCTATTATAACAGATTTTTCTGCATTAAATGTTCTTTTTTACATAAATTTACTTTAATTTTTTTCATTTCTTCAGTCCACCCTTTGTGAATTTTATTCCCTAAATAGAAAGATTAAACGCTTAATTTAAAATTAAGAAAATAGAAATAATAATAATAATATAGCAATGTAAATGTGAAAATTATTGTTTTATTAATAGAATATATAGAGAAAAATATGAAATTGAAGTTATTTTTTATGTAAATTCTGAATAATTAAAAACTCTTTAATTGCATTTCAATAAGGATATCATCATCAGTGAAATGAATAAAACGTAAAATAACATAGTTGTAATAATGAAAAATTTTAATTAAAAAAAAACTATAACATTTTCGGAACTATGTAAAGCTTGAAACAAAACGTAAACTAAAAGAAAAAAGTATGTAAAAACACAACGTATGTAGATTTTGAGGATAGTGGCTGAGAAGTTATGAAGGTTTAGAAAGGAACTCGCAGCCATTTTAGTAGGTGACATGAGAAGTAAGGTTTAATCAGCCGGATAAAGAACCCCTACCACCGGCAAATATTGACACTGTAGTCCTTCAAGCTATGTGGACGCCAGGGAATAGAACTCAAGTGAACCTACACTACTACTTTCAACTCACATTAATAATACTGAAACATATACTTTATACAACTTCGTACAAGCGGTGAACAATATAACAAGATTGTATGACCTTTAAAGTTATACGCAAACATCAAAGAAAATACTAAACCTGGAGAAAATTTTCCAATAACTAAATTAATTAATTTTAAACTAGAAATTTAAAAATTAAATCGCAAATTCTGAAATTTAACTTTGATATTAGCACATTAACCTGTAGTATAATTTTATTAACAAATTCTCAAAACATCAAAAAAAGGTTACCCAAAAAATATATTTATTTTTTTATATTTTAATTTTCTTTATAAAAAAAATTATATCAAGATCACATCAAGAATCTCTCAAGAAAGAGAAAAAAAAACACTTAACAACTAAAAGGAAGAAATCTTTTTTTGTACGAGGAGTGAACATTAATACTGATTTTCTTCCCGGCTGCGTCCTAGATCCAAGTTTAGTTTTATTTGCTGGAAATTTTATCGGTGTTTTATTAAATACATTTGGATCGCATTTTAACGCTAAGATATTTTTCAAGTACCTTACTTTAGTAAAGAATTGCGTAAATTAAGACATTAAATGTGGACTTTCTCACATTAAACATCGGCAAAACAACATAGTTTATTAGCTTTCAGTATTCTGCAAAGAAAAAAAGTTAAAAAAAAAAAACCGTTTAAATACTAAAATTAATGAAGTATATAACGGCAGATAATGAACATCATACAAATAGCTTAAGTATTTTATATTCTTTACAAATATTTAACAGTAGCTACCTTTTAATTGACAAAAAGATATATTTATTATTATTTTTTTTATTATTTCTGATAAATTTTTCTGATCAATATATTTTAAATGGATGTGTACAGTTCCTTTGTTATTACTTTTTAAATAGTTTTAATTTAAAGGTTTTAATTTGAAGAGAAATAAATGATCTTTATACTTTTCTAAAGCCATATACAGTTAAATTAGTAAGTGTATGTTTGAAAATTTTATAAGTATATTTTAGAATTTAATTAGAAAGTATGATATTAAAGAAATAATGTTGAATTCGATTGAATTTTTTCGTTCGTTTATACCTATCATTAGGCTATTTTGAAAAGAAATCTTTTAATAAAATAACTCAATCTAATCATTCCTTCTTTCTCTATTCCCGAGTACTCATTAACTGGAGCAGTTTCTTCGTTCTGTATAATAATAATAATAATATAAATAACTTTTGATGAATTTTTAAGAATTGTCAATAATGGAGGGATGGAAGCAAAAGAATAAAGAAATAGATCTATGTATTTTTCATTCGATACCCAGCAGAGCTCAGCAGGATAAGAATTCAAGAGAAATTGGCAGGACTTCCCTTCGTTTTTACACCCATTTTTACTTTAACAGTTACAAAATTCTTCTGTTTGTAAAAAAAACAGAACTATTAATGAACGTTTTCTCTGTGGACTTTGAACGTTATCATTTCACTTCTAGAATAGAATAATAAGTATGGATGGTACCCATGGCACTTGAGTATAGTGAAATTAATTTCCATTAGGTTCAAATTATCTGATTCATCTCAATCGCTTGAGTACTGCTGTAGGTATAATGTGATACGGAAATTCAACATTTTTTGAAATCATGCAAGGAATGGGTATCAAGTAAAACTAATTGAATAACGGATTTCAAAAATATTATATAAATTTTAGAAGGATTTTTTTTTTTAGATGACAGGCATCGACTGCTTTTTATGTTATTTTTTCCAATGACAATGGAAATTTGTAGCTATGAAAAATGCTATGCCTGACTGGGATTCAAACCCAGGATCTCCAAATGAAAGACTGATACGCTACCACTCCACCACGGAGATGAGCTAGAAGGATCTTAAAAGTACTCGTATTATGTAAACAGCATATAATGAAGCTGAACTATTAGTGGAAGTAAATGTGAAATTATTAATAGAAATAATGAAAATGTATTTCGGAAAAATAAAATTTCGAATAAAAATTAATATTTCTAGGTAATTTAAAACAAATCTACTTTGAATTTGTGGAAATTTTTAAGAGAAATAGTTTGTAATTACTTCTGAAATATCACACAATAAATATATCTTTTCAAGTTGTAAAAATATCTCAAACTCTCTTATTTGTTTAGTGTACTATTTTTTATTACTTTAAACACACACACGCGCAAACGCAGACACACGTTATAAAAAATACTTGTTTATAATACTGAATGTGTGTAACTACATTCACATATCTTATGACTGTGACACTGTTTACACGCTAATTTTTTTCTACATTTTTAAAAAAATTTGAATATAATTAGTAAAATCGCTAATCTCTAAGCCAATTTAAGGCTACAAAAACTTTCCATATCAGAAATTATATGGTTTACTTTCCTTTTATTTCATAATAAATATAATTTCTTTCCTGGATTCTTTATAGATTTGGTATAATAATTTAATTTTTAATCTATTATAATTTGGAGTTTTTTCGAAGTTAAGGGTTTTTAATATTGTTATTTTTTTTGTTGACTTTAACTGGTTGATAATTATTCTTTCAAATATTTCTGGTGAGTTTATGAAGAAAAAAAATGTAACTGGAAAAGTAAGGAATCAGAAATTAATGCTAAAATTTATCGAAATATCTCTGAAATATTGATTTACTAATGGACATTTACTGATGGATTAAATGTATTTTTTTCGCCGTAGTATGTATTTATCTGTCTTATTTATGAATAAATAAAACTACGTCCTGAAAATTTGAGAGTACTGGGAATTTTTTCATTTGTTTAAATTATTACTTGTATTTATAGTATAACCAAAAACACAACTAATATTTATTTTACAAACATCAGAAGTGATGTTTTATTTACTAAAATAAAATTTTTCGAAAATGAAATATTTTTAGATTTTTTTTTGTTCTACTTTTTAAACATAAATATATTCGCTTGTACGAATACTCACAACAGATTTTTTAACTTTTTTTTTTTAAATAATATATCATCAGTTCTTTTTTTTCTTTTAAAGAACCTCCTTATTACAATATTTTCTGCACTACTGTGTACATATTTATGCTTTTCTTCCTTTTGTAAAATATAATGTAGTTTTATATAGAATAGTAGATGAACACCATTTTGAGATGATTTTTCTGTTAGGGCAGTCGACTAAAACTTGTACATAATCATAGTCGATTTCCATACTGCTGGAGCATCGGTATAAGTGAATATGAATAATTTAAAGAAAAATAGCTAGATATTTTTCCTCAGAAGATGAAGCTTTGTATTCGGATATACTGCTATTTTTCATATCTAGTTTTCAAATATATAATTTTTTTCTATTTTATTGTATATTACAGTAATATATATACATAAATATTCTTTAATTATTATTAATAAACATTTATTTTTATAAGGACTTTATATAAGACATGTAAAACTATAAGTTTTACGTGAAGATTATAAAATAATATTTCTATTTTTAGCGCTTTTAAGATAGATGAAACTTGTACTTCTACACTTATCAAACGATAATCGCTGATACAAAGTACATCTTACAATCTAATAAAAAATTATTATACTTAAAAATCTAATTACCAAATTATTGTAATCCTAAATAACTCGAATTATACAAAATGCATTTTATTAAAAGAACATTTTATAATTAAAGAAATAATCAAAATATAATAATACTAAGAATGAAGATAAAACTGATCAGTTTGCATTTTTTACACTGAAGAATGATATTTTTCTTTTTGCTGAATTTCTTTATTTATTTACGATCAGCTTCTACATTGAAGCTATAAGTTGTATGACAGACCTTCACTTGAAAGAGGACCACCCTATGATAATCCTCAAGTAATACAAAAACAAAAGTATAACAAACAAACAATAGTATAGCACAAATAACATTTGATAGTGTCTTTGAATGTCCATTCGAATATCCAGTCAATATTAATATTAAAACTGTAAAATAAATAACTTTAAGTAGAACAGTAAACGAAACAATAACTTTGAAACAGCCAAGAAACAATAACCGCCGACACTAAGCCGCCAAACCGGATCATCATAACGGGCCATCAAAAAGATCGAGCACATGATGCCTTCTTAGCCTCCTAACATCCTCGCTAACGACGCCACGGAGTCATTTCGAATCGGATAGAAGAGTCCCTAGGTGATCACGCGGAGACTGAATACATTCAATAAGGATTGGGTGCGGCCCCTGCCTGACTGGAGCGGGAATTTTTTTAGCGGGTGAGAGCCCCGCACTTGCATTCAGAGCGGACCTGGAGGCGGCTGGCAGGGCTTTTTCCTCCCCCTACGGAAACAAAAGAAATCCTCGCTGTTGTCTAGCAGATTCAAAGCGAGATGATTAACATGCTTATCCAACCTGAACTAAATATAACTTAAAATATCGTGCAACTGACTAAATTATAAAAATTAATTCTGATAGCAATACATTATATACAACTATTATTATTATTTATTTATTTAAATAAATAATCTTGTAATATTAATAAACATAAGAATTAATTACAACAAAAAACAATATTATAACAGAATACAAACCATATAATATAAAAGAAACATACTAAGAAACGCTGCAAAATCATTGCAATTAATACTGAACATTAAGAAACTTACAAAACATTACGGAACCTTATAAACTTTCACCTTTAAGTTTATAAAATTCAGAATGTAAATAAATCCAATTGTCAGAACAACACTACCTATCGGATTTAATTCAAACTATTCTCTAAACACAGTTGTCCGTTAAAATATGAATTTTAACAACACTAAGCTACGACGCAAGTAACTGAAATGCGAAAAAGCAACAAAATAAAAACAATTCCTAGAATCCCATCGCAGCACCAACTACCGGGTTTGACTGATAAACCAAAAATTAAAAAAAACCTTCTAAAACGCGATCGCAGCTCTGCCTACCGGACCCAATTGTGAACCTTAACCATTCCAACATCAACAACACATAAATAAATTAAATAAACATTTTCACTTCAATACTGTACCTTACAAATTTACACAATGTATATTTTTTAATTACACTTTAAAACGTTATTTCAATAAATAATAATATAATATAATATTTCTCAATACGCGCACAATTCTAAACGCGATCGCAGTGCTGCCTACTTGTTACCTAATCAGTTGTGATTTTGTTTACATTGGCAACGGCCATACGGGCTCTTTGTGATTGGTCGTTGTGTTTGACAGCGGCCATCTTGCATTGATCTGATTGGTTTTCCTTTGTTTACATTTCCATCTGATTTATTAGCCTCTTATTTATTAAAAAACTGTTTTCTCGCGATTTTTTGTAACACAATAATAACACAAAATTACGAAATATTTTTCTCAATTTGATCGCAGCACCAACTGTCGGAACAAACTAAAATTAAAATATTATTGAATATTCGATACTGCGATGGTAGCGCAGTCTGCCGGATCCAATGTAAAACCTTCCAAAATCAACAACTACTTATAAATAAAAAATTAATTTAAAAAATATTTTCCAGTGGACCAAATTGTGAATCTAAATCATTCTCAAATCCTCTTGAACACACACAAAAAATTTCATCAAAATCGGTCCAGCCGTTTAGGAGGAGTTCACTTTCATACATACGCACACAAGAAATATATATATAAAGATATACACATACATATAGTAAGTAGTACATAAGTATACTACCGGTGTTTTTTTTTTTTTGTTTTTTTTTTTAACCTCCGGGACCACCATTAGGTATTGCATCAGAGGATGAGATGAATGATTTGTAGCGTGTGTGAAAATGCCATGCCTGACTGGGATTCGAACGCGGAACCTTCGGATGAAAGGCCGAGACGCTACCAACCACTCTACGGTTTTTTTTTATCATAGTAACACCGGTAGTATAGTAGTAGTACATATAGTAAGTATATATATATACACATACTTTTTTCTAAACATCAATTACATTTAAACTCTTATGAAATCCGATGTAATAACAAAATTAATAGATGTGAAAATGTGAAAGCACTATAATAATTATTTTTCTTTAATAGATGCCTACTGTAACAATTAGATTAAATTTGTTCATAAAATTACAATGAAAATTAACTAAGAATATTTAATTTTTTTATTATTATTAACTTTCTTATGTAAATTAAATAATTGTTAATTGGGTTTACAAATGGAATTTATCTTTATAATTGTACAAGTTGTAAAGCAACTTGTTGAGAAAAGTTTATGAATATATTACACAGATATGAGGTTTGGAATACAAACTCTAAATATAGTTAATTGAAAGTAAGTATACTAAATACATTCGGTTAAAATAGGTATGGTTTGATAAAATTCACATGAAAACTAAAAGGAGTTCAGAAGTAAAGCGAATGTGTTGCTTGCAATCAGTTGTGTTTGCTTTTACTGTATAGTAGATTCTGTTTTCAGTATACGGTATGGAATTTGTATTCGGGGCACGTACTATGATATGCTTTACAGTCCTACATCTCCTTTTTCTCAGCCCTATTTCTATCTACCTCTTTCTCACAAATTTTCTAGAATAGCCAAATGCGATTTAGGTAATGATATTACACTTGCTCGTGGTGCAAATGAGTATCTGTAAATCGTACATTGTACAGAAGTTTCGTCTTTATTACTTGTTCTATTCTTGTTACAGAAATCATAAAACAATTAACAATTTAGCAACAAAGGTAATTATTATTTAATCTGGATCATATTTTTTTAATTACATTTCACGTATGAAAATGTTTTCATATATTACCTAATAATTGTGTAAAACTATAAATTTTTCAACGATGTACCTAACCAAATTTATAAAATATATAGTTTTTTAAAATCTCGTAATAACGCTTTCAACTTGTTTGCACCATCTTAGCGTTATGACATAACGTCTTAAAAGCTCCTACTGTAAGCATTATAAAATTAGTTTTTAAAACACACTTAAAAACATATTAATTCTTTCGTACTATTACAGAATTGTATCTCTTTTCAAAGAAAAGACTAAATGATCACAGTATTGGCACATATTGAGTCCTTATGTAAGTTATCTATTTGTAATTTAAATCCAGGATATACACTAGCAAATATTAGTCTTTCCGATCTCCAATGATCTAAGGAATATTTGAAAAGATATTTATTAAATATTGTAAATCTGAAAAATTAGAACTTTTTTCAAATTTGATATGCAAAAAGAAAAAGACTATATTTTCCCGTATACAAGGCTTTAAAATTAGGATATATTATGTTCGATAATAAAGTTGAAATTTAGTTACCAAATATAAGGTAATATTGTTAGAATAGATGAGATATATAATATTTTTTTTATTTTGTAATCATTATTATAGTATAAACTTGTTTTTTCTGCAGTTATAATTAATAATGATGTTTATTTGTTAATACAAGATCTACAGTACGTATTAATTTAGTAAAATATTAAACTGTATTTAAAAGTTTTAAATATTAAATGTGTATATATTTATATTCTACAAATTGCATCAACTGATTATTTTTTGACAGTTTATTAAACTGATTATAATTTTTTTTATTTATTTTTTTTTGTTGAGGTTTTAGGGGCATCGACTTCTTTGGACATAATCATCCCCTTTCACTTCAAAAAGAAAGAAAATAACACTTATGTTATTTCACACTTCCAATAAACTGAAGACTTTTAATTCATTCTTGATTTTAAACTCAAATACTGAAACACAATCACTACTAACATCTTGATTCTTAAAGAAATCACATTTATCTCCTAGGCTGTCCTTTCGGCCATCCTTTCTTGCATATTTTTTCCATACTTTTTACGGCCTCTACTTCTGATGACAATCTATCTGGGGTTTAGGACATGGCATCTTCCTCCCTTTCGGATGCCAGTGATGTTCTGCGGCTGACATCAGGTAATGACAACTTTGACGGAGAGGTTAGCGTGGTTGTTATTGAATCTGAACTTGATGCGAACTCCAATGGTATACTTTCGGCGGCTGAAGTACTCGCCCTCTCCTTATATGTTCTCTCGGCTTTTGTAGGTCCCACAGATTTCCTATCTGCTAAAGGCCTCCGTGGTTTTGTGGGCTCAATTATTGTTTTTTTCTAAATCTTCTTTTTCTAAGATTTTCACCTTTATCTTGTCACTTCCCTGCACGGGGATTTTGGTAATGTCAACTTTTTGTTCAGGCTTCTTCTCGCCTGCATTCATTGTCCTTCATCTTGAAAGGTTCATTTCTCAAAGGTGACGAACTCTTTTGCTTAACAGTTGGTGTTTTCCTCTCCCGTTTAAGCTATCCTCTCTGGTTGGACGATTCCTAAGTTTGTTGTTGACGACACTTTCAACCATACTTGCTAACGCTGGAGCCAGTTCCGCAATCACATCCTTTGCATTGAAAGAAGCTGCAGGAGATGACACATCTTGTGCACTTGTACATATGACATTGTCTTCGGCGATCTATTTTCTACAATTTTCTTTGCTTTGACGTAGCTCACCTTTTGAATGGTCTTAACCTCTTGGATTGCTACCTTTTCTTTACATATTAGACAATTTCTAGATCTCGCTGAATGATTCCCCTGACAATTGATGCACAACGGTGGATCCCTGCATGGGTCATCAGAATGGAGAGGTTCACCTCAAACACAGATCTGTTTCCTAGAGAAACAAGCCGCTGAGTGTCCATACCGCTGACATCCAAAGCATCGCAATGGGGTCGGGACGAACGGATGGATGTCTACTCTGTGAAAGCCAGCCTTTATCTTTTCTGGGCACTTTGGCTTGTTGAATGCCAATACGTGCGACGCGGAGGGTTGTACTTCTCCACTGCGTCGGGTGTTCAGTTGACGACAAGCTATAACTCCCTGTTCACCGAGTTCCTCAGCAATCTCTTCTTCAGTGTAGTTCAGCAAGTCCCTGCACACAACTACACCCGTCGACGTATTTAGGGTTCCGTGGGGTAATATTTCAAGTCTAATAGTCCAATCTTCTTTGCCTTTAACAACTTTGAGGATTATAAATCGTTGACCGTTTTTCAATTCAAACAGTCCTACCGCAGTCTTTCTTACATCTTTTACCGGTCCACCAGCAGCTTCCGTGATACCTCGGGCTACCATGAAAGGACTTGTCTAACTAAAATCTCCTTCTCTTCTTCTCTTGATTACCAAATATTGATTACGTTGTCTTTTGGTCGAAACTTGGATCTATCCGTGTTCTCGATTTCCAAAAATTCAACACTCTTCCTACTCTTCGCCTGCGAAGACAGGGGCTCTCCAGGACAAGGGTTTTTACGTGAACTCCCTATCAAGGATTCTGTGGATTTTAAATATTTCATAGCCTATATTATCGCATAGGATGGGCACTCCCCGTCCGCTAGGACGTTAGGAGGACCTACAAGAAGCGACGGGCAGGCGAAGGCCGGGGCACCATCGCCAACGGGAATAAACTCGCACGTTTGTCGCATGGCAAGAGACCAGAGGACGATGGACCGCAAGGCTTATCCCTCTGGTCAGACTGTAAACGAAGCGGCGGCATGAAGAGATAGAGTACAACATGACCCAGTTTGTAACGGGTCACGGGTACTTCCGCGCTTAACTCCATATCATAGGGAAAGCGCCGTCCCCCCCGACTGCCACTATTGCCCCGGTGTACGGGACGACGCCGGGCACACCTCTTTCAAACTTGCTCAGTGGGCAGAAGATCAAGGAACACTAGAGGCGGATCTCGGAGCACTGAACCCCCACAACGTGGTTCATATGATGCAATGTACAGGCTTGTAATAATGACAATACATACACAAGCTTTAAATGATTAAGAGCTTAATCTTTAAATGATATATAAGACAAGCTTTAAATCATTAACATACGTGAAATATTTCTACACTAGTATGTAAAATTAAAGATGTTTTACAAACTGGTTGAATATCTTTGAATTATCCGTGGATTCCAACAAAATCAATATCTTAACTAAACATAGAATAACGCTAGCTTGAAATTTTTTGTAAATGAAAGTAAAATATTGAATATCCTAATAATGTACTCAATTCTTGTTTTTTTTTTTACGATAATATGTATCTGTATACTATTTAATGAGATTTTATTTTAATTAATAGCATACAAAACTATTTATTATTATTGTATGTAGAATATCTTTGCGTGTATCTCTCTGTTGTCTCTCCCCCCATCAATCTCTCACTCGCTCTCTCTCTCTCTCTCTCTGTGTGTGTGTGTGTGTCTGTCTGTCTGTGTGTGTGTGTGTGTGTGTGTGTGTGTGTGTGTGTTTGTGTTTTGTGTGTGCCAGATCTACATGAAAAAGTTCAACTGAAGAGTGTAAAAATTAATCATGACATTAAATAGCTATTAAAATGAACATTCTTTACCATAAGTTCACAGCCAGTTCATTGCAAATCTAATGTAAGTTATACAGTTTTAAAATATTCTACGGTAAGGTAGTAACACAGCAAAGTTCTGGTTTATTAATTCGGTCCAGGCGGTGCTTATTAACTAACTGCCTTGGAGCATTCTCTCGTTCTCTTCCTTTAACTTCTACAGCTTCTAGCTTCCTCCGAATCACTGATTCTTGCATTTCTCTCTCATACTCTCTCTCTTTCTCTCTCTCTCTCTCTCTTTATGTCTCTGATGTCTTTCTCCACTTGGCCTATTCATTCACTCGCTCACTCTCTCTTTCTATCTTTAAGCTTTCCCATTACTCTTTCTTTGTCTCCTCAGTTTCTAACTTCCTCATCTCTACTACCAACCGGATTTGCATTCTACAACTCCTAGCCGTCTCCCACTCTCCTAAAATATATTGTGTAGTACTTGTGAGACTGCGTTGAGGTTAACCTATTATTATGCGTAAATGGTAGCCACTTATGTATGTCACTTTCACTCGCCGAGATAATGGAAACAAATCTATTGAAATAATCAATAATTTCGTACTAAGAAATTTAATTTATCAGCAGCTTGATATCATGGCAGGTAAGTTACAGATTCAATCCGGTATACAATAACACTTTATTTTTCATTTCTCATAAAATTATAATAACTAACTACTTTATACAATTTCCACCATTTGTTATGTTAAGTATAATTTAAAATGGTGCAGTGTTTTTGAAGCCAACACTTGTAAGTAACAATGCTAAAATTACCGGTTTCGATTATTACTTGCTCTTTGAAGAGATTATCCTACTTAATGCTTACAAATTGTTAAAAACGTGTACAGGAAAATAAAGGACACAATGCACAAACTCTTTCACTTACAGTATTTTACAAATTTATTATTATATAAACAGTTCAACGAAATAAGTAGTATTCAAAAATAACAATAACCTCAGGAATAAAAATTGTAATCTATAATCATAAAATCAGATTCTGTGTAGAAGTGTCCACTTTGACAACATATAACAAATTTTAGCCAAAGCGATCCTATAGTTCAGCTCACAAGGAAGACCAAAACATACGTTCAAAACGTTTTACGTAAAATTATTGTCTCACTCAAATCAGAAATCCAAAATTGTTGAAGTTATAAAAATGAAATGATTATATTTTTTTGCCTAGAAGTATGAATAAGTAGAAGAATCAGTGAAATAAATTTACTTTACTGTTTGTTGAAAAATTAATAAGAACGTTTAGAGCACCGTTCTTCAATGTACGGATACGTATATATATGTATGTATATATAATTAACTTTTAGTTATTTTACTGCACAAATAACATGAAGAATACTCTGTTAATAACTTTTTATGTCCTTCTTAAATTAATAGCATTAATCATTATTATAATAAATGTGTTATCAATATAAAGTAATATGAATTTAGAAGGCAATAGAAACAACATTATCCATTATTCATTACATTATTGGTCCTTCATTCATTACTTTTCTTAGTATTTTTTACACGGGATGCTAATTATTCTTTGAAACGGTATGCCACTTTCGTGAGTGATTTTAGATATCTTTACCAAGTAATTTTTGGAACTATCCTATAAAATTGAATAAAATCAGCTAGTAATAATAAATATCTATAATAAAAGATGGTTTATTAGAGGTATCTCGTGTGGATTGTTCCTCCTACACAGCTTTGTTATTTAAAGTTGAACAGAAATGCGCAGAGGAGTGTGCACTCCCATTTACAGAATGAGCAGATACGATATTACAGGTTAATACCGCTTAATTACTCGCTAACGGGTTAATAGTCTTTCCAGATGGGATACAGAGTAGGAGTGACCGTTGTTAAACAACAGAGGTCATGCACTTGATTTAATTAAGGTGACACTATGTCGATTATTTACTCCAACCACTTAGATGTACGATTACAAAATTTTAATTACTTATTGTATGTCCTATTTTGATATTCTGCCGTACCTAAATAATAATAATAATAATAATAATAATAATAATAATAATAATAATAATAATAATAATAATAATAATAATAATAATAATAATAATAATAATAATAATAATAATAATAATAATAATAATAATAATAATAATAATAATAATAATAATAATAATAATAATAATAATAATAATAATAATAATAATAATAATAATAATAATAATAATAATAATAATAATAATAATAATAATAATAATAATAATAATAATAATAATAATAATAATAATAATAATAATAATAATAATAATAATAATAATAATAATAATAATAATAATAATAATAATAATAATAATAATAATAATAATAATAATAATAATAATAATAATAATAATAATAATAATAATAATAATAATAATAATAATAATAATAATAATAATAATAATAATAATAATAATAATAATAATAATAATAATAATAATAATAATAATAATAATAATAATAATAATAATAATAATAATAATAATAATAATAATAATAATAATAATAATAATAATAATAATAATAATAATAATAATAATAATAATAATAATAATAATAATAATAATAATAATAATAATAATAATAATAATAATAATAATAATAATAATAATAATAATAATAATAATAATAATAATAATAATAATAATAATAATAATAATAATAATAATAATAATAATAATAATAATAATAATAATAATAATAATAATAATAATAATAATAATAATAATAATAATAATAATAATAATAATAATAATAATAATAATAATAATAATAATAATAATAATAATAATAATAATAATAATAATAATAATAATAATAATAATAATAATAATAATAATAATAATAATAATAATAATAATAATAATAATAATAATAATAATAATAATAATAATAATAATAATAATAATAATAATAATAATAATAATAATAATAATAATAATAATAATAATAATAATAATAATAATAATAATAATAATAATAATAATAATAATAATAATAATAATAATAATAATAATAATAATAATAATAATAATAATAATAATAATAATAATAATAATAATAATAATAATAATAATAATAATAATAATAATAATAATAATAATAATAATAATAATAATAATAATAATAATAATAATAATAATAATAATAATGATGATGACAGAGTGTACACAATGTTAAAAGCAATTCAAAAACCTAACAAAAAGCAATAAATACGGACGTAATCTGGTCCTCACAAATTTATTTGAAGTAACTGAATGGAGAAAATGAAATATTTAGGCAGATTAATTAAAACTTCTACATCTAATTTCCAGCAGACACCGTACAAATATTTAATTGAAAGAATATATTTTCTCATAAAACAGGGAGGCCGCAGAATAATAAGCATGCAGATCTGCAAAATAAACAAATAGAAAACATGAGACAGTGCTTCCGCAGAATAATAATTTTATGCAACCTAATGAAACTATTAACAAGTAACACAAAATAACAGTATACACCAGTAAATCTGGAGTAAAATTTCAAGAGAAAATCGATGAAAGGTAACCAATTACACGGTAGATATTCCATTAATTTTGATCATGATTATTTTGACAAAGGAAGTGATTCGAATGGCTAACAGTTGGAAGATTATAAGTAAAACAAAGGGCTTCTTCATGTCTATTCAAGAGCAGATCGCATTAATAAAATATCTATTTCATTGTATTTTTTAATTATCTACATAGTGAACGATAAATGCAGATGGAGCGGAACACATCTAGAAAAAAATGAAGTATATTATGGTTGCTCGTCTGCCTTAAGCCAAACATAAACATCATCAGACTCGATAATATTTCCAAAATCTCCATGTTGGAGCAAAGCGAATCTACTTTTCATCTACCTTTCATCGATTTAAATCACGATCAGTTTAGAAATTATCTTATATATTACAAAATGTAGCTCTGATCACCCAAAAAAGGAAATAGGATAATTTTTGCAGCTTAGTCCTATAGTTTCTGAAAAAAAAATTAAAAGAAATCATTAATACTTAGCAATCTCCTACAGCTAATAAACGTAAAAAGTAATGAAAATATTTCCCAAAAACTGTAATTGAACACAAAGGATACATACTATTTCGGAATAGATCAATGGGAAATAATTCCATCCAACTGACTGGACACAATTTTTTGGTTTAAAAAGAGGTCTACACATTATAGATTATATAATATCTAGAAATACACCAAAAGCATAGGATTGAAAACCTTCAAATACTGAGAATTAGCAGTATAAATAAAAGGATGTGAGGAATAGACAAGCTAACAATCTTATATATATATCTACTGTAGTAGTTGTACCAAAAATAGCCATACAACATTTACCAAAATAAAATTTCAACAAAAATAGAGTAATTTTTTTGAATTTTGCTCTTAATTATGTAAGAAGTACATATGTATTATGTACATAGTATCAAAGTATTCTTAATTTTCTCTCTATAATAAATAAAATAATAATATATATTAACATTTTTTTGTAGAAAATCGTATTGAGTACTTTTTTTGTGGAATCTGATTAAAAAAAATCATTGGATTAGATGGTTTTAAAGTGAGAACATTACATTAACGACCGACTGTACATCCGCAAATAATGAGCGAACCCATCAAGAAGAGAACATAAAAAATAAAACTGATAATCATGCATGAATAAAATTGTATTAATTTATTAGCCCACCGGGCTGTTGTAGTGGTTAACTCGTCGTCGTAAACCAGTTGTTTAACAGCTGATTTTCGAAGTCAAAGGTTCTGAGATTCCAGTCCTAGTGAAATAAAAGTTCTAATTCTGAGATTCAAGTCCTAGTACTAAATTTTACTAGGACTTTTATTTAGATGGTATATACAGGTATGTCTACCATCTAGTATTGTACCGTTTGTTGTTAGTACACGTGTACTAACAACAGACGCCATCGTCCACGTGGATGGTTGCAAACTGAACAAGTGCGAAAATTCAAATATTTGTGCTCGCTGGTCCAGGAGAAGAAAGTAACAGCTACGGCGGAAATCCACTGTCGAATTGATCAAGTAACCCCAGCATTTGCTTCCCTGAAGTGGTACTTGTGGAAACAAAGAAACATCTCGATGAAGACTCGTCTTTTCTGAACCCTGATCCTGCCAAGTTTATTACATGGAGCAGAAACGTGCCACTACTTAAGACAGACCTGAGCAAATTTGAAGTGTTCCAAATGCGATGCCTACGCTAGATCATCAGAGTCTCACTTCGCAATCGCATCCGAAATGAGGATATCTGCCACCGCTGCGAACAGCCAACGATCGAGGAACAGATTCAAAAACGAAGACTACGATGGTTTGGCGTGTCTGCAGAATGAGTGGAAACCGACTACCATACAAACTCCTTTGGCATAAACGACGCACCTATTGCAGAGTCCAACGAACAACTCCAAAGAAAACGAGGATCAAGCAGATCGATGATGATAAAAAAACCGCTTAGTATGGCTATGACAACCGCCATGGATCTCCATGCATGGAAGCGTCTTATTAACAAAAGTAGACAATCAATCATTGGCACCCACAGCAGCAGACGGGCTTAAGATGTACGAGCATTTACATGTCATACACATTATCCTCATCTGATTGGCTCCGTGAGTGGGGTTGCTTATTGTTCATTAGATGAACAGATTGCAACGTACAAATCAGGAAATTAAAAAAATTAATTTATTAATGTATCTTTTTTATTAGAAGAAAGAAAAGAAATTGTTTTAAACATGAATCTTTTTATTTTAATACTTTTGCAATAAATTTTTATTACATCAATAATATAATTCAATTAATTTATTATACTCGTATTAATGAATTAGTGAATATGTGTACGTTGATTAAATTTACCTATTTTTATTATTTTATGCAATAATATATGAACTAACCAAGCGATTTAAGTAAAAATTGAGTTTTAATTTCTTTTTAAAACAGACAATTAGTATGATTTATTAAAAAAATTGTCAGCATTAATAAAATTAAAATTTTCTCATGGGTTCTTTAAAAGGTGAAACTGAATATTTTAAACTACCTTTAATATGAATTTAGTTATAACGTTTTTATATGTTTTGGATGTATTCCATTGTTTTATCAATAAATGCAAAATAAGAAATAATTTCGAAAATAATAATCTGATTTTATGGGACCAACTGCGACTTGATAAATATAAAGATAAAAATATATTGTAATTCTAATTTTTCATAATCCTACGATAAATGTAAAACACCTGAGGTATAAGAGGTACTACTCAAGTTTCGTTCCCTGACAATAATAATGTTCGTTATGTATTTGTGTTCGGTTGAATATCACCTATATTTTGATAAGCCGAGCCGGATTACGCGTTGAATAACTTCAACACAGTATAAGAAATATGATTTCTCAATTTCGCTAGTAAGTCTGGCATATAATTTTTTATGTTCATAATGGAAAGTTTCTTGAGTAAATTAAGTCTCAATATCAGGTTTCCTTAGTATTAATCTTATATAAAACCTTTTTTATCACACAATATTTTTTGGAAGAAAAAAAATATTAAAATTGGTTATGTGTCTTTCGTCTCAGAGCTTTGCAGAGAAAAAGGTAATATGAGGGAATGACCAAAGAAAATGCGACGGCACGATTACCTCAATAATGGCAGGAGGCATGGGAGACGGCGAGGAATGGCGCCTGGACGCGCAGACTTATACCCAGGTTGGAGCCGTGGCTAGAGAGAGGACATGGAGAGGTTGGATATCATGTTGTGTAACATGATACCGCCGTGACCGGAGAGGAACTGTGTAGTTCCTCTCCGGTCACGGCGAATTTGGGGAATATCTCTACCGTTTTGGTAGAAGGATGCTCCAGAATTGTATATATTGCGGGCTGCAGGACAACCCCTACTATACCTTCTTTTAATTTCCTCGATGGGATGAGGCCAAGTTAAATTGTAATTTCGAATGGGTGACACCTGAAACCGCTGTCCCGATGTAATAATCCGATGTAATAACAAAATTAACAGATGTGAAAATGTGAAAGCACTATAATAATTATTTTTCTTTAATAGATGCCTACTGTAACAATTAGATTAAATTTGTTCATAAAATTACAATGAAAATTAACTAAGAATATTTAATTTTTTTTATTATTATTAACTTTCTTATGTAAATTAAATAATTGTTAATTGGGTTTACAAATGGAATTTATCTTTATAATTGTACAAGTTGTAAAGCAACTTGTTGAGAAAAGTTTATGAATATATTACACAGATATGAGGTTTGGAATACAAACTCTAAATATAGTTAATTGAAAGTAAGTATACTAAATACATTCGGTTAAAATAGGTATGGTTTGATAAAATTCACATGAAAACTAAAAGGAGTTCAGAAGTAAAGCGAATGTGTTGCTTGCAATCAGTTGTGTTTGCTTTTACTGTATAGTAGATTCTGTTTTCAGTATACGGTATGGAATTTGTATTCGGGGCACGTACTATGATATGCTTTACAGTCCTACATCTCCTTTTTCTCAGCCCTATTTCTATCTACCTCTTTCTCACAAATTTTCTAGAATAGCCAAATGCGATTTAGGTAATGATATTACACTTGCTCGTGGTGCAAATGAGTATCTGTAAATCGTACATTGTACAGAAGTTTCGTCTTTATTACTTGTTCTATTCTTGTTACAGAAATCATAAAACAATTAACAATTTAGCAACAAAGGTAATTATTATTTAATCTGGATCATATTTTTTTAATTACATTTCACGTATGAAAATGTTTTCATATATTACCTAATAATTGTGTAAAACTATTAATTTTTCAACGATGTACCTAACCAAATTTATAAAATATATAGTTTTTTAAAATCTCGTAATAACGCTTTCAACTTGTTTGCACCATCTTAGCGTTATGACATAACGTCTTAAAAGCTCCTACTGTAAGCATTATAAAATTAGTTTTTAAAACACACTTAAAAACATATTAATTCTTTCGTACTATTACAGAATTGTATCTCTTTTCAAAGAAAAGACTAAATGATCACAGTATTGGCACATATTGAGTCCTTATGTAAGTTATCTATTTGTAATTTAAATCCAGGATATACACTAGCAAATATTAGTCTTTCCGATCTCCAATGATCTAAGGAATATTTGAAAAGATATTTATTAAATATTGTAAATCTGAAAAATTAGAACTTTTTTCAAATTTGATATGCAAAAAGAAAAAGACTATATTTTCCCGTATACAAGGCTTTAAAATTAGGATATATTATGTTCGATAATAAAGTTGAAATTTAGTTACCAAATATAAGGTAATATTGTTAGAATAGATGAGATATATAATATTTTTTTTATTTTGTAATCATTATTATAGTATAAACTTGTTTTTTCTGCAGTTATAATTAATAATGATGTTTATTTGTTAATACAAGATCTACAGTACGTATTAATTTAGTAAAATATTAAACTGTATTTAAAAGTTTTAAATATTAAATGTGTATATATTTATATTCTACAAATTGCATCAACTGATTATTTTTTGACAGTTTATTAAACTGATTATAATTTTTTTTATTTATTTTTTTTTGTTGAGGTTTTAGGGGCATCGACTTCTTTGGACATAATCATCCCCTTTCACTTCAAAAAGAAAGAAAATAACACTTATGTTATTTCACACTTCCAATAAACTGAAGACTTTTAATTCATTCTTGATTTTAAACTCAAATACTGAAACACAATCACTACTAACATCTTGATTCTTAAAGAAATCACATTTATCTCCTAGGCTGTCCTTTCGGCCATCCTTTCTTGCATATTTTTTCCATACTTTTTACGGCCTCTACTTCTGATGACAATCTATCTGGGGTTTAGGACATGGCATCTTCCTCCCTTTCGGATGCCAGTGATGTTCTGCGGCTGACATCAGGTAATGACAACTTTGACGGAGAGGTTAGCGTGGTTGTTATTGAATCTGAACTTGATGCGAACTCCAATGGTATACTTTCGGCGGCTGAAGTACTCGCCCTCTCCTTATATGTTCTCTCGGCTTTTGTAGGTCCCACAGATTTCCTATCTGCTAAAGGCCTCCGTGGTTTTGTGGGCTCAATTATTGTTTTTTTCTAAATCTTCTTTTTCTAAGATTTTCACCTTTATCTTGTCACTTCCCTGCACGGGGATTTTGGTAATGTCAACTTTTTGTTCAGGCTTCTTCTCTTGCCTGCATTCATTGTCCTTCATCTTGAAAGGTTCATTTCTCAAAGGTGACGAACTCTTTTGCTTAACAATTGGTGTTTTCCTCTCCCGTTTAAGCTATCCTCTCTGGTTGGACGATTCCTAAGTTTGTTGTTGGCGTGTCGCCAACAACAACCATACTTGCTAACTTGTGTCTTTCAACCATACTTGCTAACGCTGGAGCCAGTTCCGCAATCACATCCTTTGCATTGAAAGAAGCTGCAGGAGATGACACATCTTGTGCACTTGTACATATGACATTGTCTTCGGCGATCTATTTTCTACAATTTTCTTTGCTTTGACGTAGCTCACCTTTTGAATGGTCTTAACCTCTTGGATTGACTACCTTTTCTTTACATATTAGACAATTTCTAGATCTCGCTGAATGATTCCCCTGACAATTGATGCACAACGGTGGATCCCTGCATGGGTCATCAGAATGGAGAGGTTCACCTCAAACACAGTGTTTCCTAGAGAAACAAGCCGCTGAGTGTCCATACCGCTGACATCCAAAGCATCGCAATGGTGTCGGGACGAACGGATGGATGTCTACTCTGTGAAAGCCAGCCTTTATCTTTTCTGGGCACTTTGGCTTGTTGAATGTCAATACGTGCGACGCGGAGGGTTGTACTTCTCCACTGCGTCGGGTGTTCAGTTGACGACAAGCTATAACTCCCTGTTCACCGAGTTCCTCAGCAATCTCTTCTTCAGTGTAGTTCAGCAAGTCCCTGCACACAACTACACCCGTCGACGTATTTAGGGTTCCGTGGGGTAATATTTCAAGTCTAATAGTCCAATCTTCTTTGCCTTTAACAACTTTGAGGATTATAAATCGTTGACCGTTTTTCAATTCAAACAGTCCTACCGCAGTCTTTCTTACATCTTTTACCGGTCCACCAGCAGCTTCCGTGATACCTCGGGCTACCATGAAAGGACTTGTCTAACTAAAATCTCCTTCTCTTCTTCTCTTGATTACCAAATATTGATTACGTTGTCTTTTGGTCGAAACTTGGATCTATCCGTGTTCTCGATTTCCAAAAATTCAACACTCTTCCTACTCTTCGCCTGCGAAGACAGGGGCTCTCCAGGACAAGGGTTTTTACGTGAACTCCCTATCAAGGATTCTGTGGATTTTAAATATTTCATAGCCTATATTATCGCATAGGATGGGCACTCCCCGTCCGCTAGGACGTTAGGAGGACCTACAAGAAGCGACGGGCAGGCGAAGGCCGGGGCACCATCGCCAACGGGAATAAACTCGCACGTTTGTCGCATGGCAAGAGACCAGAGGACGATGGACCGCAAGGCTTATCCCTCTGGTCAGACTGTAAACGAAGCGGCGGCATGAAGAGATAGAGTACAACATGACCCGGTTTGTAACGGGTCACGGGTACTTCCGCGCTTAACTCCATATCATAGGGAAAGCGCCGTCCCCCCCGACTGCCACTATTGCCCCGGTGTACGGGACGACGCCGGGCACACCTCTTTCAAACTTGCTCAGTGGGCAGAAGATCAAGGAACACTAGAGGCGGATCTCGGAGCACTGAACCCCCACAACGTGGTTCATATGATGCAATGTACAGGCTTGTAATAATGACAATACATACACAAGCTTTAAATGATTAAGAGCTTAATCTTTAAATGATATGTAAGACAAGCTTTAAATCATTAACATACGTGAAATATTTCTACACTAGTATGTAAAATTAAAGATGTTTTACAAACTGGTTGAATATCTTTGAATTATCCGTGGATTCCAACAAAATCAATATCTTAACTAAACATAGAATAACGCTAGCTTGAAATTTTTTGTAAATGAAAGTAAAATATTGAATATCCTAATAATGTACTCAATTCTTGTTTTTTTTTTTTTACGATAATATGTATCTGTATACTATTTAATGAGATTTTATTTTAATTAATAGCATACAAAACTATTTATTATTATTGTATGTAGAATATCTTTGCGTGTATCTCTCTGTTGTCTCTCCCCCCATCAATCTCTCACTCTCTCTCTCTCTCTCTCTCTCTCTCTGTGTGTGTGTCTGTCTGTCTGTGTGTGTGTGTGTGTGTGTGTGTGTGTGTTTTGTGTGTGCCAGATCTACATGAAAAAGTTCAACTGAAGAGTGTAAAAATTAATCATGACATTAAATAGCTATTAAAATGAACATTCTTTACCATAAGTTCACAGCCAGTTCATTGCAAATCTAATGTAAGTTATACAGTTTTAAAATATTCTACGGTAAGGTAGTAACACAGCAAAGTTCTGGTTTATTAATTCGGTCCAGGCGGTGCTTATTAACTAACTGCCTTGGAGCATTCTCTCATTCTCTTCCTTTAACTTCTACAGCTTCTAGCTTCCTCCGAATCACTGATTCTTGCATTTCTCTCTCATACTCTCTCTCTTTCTCTCTCTCTCTCTCTCTTTATGTCTCTGATGTCTTTCTCCACTTGGCCTATTCATTCACTCGCTCACTCTCTCTTTCTATCTTTAAGCTTTCCCATTACTCTTTCTTTGTCTCCTCAGTTTCTAACTTCCTCATCTCTACTACCAACCGGATTTGCATTCTACAACTCCTAGCCGTCTCCCACTCTCCTAAAATATATTGTGTAGTACTTGTGAGACTGCGTTGAGGTTAACCTATTATTATGCGTAAATGGTAGCCACTTATGTATGTCACTTTCACTCGCCGAGATAATGGAAACAAATCTATTGAAATAATCAATAATTTCGTACTAAGAAATTTAATTTATCAGCAGCCTGATATCATGGCAGGTAAGTTACAGATTCAATCCGGTATACAATAACACTTTATTTTTCATTTCTCATAAAATTATAATAACTAACTACTTTATACAATTTCCACCATTTGTTATGTTAAGTATAATTTAAAATGGTGCAGTGTTTTTGAAGCCAACACTTGTAAGTAACAATGCTAAAATTACCGGTTTCGATTATTACTTGCTCTTTGAAGAGATTATCCTACTTAATGCTTACAAATTGTTAAAAACGTGTACAGGAAAATAAAGGACACAATGCACAAACTCTTTCACTTACAGTATTTTACAAATTTATTATTATATAAACAGTTCAACGAAATAAGTAGTATTCAAAAATAACAATAACCTCAGGAATAAAAATTGTAATCTATAATCATAAAATCAGATTCTGTGTAGAAGTGTCCACTTTGACAACATATAACAAATTTTAGCCAAAGCGATCCTATAGTTCAGCTCACAAGGAAGACCAAAACATACGTTCAAAACGTTTTACGTAAAATTATTGTCTCACTCAAATCAGAAATCCAAAATTGTTGAAGTTATAAAAATGAAATGATTATATTTTTTTGCCTAGAAGTATGAATAAGTAGAAGAATCAGTGAAATAAATTTACTTTACTGTTTGTTGAAAAATTAATAAGAACGTTTAGAGCACCGTTCTTCAATGTACGGATACGTATATATATGTATGTATATATAATTAACTTGTAGTTATTTTACTGCACAAATAACATGAAGAATACTCTGTTAATAACTTTTTATGTCCTTCTTAAATTAATAGCATTAATCATTATTAGTAGCACATAATCATTATTATAATAAATGTGTTATTAATATAAAGTTATATGAATGTAGAAGGCAATAGAAACAACATTATCCATTATTCATTACATTATTGGTCCTTCATTCATTACTTTTCTTAGTATTTTTTACACGGGATGCTAATTATTCTTTGAAACGGTATGCCACTTTCGTGAGTGATTTTAGATATCTTTACCAAGTAATTTTTGGAACTATCCTATAAAATTGAATAAAATCAGCTAGTAATAATAAATATCTATAATAAAAGATGGTTTATTAGAGGTATCTCGTGTGGATTGTTCCTCCTACACAGCTTTGTTATTTAAAGTTGAACAGAAATGCGCAGAGGAGTGTGCACTCCCATTTACAGAATGAGCAGATACGATATTACAGGTTAATACCGCTTAATTACTCGCTAACGGGTTAATAGTCTTTCCAGATGGGATACAGAGTAGGAGTGACCGTTGTTAAACAACAGAGGTCATGCACTTGATTTAATTAAGGTGACACTATGTCGATTATTTACTCCAACCACTTAGATGTACGATTACAAAATTTTAATTACTTATTGTATGTCCTATTTTGATATTCTGCCGTACCTAAATAATAATAATAATAATAATAATAATAATAATAATAATAATAATAATAATAATAATAATAATGATGACAGAGTGTACACAATGTTAAAAGCAATTCAAAAACCTAACAAAAAGCAATAAATACGGACGTAATCTGGTCCTCACAAATTTATTTGAAGTAACTGAATGGAGAAAATGAAATATTTAGGCAGATTAATTAAAACTTCTACATCTAATTTCCAGCAGACACCGTACAAATATTTAATTGAAAGAATATATTTTCTCATAAAACAGGGAGGCCGCAGAATAATAAGCATGTAGATCTGCAAAATAAACAAATAGAAAACATGAGACAGTGCTTCCGCAGAATAATAATTTTATGCAACCTAATGAAACTATTAACAAGTAACACAAAATAACAGTATACACCAGTAAATCTGGAGTAAAATTTCAAGAGAAAATCGATGAAAGGTAACCAATTACACGGTAGATATTCCATTAATTTTGATCATGATTATTTTGACAAAGGAAGTGATTCGAATGGCTAACAGTTGGAAGATTATAAGTAAAACAAAGGGCTTCTTCATGTCTATTCAAGAGCAGATCGCATTAATAAAATATCTATTTCATTGTATTTTTAAATTATCTACATAGTGAACGATAAATGCAGATGGAGCGGAACACATCTAGAAAAAAAATGAAGTATATTATGGTTGCTCGTCTGCCTTAAGCCAAACATAAACATCATCAGACTCGATAATATTTCCAAAATCTCCATGTTGGAGCAAAGCGAATCTACTTTTCATCTACCTTTCATCGATTTAAATCACGATCAGTTTAGAAATTATCTTATATATTACAAAATGTAGCTCTGATCACCCAAAAAAGGAAATAGGATAATTTTTGCAGCTTAGTCCTATAGTTTCTGAAAAAAAAATTAAAAGAAATCATTAATACTTAGCAATCTCCTGCAGCTAATAAACGTAAAAAGTAATGAAAATATTTCCCAAAAACTGTAATTTAACACAAAGGATACATACTATTTCGGAATAGATCAATGGGAAATAATTCCATCCAACTGACTGGACACAATTTTTTGGTTTAAAAAGAGGTCTACACATTATAGATTATATAATATCATCACCTACAAATACACCAAAAGCTTAGGATTGAAAACCTTCAAATGCTGAGAATTAGCAGTATAAATAAAAGGATGTGAAGAATAGACAAGCTAACAATCTTATATATATATCTACTGTACTAGTTGTACCAAAAATAGCCATACAACATTTACCAAAATAAAATTTCAACAAAAATAGAGTAATTTTTTAATTTTTTTGAATTTTGCTCTTAATTATGTACGAAGTACATATGTATTATGTACATAGTATCAAAGTATTCTTAATTTTCTCTCTATAAAAAATAAAATAATAATATATATTAACATTTTTTTGTAGAAAATGGTATTGAGTACTTTTTTTGTGGAATCTGATTAAAAAAAATCATTGGATTAGATGGTTTTAAAGTGAGAACATTATATTAACGACCGACTGTACATCCGCAAATAATGAGCGAACCCATCAAGAAGAGAACATAAAAAATAAAACTGATAATCATGCATGAATAAAATTGTATTAATTTATTAGCCCACCGGGCTGTTGTAGGGGTTAACTAGTCGTCGTAAACCAGTTGTTTAACAGCTGATTTTCGAAGTCAAAGGTTCTGAGATTCCAGTCCTAGTGAAATAAAAGTTCTAGTTCTGAGATTCAAGTCCTAGTACTAAATTTTACTAGGACTTTTATTTAGATGGTATATACAGGTATGTCTACCATCTAGTATTGTACCGTTTGTTGTCAGTACACGTGTACTAACAACAGACGCCATCGTCCACGTGGATGGTTGCAAACTGAACAAGTGCGAAAATTCAAATATTTGTGCTCGCTGGTCCAGGAGAAGAAAGTAACAGCTACGGCGGAAATCCACTGTCGAATTGATC